>NW_008239647.1:749138-862826 GCF_000691975.1 Corvus brachyrhynchos
CGTTGGCGGGCGCTGGGAGCTGAGGGCGCGGGGCCGCCGGAGGTCGGGTTTGGGAGTTCGAGTGCCGGGCCGGTGCCTCGTCCGTAAGAAGATGTATTTCGTGGAGGGGCGCTCTGGTAGCGGTGACAGCGCCTGGCGGGGTGACCGGGGGGCTTGGGCGCCGCGGGCGGGGGCTGCCAGCGCGTTCCACAGAAATGCAACCTGTCCGTAGAATTTTGCAACCTGTCCTGGACGGACCGGTGGTTTGTGCCCATGACCTGGGCACATGACCTGGTTCTCTATAGGGGGAAGAGTCAACAAAACATGTAGTAATACATAATTCTTTGTCCTCCCTTTGTTGAAATGTCACCCTTACTTTGGTGGTACGTGGGACACTCCGTATCATGGACCGAGCCGGTCCTGTGCTCCTGCCCAGCCAAAGAGAGATTACACAACGCTCTTTGATCAGCCTGGGTCAAAACCCGAGTGGTTTGGCAGCTTTCGGTGGTTGTGCTCCGATGGTCAAGCGAGCTTCGCACTGAACCTGTTCTGGTGCTGGCGCGAAGTGAACACAGGTGTTGCCCTGATACGGCTTCTCCCGGTTTAACTTTCGGTCCCTCGGGTGGATTCGGGCTCTTGGTGTCCAAATGCAGGCGAAAAAGCGGCGTGGAAAGGCAGAGGTTCTGTAACTGTGGCAGAAGGAGGGCATGGCACACCGAGCAATCCCAGCTGGGACATGATTTATTGAGTTACTTGCAATTGCACGGCTGGCTTTAACAAAGAGAAAATAAGCTAAAGCTACTAGTTACAGACTCCATGTCACCAGAATTGAATGCATTCACTGCCACTTACTTATTTAGAGGAAACCAAATGGATTTGTGCGTTGCTTTATTGAATGTTTACTTGACTCAGAAAAATAGAAAGGTTATTGAATTTGTATTGTTTGTTTGTTTGTTTTCCTAGGCCATGAACATTTTTTTAAATTCTGATCAGAATTACTTTTCACTATTTTCTATACGTTGGGTACCTTGAACAAACATTCAGGAATACTTTTGAGAGAGCTTGATTACAACATCCGTCTGAAAGCCCTACCTCCCTAAGGGGCAAAACACCACGGTAGCTGGAAGAATGGGATGGGAAGTATGCATTTATGGCATAGTAAATAGTAAACATGAGAAGTGTGCCAGGGCACGGCTCATATCCCGTGGGGCTTGAGAAGCAAGGTTAGTGTAAAAACAAAGGCACTGCAAACTTAGCAACTATACAGTGGTAATATACTCGTTGCTCCTTTCTGTTCTCAGTCTCCTGGGATTGATGTGTAGAGAGGAGCAATTAGCGTTAACAGCCGTAGGGGACAGTGAAATGTGCTTTCAAATGAGAGAACATTCAAACATTCAAAACAGTTGTGAATACTGCTTGACTGTCTTCTGTACTGGAGCTGCAAGTAATCATGGGTTCTCATTAGTTTCCTGAGAATTTGGGGAGGGGGTGTGTGCAAAGGGGAGAAGAGAGCACTAGGCTATATTTCAGTCCCCTTTGAAATGGTCATTATAGCTATGGAAGGAAGAACTCTGTAACTCAGGAGCTTCAAGAGACAACTAGGAGGCTGTGTCCAAAGCCATCCATTGTAAGTCCTTAGGTTAGGTTGCAGACAGTGGGGTCAGTACAGCTGCTGTACTGGCAGTGTGTGGTGAACAATTTACTTGTTTATATCTTGGTTTTTAAGGTACAGTTGTCAGTCTCGGAGATGTGCACAGAGTGGAGTTCCTTTTTCTAAGACTAGAACAGGGCACGTAGCAACAGGCACTCTGAAAGCAGCATTTTCACATTTGTTTGGTTGTTTCCAAGCACTTATTTGGATTTTTTTTTTTTTACTATTAAGAGTTAACAGTTTGATGCCATCCTACCATCTTGTATCCATGATAATATATGTCCAGATTGTATTCTTGAATTAAAACGATCATGTAGGATGACCTATTTCTACTAAAAAACTGGAAATCAGTATATTTTTTAAAATTCTGCTCTAGATGTATCATGTCCAGTAAGGGTCTTGATACAAAGTTTCACTTCATCTTTCTCCGTGTGCTCTTGTAGATCCTGTAATCCGAACACAACCTCCTGAAAATTTCTATGGCCACAGTGAAGCCTTCAGTGCTGGGATAAAGTGGAGAGCCCAGTTTTTCCAGAAAGACCTCATATGGCCCTAATTCTCAGCCAGTCGTGTCTGAAACTCTCTGTGTGCTGCCTCTCTGTTTTGTGGGTGGCCGGTAGCAGTCCCTGGGCAGTGCTCTCTGTGCCAGTACCCACAAGTGTAGCCTGCTGTTTGGGGTCAGCTGTTGGGCAGCAGCTGCTGAGCCCTCACAAAAACATTTGTCTTGGACTTCTCAGCTCAGACCTCATTCTGGCACTTGGCCTACTTAGGCCCATTTCAGCCTCTGCGGTTGTCTGATTTCCAGGTTGAACCAAGGACATTATGTCACCACTTCCCTACAGACTCAGACACTAAAGGTGAGGCATGAAAGAGAAGAGCTTTTGCTGAGTTGTGTCTGTGATGCTGCAGCAGTGTTAGGTACTACACTGAGACAGCAGCGCTGTGCACAAACCCAGCAGGACTGCAGGAGCTTGATGAGCCAGTGGGTGCAGGAGCAGCGCTAACAGTGTCATGGGTGCACAGGTCTGTGCAGAAGTGTCTGCAAGCTTTACTGTTTCCTAGTGCACAAATATCACAGGGGATGAAGTGAAGGTGGAAGAGTACAGCAAGAATAGTACTTGATCTTCAGCTTGATTAGTAGGTAAGAGTTCTGTCGTCTGCCCCCTTGTGTTTAACTGAGCTTTTTTAGTATCTGTCAGTTTGTGGTGTTCCTGGTGGTTATTGATACCTCTGCTGACAGCTTCCAATTTTGCTGCATTGTTAGACGAGTTCTCCTGGAAATCACAGGTGGAATGTCAGGTCTGAAGGGTTGACAGCTTGTCAAAATGTAGCTGCTAGGTGCAGTCATCTAAGCTCTCATTCTTTCAGTACTAGTATAGAACATGTGATTGACAGCCCAGAGGATGAACCTGTTTTTTTCACGGATCAGATAAAGCACACTGTGTGACAGGGCATACTCCTCCAATGTGCAGAAGTGTCTCCTGTCAACTATGGAGAGTGGGGAGTGGGGACTTGTGGGTTATAGCCATCCCTTTTGAGTGAAAAAGTCTTGGGACTGGGCATTGATATGTTAAAATACCAGCAACCATTCACCTTTTCCCACTTCAGGGAACTAATAACCCTTTCCCTGTAGCCTGGGAACTGTAGCAGGCTTTTGCTGTCTTTCTGTTCCAATAGTTCTCACAAAGTGATGCGGTTCAACCTCAACCTATTCTTCCCCTTGAGAAAATCCTTCTTACACAGCAATCTGAGAGAGTGCTTCATCCTTGCCCTGAGTTACCAGGAAGGCAGCTGAGTTTTCATCTCTGATAATTGGCCTTTCCTGTGGTATTGATAAAAACATGAGTTGGTGCTGGGTGCAGTGGCAGTTTTGGTAGTACAGGATCCCCTTCTGCTGGAGTTCAAGCTGATGGTACTGATGGATATTTCCTAATTCCTCTGTGCTGAAATCTAATTGGTCAGAAACTGAATAGCTTAAAAATTCCGTCTCCCGTCATTCTTCCCTCCCAGAAAAACCCATTTCTGTACACAAAAAGAAAATGATTGAAAGAAGTTCTAGTGGCTGTGTGAAACATTTTTCTTTTCCCTGTTCTAAAACCCACTACTTTGCGGCAAGAATTAGTTGTTTCCAGTAGAAACTTTAAAGTTTATTGACAACAATTTCTTGCTGAGTGCCTGGTCTTTAATGCTGCTTCTTGACAGTTCACTTAAGAGTAATTAATGAAAAGCAGTGTTATTCCCCTTACTTTAGCTACATTACCTGTACCAGCCATGTAGATGGATGACAGACCAGCAACAGAACTGGTCTCCTGTGTCCTGCTCCAGTGGTGGCTCCTTCCTGAAAACAGGATATTGCTGTCTTTGAAAGTATGCAGTTTTGTCCTGCATTGCATAAAAGCATTAAAGTCTCCCTCACTTGCCCCCACCTTTCTTTCGGGAAGGACAACTTTTCCCTTCTTTCTTTCCCTGTAATGCACACTCTAAAACCAGGAGGCAGGAGGTTTGCACTGTTCTGTTTTTAAGTGGAGTGGTAAGGAAGCCTGATCCTGAAAAAGATGCAAAAAAGAGTTACTGAGAAAGAAACAGGTGAGGAGGGCTCCCACAAGAGAGCCTCAGATAATTTTAATGAACCTGGGAGTGCTTTCCCTCTCAAATGTGAACACATTTCCAAAATAATAGGAAGGAGAAAATCAGGTATCCAACCAGGTCAGAAGGCAGCATGGTTTTCAAGAAAAAACACTATTGTGTTGTGTTTTTTCTGAGTTTGGCAGATTTAAAATATCCTTAGATTTAGTCTGTTCAGGGGTGAGTTTTCTAACTGGGGAAGAAGCAGAAATGAAGTCCGGTTATTTACCTGGGCTCTTTGAGTTAACCTGGCTTGTATTCGGAGAAACTCTTAGAATAAGTGGAACAGAGCCAGCATTTCTATCAAAGCAAGGAATTCCCAACTTGGGATTTTTTTGGGAAACTAAAGCTGTGCAGAGATCAACAGCAACCCGCACAGCCCTAGGCTGGAGCATTTTCCCGGGGTGTTTAAAACCAGATGACTTGTTCTGCGTGCTGGAGAAAGTGGAGGTGAAAGAACGTGTGTGAGCAGCAGGTGTGGCTGCAGAGTGGTTGCCAGAGACTCTTTTGGTGCCGCTGGAAGGGAAGGCCAGGTCTCGGGAGGGCTGGCCTTGCACCCATATGCCTCTGCTGTTGTGGCCCCTGAAACTGAAAGGGATTGCTTTCTCCAGGCAGAAAAACAATTCCGTGAAAACTACTACTGCAGTTTTATCAGGGGTAAACAGATGTTTTCTGGGCTTTGAAACAGCCTCTTTGTATGTCTTTTATCTTCTCTAGCTCCTCACTGCTATGAATGTTCTTAGAGATGTTCTTATCTTACCACAGAGCTGTTCGGATCAAGTGCAGTGGATTGTTTAAAGGTTAGTGAAAAGACTGTGCTGCCAAGAACGTCTGCTCCTGCTTTTAAGTTCAGCAGCCAGCATAGTGTTAGCACAGCTGGAAACAAAATTGCTGCGGCTGCTGGTGGCTGAAGTTGTGTCTCTCCCCAGATAACCTTTGCTGTCGGGCTGATTTGATCACTGAGGGTCCTCTGTGGCTTCCACCCACCCACAAATGTTTCTTACAAATGTTTTCAGAATAAAACGTTTTGAGGAAGCATACCTGGGTGGTTCAACACTCTAGCTGATCGTTTCTAGATTTCTTGCAAGGGCTCTATGGAAATCCTGTGCAGGATTAGCTCCTTTGGTTACTAGTGATGACCAGATCCAGGGAGCTGATGGCTGTGGCTATGTGTGTTCCTGCCCAGTCCCTTGGCATTGTCCCATACATGCTGATTTTAGTATGTCCAGAGATTTCACAGATCTGGTTTTCACTAGATGTGAGTCATGGCTTTTGCTTAGGTAAGCAGCTTAAATACCCACTGATGTGTCATTTTGTCTGGTTCCTCATTCTACATCTTAAATTTATGTCAAAACTTTATTTAATCCTTTGCCTGCTGCAGCCTATGAAGACTAGTCAGCACAATTTCAACTTGAGGCACAATTCTGCAGCTGATTCACAGACACACACTTGAACTCTGTGAACACCATGTATACAGAAATGGTTTTTACTTTTCACTAGATATGAAATTCACTGCGTGTCCAGGAATCCTTTAGTTTTGTCCTGGTTTCCATGGCTGTCTGTTAAGTATCTGTATGTGGTTAACAAACAAGGACTCAGTGAAGGTGGTTCCCTTAATTATTTTGTTTTCTCTGGTTTATTTTGTGATGCTAGGCAGCTGGCCTCATTCATGAGTTACCAAATTGACCTCCTATAAAATGTTAATTTAAGTCTGATATAATAGATGAAAATACTTAAAAGAGTTTGAATTATGTTGTTTGTGGATGTTTGTACATAGTGCCTGAACCAAGTATCCACCAGCTGATAAAGTACGTTGGTAAACTCTTGCTTTTCTGCAGTACTGTGATAAGAGTTGATTCAGTTACTGTAAGTTTCACTTGAGGTATCAAAATATTTTCCAAAAGCAGCAGAGTGGTTTCAGCTATGCTTTACAGGTATAGAAAAATAGAGCTATAACATTGTAATTTGAAATTCATGGGCTAAAGGCAGTGGGACTCCCTGCATTTAGACCTTGCTATAATCAACAGTTCTGGCACTGATGGTACTGATATTTTTAAGTTACTTGGTATAAGCTTGAACTGTATTCGTTTGCAGCTACTATTTGGGGTATTTATTTTGATACGTAGTGTGATCATAGAAGCATAGAATGGTTTGGGTTGGAAGGGGCCTTTAGATATCATCTAGTTCAAACCCCCTGTCATGGGCAGGGACACCTTGTGCTAGACCAGCTTGCTCAAAGCCCATCCAACGCTTCCAGGGATGGGGCATCCACAACTTCTCTGGGAAGCCTGTTCCAGTGCCTCACCACCCTCACTGTAAAGAATTTCTTCCTAATATCTAAATCTACTGTTTTTCAGTTTAAAACCATTCCCCTTTGTCCTATCACTACAGGCCCTTGTAAGAAGTCCCTCTCCAGCTCTCCTGTAGTCCCATTTAGGTACTGGAAAGTGTTATAATGTCTCCCCAAAGCCATCTCCTCCCCAGGCTGAAAAAATCCAATTCTCTCAGCCTGTATTCTTAGGAGAGGTGCTCCAGCCATCTGAGCAGCTTTGTGGCCCCATCTGGTCTTGCTCCAGGAGGTCCTCATCCTTCTTATGCCCTCATTCTAGAGGGCAAATATTCATACATTGTGCTTTAAAAAAACCCCAAAATTGTAAGTAGAAATCACTTGTAATACTCACTTCATTACAGTTAATAAAGAAATTTTTAAAATTCTGATCTTTTTTATTCAGTTTGAACAGGTGTTCAGAATCACACATTTCTCTTCCAGTTCCATCCTGTGTTATTTGTCGTCTGCTCTGCATTATTTGTCATCTTTTAACTGAGATAAGCCTTTTGGAAGTATTCTCTTATATGGGTTTAGGCAGGAAGACTTTGTTGGAAATCTTTTTGGAATACACATCACGAAACATAATTGTATGTAGCAATAATTCAGTTTTGCTATTAAGAAGATGTTAATATTGCACATGGAATATGGTAGGAACATAAGCAGAGATGCAGTGTTTCATCAACTGGTTCGCTTGTGCTGAAGTGGAGGAAGGGCCCCTTCTCTGTAATTTCATTTACCCAAGGGCTGTAGTGAGCGTAGGTGATCCTGGATCATTGATTCTGGGAAGAGACAGACAGTTGAGCAAAAACACCGTCTATTCTGCACAAAAAGCCTGAAGCACGTGTGGCAAAGACAGGTATCTTAAAATGCACAGGGAGAATTGTAGAAATGGAATTGTGTAGGGTATGAAACTTAATCAATAAATGGCCAGTTTTGATGATGGTTTTCCTTGGGCAGCTGTCTATGTGGGGAGGAATGGAATAATAATTATCAGTTCAGTTCAAAGTTGATATTTATACAGCAAGTTGACAGGGTAACTATTCAAATATTTGACACTTGCTTGTTTTTGTTACAGGAATTACAAAGCTCAGGAAGAGAACGCTTTGTACTGGAACATGCTGCTCCATTCTCTGCTTTTTTGACAGACAGCTTTGGGCGGCAGCACAATTACTTGCGAATTTCGTTGACTGAGAAATGCAACCTCAGGTGTAAGTGTCTGCTGGTTCCTTGCACAAGACTCCTCTGCACATTCTTGGCAAATGCCAAGGTGTGGGTTAGGGTGTTACTGCTGAGCTGGTGCTGTGCTGTTTCTTGTCTTCACAAAGTAACAATAAAGGACAGATAGAGACTAATTAGAGCTGAGCTACTGATGGGATGGGGAGCAAAGAGCAAGCCTAGGGACCTGCCAGAGACAGGAAGTGACAGATCTTTTATCAGACTTGATGTGGTTTGGATAATGGTGCTTGTGTGCCCAAGGTCTCTGTAAGCAGGAGAGCTCATACCTGGGCATTCCCACAATTACGTCTGCAAAGTCTGTGCTGATGTCCCAGGGCTTGCTGGTTGAACTTGGTGTCTCTGTTTGAATGCAGGTTAGATAGAAGTAAGATCCTCTTTTTCTTCAAAGTGGATCCATTGTAATTTTGAGGCACATCAAATTAGTCTTGGGTTTTTCTCTGAAGGAAACCAGGAAATTGTTAGGAGATTGTTTGTAAAATTTTTGCACAATTGGTGTCATTTGACATTCATTAAAGACAGCTGCCCTTGGTGCATTTTCCCCATCAATATTAGATTAATTGCTGCTGGTTATTTTTTGCCCCATGTATTTGTGTAATCTTTGTTTCAGGTCAGTACTGTATGCCTGAGGAAGGTGTTCAGCTGACTCCAAAATCAGAGCTACTGACTGCCCAGGAGATAATCACTTTAGCCAGACTGTTTGTGAAAGAAGGTGTGGAGAAGATCCGACTGACAGGTGGAGAGCCGCTTATCCGTCCCGATGTGGTGGATATTGTGGGTGAGTTCCAAATCAGTACAGAGTGTTTCAGAATGACTTGGTACACGTCGATCCAAGAACTGCACTTACAGATACCTACTGACACAGTCTGGCAACCAGAAGGATAGTTACACATTTAATCGTGGTGTTTTTTCCCAGCATTGTGAAATGCAAGATACCTTTCAGAAAATTTCCAGTTCTACTCTGTTGCTTGGATGGAACTTCCGTGTCTTTATATTATACCAGCTGAACTTAGCATTGTTTTCATATTCAACATCTGGCTACAGTAACTTGCAATAATGCAGCCTGAGGGTGAAAAATCAAGAACTTACATGACCAGGTCCTCACTGGGGAAGAACAAGTGATATGTGCTTACAAACAAAACAAATTTTCTCTTTGATGTTTTAGGAGTGTGAGGTTTTTATTGTGGTTTTGTTTTGCTACCTTGATAACAGATGTTACTTGCTTGTGTTTAATAAGGAATGGTGAAAAAAACCTGTGTTTTTACAGTTATTGATGAAGACTATTACTTCAATGGAAGGTAAATTACTGGGTAAATTTTATCTGCTTTGATAGGTATTGTGTTAAATTACTCTGCCTGGGTCTTTTCTCTTGAGTCAGGTGCTTTTTTTCCCCTGTCCAAAGTCTCATATGTTAAGAAAATTGCGGTAGATCTGTGTAGTGTCAATGTATAGATTAAGGCTGTGTAGGGGGGTGCACTTTGGTGTATTGTAGACAATTGGACTTGTCTGTTTCTGGACATACACTCTTCTAAGTACTGAAGATAAGAAGGGGTTTATGTGGAAGATGAAGGTCTTGAAAGAAGGGAGGTTGCCTACCAATGCAGTGAGCTTTTGTGTAGAAAACAGTTGGTCTCTGCCTCTGCTCTGTTTTGTTCAGGATTTGGAAGAACTTTTCCAAAGAAGACGACCTTCCAAAGGAAGCAGAGGAGCTGTTGTAGTTTGTACAACTGACCTGTTTATAGCTGGAAAAGCTGTGACTGGACTGAGCTGGGGTGTGTCACCTCAAACTTTGATTGTGAAGAGTTCTGAAATGGCACTAACATTTTGGTACTCTGAAATACCATTATCTAGAACATTTTGCCCATGCATGATGGGTTTGGGGTTGTTTTAGTATTGAGGGAGCTATATGCCTTTCAAGAGACACATTTCTTTCAAGGTATTAGATTCTTTCCAATGGTAATAGGTATAATTATTGGCTCCTATAAAAGGGAACTAGATTTATAAATTAGGTTGCAATTTAAAATACAATAAAGCTTTGCAGTTCAGCATATAGTATTGGCATGAAAACGAGTTGAAATCAACCATCAGTTCAGTGCAGAACTTTCTTTTCTGGAGTATTGTAGGCACCTTTTTTATTTGTCAGTGGTAGCTGCTGATGGCTTATACTCAACACAGCCGTCCTGATGTTGATAGTCTAAGTGGAGTAGTCAGGTCGTGGCAATTTGCATTATCGTATTGCTGCAATCCAGAAGTATTGGTACTAGAAGGATAGACATCTTTTTGTTTTGCTTTACTCCAACGATAGAATTCTCAAAGGTTCATTTTTGTGCCTGAAAGAGAGAAATGGATCTTTTTGAACCACTGGGTTTTCATTATTCTGCCATGTTCCTGTTGACAGCTGAGCTTTGACAGATTCATAGTGATCGTATTAATGGATAACAATAGTGATCTTGGGGTGAAGGTAAGGGATGTTCAGATGTTTGTCCTGTTGTATTAGTTCATTCTGTTGTGGATTTATATTAGTCTGGCTGGGTTTTTTTAAGGTATGTTGAAAATTGTTGAATTAGGTCTACAAGCACTTCCTGTTTCTCAGACTTTGGTATTACTCTACAGTGCCCCAGTCTGGGATCAAGATAAGAGACTCAAAACTAAATAGCTCAGTGTAATAGCTATGGGAAAACTCATTGAAGGAAAATCAAGCCCAAAAATGTCTTCTGCAGAATTTGAGTAAAGCACCTTTATTGAAGCTGTCTTAGCATAATGTACTGGTTTGGTCTGGGATAGTTAGTCTGGTTATCTAGATGGTTTTAGAGAAGCTGGCTACAATATCTCAGGTGCTGAAATGGGTTGAGGTTTAAGCTAGGCTTATTTTTAGCCACCCTTTCTCCAAACCATAAATGATCTGTGAAATGCCAGTAAAGCTCAAAGATGTTAATGCTAGACTTCTGTTACCAAATTTTTTTAATACTCAAATTCAAGTTTTTTAGTTGTTTCAATGAACAAATGTGATTTGAAGCTACTGTAGGAGACCATGCTATTCAGAGACCTTCTACAGGTCTTTAGATTATTTTAAATCTTTTAACAGATGCACGTACATAAACTATGAGTCAGCATCTAACACTTGCTGAAAGCTAAATTATGTCCTGGGTACTGCTGAAAACATATGTTTGAGACTTTTCTGAAGCAGCTGATAGTGGAATGTAGAATCCATCTCCTTTGAGATACTCAAAGTTTAAATAAGCACCGGATATAAACTCTGTGATAGCTGTTTATTATTAGTAGTCTGAGGAGTACACATCTGCACTGACAAGATCATTTCCCAAGGGGTGGAGGATGGACTATTGGATGACTTTTTGTAGCAACATACCCATTTCAAGAGAGAAGTGGTGTAGGGTAGACTTGTTAGTTGATGTGTTAGGAAATATACACACCTTTTCTGGACTCAGTCGGGAGAAATACAGTTAAGGAAATGATTGGAGGAGAATATGTAAGAAAATTGTCTATTTAAGAAGATGCTCCTGATCCTAAAGGAAAAGGTACATGTGAAATGGTTCACTTCATGGCTCAAGTTTGACATACAGGTTTTAGCTTCATGCTATGGACTTACAACATCTGTTGTGTTTCCTTTTTTACTTGATAGTTTTTGTCAGTTGCCTTTGCTTGTGCTGATTGGTGCTAAAGCAAACAGATTTAATGCAGGTACAAGGAGAGTTACAAAGTTATGAAGTCTCTTTAATCCCTTTTGGATTTAGAGGTCAACAAGCCAAGAAACCAAGACACTGTGAAGGTTACACTTGGTAGAGTATTCTGACTGGTCCTTTTTAGCTTGTTGGTGTTAGTGTTAAGCCTCCATCTCTTATTTCTCAGTTGTCTACTGTCCAATTTGTTACTACAGGTGATTCCATGTATTAGTGTATTTCCAGTGCCTCATCCTGTATCTTGCTCTGTCTCATGAGGAAAAATACGTATGGACATCATCTGCTACCTGTACTGACCTAATATCTGGTGCTACTTTTTAATAATTTTTCCATTTTGGGCTGCAGAATGACATTAGTTTTATTCAATACCTTTATTCATTTTACATTTCTAGCAATGAAGCCTGTATGGCACCTAGACTCTTTTTCTCAGTTGTTCTGAGGTGTTCAGCATTTTGTGTGTTCTGAGGCTGTAAATAAAAGTAGTGATGTTCCTAAAGTATCCTCTGGCTGCAGTGTGTATCCTTTATTCTCAGGAAGATTAGACCTCTAGTGATAGTTAGTGTTAAGTAATCTTTGGCAAAATTGAGCCAGTAGCACTTATCCTCTAGAAAGAGGTTTTTCTTAGTCATTTAGGAGGATTTTGAGAGGTGAAGGCCAGGAAAAAACCTCTCTTAGTAAAGATGGCTCTTCCCCTACAACCTCATGTCTTTATGGAGCTCTTAATCATGTTGCAAAATGCTGCTGCTGTAAACTTCAGCATCTTTGCTGTGACCTAGCTTGACCCATTCCAGCATTCTGGACTCATTTTAGGGTGAATATTTTGAAAAGAGCTGGGAAATGAGATAAATCAGAAATAAAGCTCTTATCAACATGAACAAATAGAGGTAAAATAGCAAGGGAAGAAGGGACTATGAAATAGTTGTGCTGTAATTACAGCTGCCTCAAGAGTACGGGTTCTTCAAATATTTCTTAAATAATTAGGGTGGAGGCTATGAGGGAGGGAGGAAAAACCAAAGTAAATTACTTTGCTGTGGCTCTGCTTCTGCAAGTTGTTTATGAGGGTTTTGTTCTTATTTGTTATTGTACTGATAACTGGAAGTTTGAAGGCTTGATCTCTGGAGATCTGGTATGCTGAGGATTTCTGCATTTGGCTTATGAGGAGGCAGCTCTTTTTTAAATCTTAATCGCATTATATTAACTGTTTCTTATGCTGTTTTCTTTTGTTAGCCATTTTTTAGTGTCTTGCGTAAGCACTCTCCGGTTGGCCGGGCTACCACTGGTAATGGAAATATCTCAGTTGTCAAGTGCAAATGTTTTGTCCCTTTGGATGTTGTTGCCTTGGATTCTCTGTAGTAGTCCAGTATGTTGACCTTTTCCTGTTTAGTTGGGACTGCATATGGTATTTTTTTCAGAAGTTTAAAGTCACTACTGCTGGCAGCTACCTCTGGGTTAGAACTGGTTTCTGGTAAAGCATTGTAGGATAAGTGTTGCTAAATAAACAGGTCAGGTGTCAGTTGTGAAAGGGATGGCTTGCTGCTTATTATTATTGCAGAACATAAAATTCAGCTTGCAAAGGTCGATGAGGATAAGAAAGTACACAAAATCAGAGGCTGCCTTCCAGCAATAAAGTAGGTATTTACTCTAAGAAATGAAGAACAAAAGTAGTGTGCATTTTAATAAAACAGAACTGTATCACCAATTTCACTTGCAATAAACTGCTCTCTCATACCTTTTGAAATGGATTTGTGCTAAAATTGGTCTCTTAAACCAATACAGCTGGAAGAAAGCCAAAGCACTGAAGTGTCCACATTTTCTTCACACCTTCAGTGATACTTTTTCCTTTGTTTCACAAATGCTTTGTGTTTTCTGTGTAACTTATAGTTTAACTACTTATTTGAAGTGTTCTTTTTACTTTTTATTTCCTAGGTCAACTGTACAAGCTAGAAGGGCTGAAAACCATTGCTGTCACAACCAATGGGATCAACTTAACCAGACTGCTGCCCCGGCTGAAGGAGGCAGGACTGAATGCCATTAACATTAGCCTGGATACTTTGGTGCCAGCTAAATTTGAGTTCATTGTCCGGAGGAAAGGTACAAGCTTGTCTTCTAAGGCAACTGTGTTAATACTTGCAGGAATGTTGTGAATTGTTTACTGTATCTTTCACAGTCAGTTACTTTGGTAGGGAAGTGAGACTGAGACTAGGAAAAGTCGTCTGTACTAGCTTGTTCAATAGTGACTCTTTTTCCTTCTTCCTGTAATGCTTAGGAAGAGCCCCTTTCATTGAAGTTGGTGAAGTAGAAGATGCTCAGCTCACCACAGTTAGTCATGTGGCTAGTCATATAATCTATAACTGGCTAGTCATAGATCTTAAGAGGGCTCTCCAAATCTTGTGTTGGTCGTGTGTGCTGCTCTTCTTTAATACTGTTCAAAAAAACCAAATGTTTCTGCTATACCATCTGGGGTCAAAGATGCCACAAGAACTTAACTTCTTGTCATGAATAGTGGCAGTTTCTGGAAGTTATATTTGGGGTGTGGTAGCAGTGGTCTCACTTGTGGGTAGTGATGTTCTGTATCCACTACTTTTTAATAGGAGGTAATTTGAGGAGGGTTGTTGGCTCTGTAACCTCTCCTACTCAGCAAGTAATTCCAAATAAAATTTCAAAAATGCTTGGATATGCCCAGTGTTACAGATTCTTGTTTAAATGAATCCTAAAGCTGATCGTAGAGCTCAGCTTCATGGTTGGGCTTCCTTCCAAACTAAAGTTGGTTTGATGTTGTATCAGTCTCCTTCTTGTCCAGCAATGTAACTTCAGCAGTCTGTGAACATCTAATTCTGACAAAACCTCTGAGTAGCCACCAGATGGGGCAACAGCCTCAGATAGAGGTAGGAAGAGGACTGTAGAAATCTGAAATGCTGTGAGAAGTAATGTCTGCATTTGAATCACTGCTGTCAAACTAAAGTTCTGCTGGCAGGTGCAGAAAGGTGTCCTTGTCAACAGTCTCTATGGGAGCACTACTTCAGGTTTCTGTGTCATGGTGCAGAAATCAGTTCTTGTCATAAATCTGACTGGAGCCTTATCCTTCCAGGGTAGGCTATTACATTAATCTGGTTGTGTCATGGCACAGTTGGCTCCCAGAGTGGTATCTGGGAGTATCTAATCACAAACAGGTGTTGGCTATGCTCTTTCCTTCTGCTCTCTGTGTTTGAGTATTACCTGGTTTGTGACATTCATTAGGAACACGCCTTTCTTTTGCCACTGAAGGGGCAAATGTGAGCCTCCAGCTTCCTGAATTATAAGGCCAGAGATCTTCATATATGATTAGAAGCTGTTAGGAGTGTGCTGCTTGTAAGGTAAACTGAAAGTTATTAGGGATGAGGGTAATTTTTATTATATAAATGTTCTCTTCCCCCTCTAAAGAAAAAAAGATCTTTTACCAACAAAGAGAGAAATTGCTCAACTGAACGGCATAGACAATGAACAGGGAAATTTCTATTACTCCGTATTTTTAAAGAGGAGAAAAAAGTCTCCAAATCATAGATTTTTTTCTAAGCAGAGAGATCAGTTTAAAATAGTAACATTGAGTTCTGTTGGTTTGGATTTTTTTTCTTTTTTTTTGTTAAGGTTAAAGACTGAAATTATGTCAAATACTTTTTTTTTTGAGGGTTTTTATTTAATAGGAGATTTCCAAGTATGGAATGAGCAGAGAATAGAGTGCCTGCCCTACTGAGCTACCCTGTCTCCTGTGGCAGTTCCAGAGGCAACAAGATATAGCTCTATTAAGGTGAGAGGGATTCCTGGTCTTGGACTCCTACAGGCTGATAACTTCTCTGGAAAGTAAAGGTGGCATCTGTTTATGGAGCTTAGCAGGAACTTGAGAAACTTGGAATAATTTCTGTTTTGCTGGAAAGTCAATCTAGGGTTTTAAGAAGACATAGAAAATGTGTGCCCTGCATCACATCTGCCCCTACTTGCAAATGGTTGGGATAGACAAAAATGACTGTGAGATCCTGATGTGTGAAAGCACTTTAGAGTACCATATTTCTACCTCTCCCAATCTACCACATTCTGAGGGATGAACAAATGAAAAATGTTTTCATGCAGGTAGCCAGTCTAACCTGTTTCATGGCCTGTCCCTTTTGTGTGTGTGTGTGTGTTTCATACAAGGAGAAATGAGGTAATGATGTACTGTAATTTTATCATTAAATGTAGGCCTGAAGCCTTTTTTCCTGTAAGGATTAAATGCTGGGAGGTTTTGTACAACATAGGATTTTTCTGGATGGCTCTAAGGTTCTCTGTACTACAAAGCTGGCTAAAGTTCTGACTTCAGAAGAGATCAAATATGATGAAAATACTGAAATTTTTCATTGGGTGAAAGAGGAGAAGTGGTTGCTTCCTGGCCTCTTGAGTTACATTGAGTTCCTCCTTTCTGTAATCCTGAGGTCACACATGAGATTTTCTGAGCAGTTACAGAGATTTTTGATCCCATTCATGGCTCTGGGTTGTGCTTACATCACTGTCATTATCTCTTGCCACAATCTGCCTGCAATCTTGCTTAATTGGAAGGAGATCTACCACAGGTGCTGGAAACTTCCTAGGCACATGCAAAAGTAGGTAGTGATTGAGAAAGGTGACAAGCCATAACTTCAGATACTTGCTTGCAAGAGTTATTTCACTGTGTGAAATAACTTTGCTCTTCACCACTCTTTTTGCACCCAGGATTAGCATTAGAACTAGCTTATTAAATAATTGTGTCTTCTGCTTTCCTGTGCCCATGCTTTATGATGGCTTTACTAGCCAGAGAGCAGTGAAGTGAAATTTTTGTCTCTTTCCTTTTCTTTTTTTCTGATTTTGAGTGCATCCAATATTAAGTATGTACAGAGTACTATTGAGTTACTGCTTTTTTCTGCTAAGACACCTACAGAGTAGTGAAGGTATGATCTGTTCACTAGAGAATCTGAGGTTCCAGTAGATCATAGATAGGGAAAGGAGGGCGATGGACCTGCCAGGGTAGAAGAGGCATTCACAAACACAGGGCAAGCAGCTGAGCGCTCAGTAGAAATGTGTGCCCAGAGCTCGGGAGTTTGCTGTCTCGTTCCTGCTCACCTCTGTTCTCTGCCAGCTGCTGAGTGTGGCAGGGAGGGAATAATATGCAAAGTATGAAATTGATGTCTTGATGAAAGGTCTTAACTTTAAACAAAGTTGACGGAAGGGGTGGTTTGGATGAGATCATTAAGAGGCTTTCCTAAATGACTTTGGAATTCTAAAACTGCATGGTTGTTTTTTTTTTTTTCTTCCAGCTTTAAGAGGTATGTGTAGGGGCAAAGATACTTGCCCTGAATTAACTGTATCCCTGTGTTTGAGAGCAGCTGGCGGGTGTAGGCCACACTAAATGGTAGAATGAAACCGGCCACTTCATTCCTTGAAGTAGTTTTTGACATCTTTCATTTGTTTTCAAGGGTCTAAGGCCAACTGAATTGCTTTCCTAAATGCTCTAATCCGTGCCACATTTTGTTCATTTTGTTCACTGATTTCCCATGTTTAGTCATAAAAATGATGATCCTGAAAAATGCTGCCTCTGATCTTCTGACTAATGCATAGTCAGTAGCTTTGGGAAGCCAATTACATCTGTAGCCAGGGTTGAACAGGGAATCAAGGGGCTTTTGTTTGGTCCTAAACCCACTCCACCCAAAATGTACTTTAGAAAAATCCTTTTAAAATTCACTTAGCAACATTGCTGTCTGATTCCGAACAGTGAAATTCTGCCATTGTAGAAAAGACACAAGTCATTACTATAAAATAAACATTAATTTGTTATTTTTTCTTCATTGCATCTGGAGGCAGTTGATAAATTCTTTCCACTCCCTTTAAGAAGAATGTAACACAAGGAAAGCTGACTTACAGGGAAGTGGAGAATCATATGCTAATAATATATGGATATCCAAAGATGTAAAAAACCATACCAGTATTGTTGATTACTCATATACCAGTTAAATATTGATATCAGTGACTTGAGCACAGTAACACTGGTAGTCTTTGTGGATTGGGGGGGGTATAATTAAAGTCTCTTTATTTGCAGGTCTTTTCACCTGCAGCTGTGCCTACTGAATCAGATTGGTTTTTATTTGTCTTGTACTTAATAACCACCTTTTGCATTCTGCTTTGAAACAATAAAAATTCTTTGTCACTCTTTTTGTATCTTAGGCTTTCACAAGGTAATGGAAGGAATCCACAAAGCCGCTGAACTTGGCTACCATCCTGTTAAGGTAGATACAGTGTTTATTTACTCTGAAAACTGTTGTGTTTTACCATATGTACAGTTCACCTGAAAAGGAATTTATTATATTCCATCTCGCCTTCCACCCTACCCCATGAATAACTTTTAGTGAAGCTGGGGAAAAACTTGAAGATCACATCAAGAAGTAACAAGGAGAAATCTTGTGCAGCTGGGGGTGCAGGTTCATACTGCCTCAGCCTACTGATTACATCATCACAGGATGGCCCTGCTCTGTACTTGCCTCCTCCTGCCCTCTCTCTTGAATTGGCATTTGTCTCACTCAGCTCTGCATCTGGCCAAGGCAGTTAGCTGGCAGGAACTACCCTGCAAAAAGACATTCATTTTCTCCTGTTATGTCTCCTTTAGCTTCTTATAGCAGACTATTTCGAGTGCCAGTGTGAGAGGAAAAGCAAGTTTGAGGGTGCAGGTAGACCAGCTTCAGTGCAGCATGAAACTTCACCCTAACTCAGGTGTTGGCAGTTCTGCAGCTGTGGTTCCCTTCAGTTTCACGAGTGCTTTGAAAGTTCTATTATGTGTAAGTGGCTTAGGCTATACAGCTGTGAAAAACATTTGAAATTAAACTAGGTTTTAGGCTTTCCTAAAAGCTCTTAAGAACTGTGATAGGTGATGTTTGGACATACAAGGCTGCCTTGCTAACTGAAGTATTTTAGCAAGTCCACAGCTCTCAGTTGTTCTTCAGATATAGCACAGAGGAGCTAAGGCTCCAATGTAAATATTGTTTATGAGGAATGTGGGGTAAAACTCAGTGTTAACCTCTCTTTTGGAGGAAGGCGGGGCTAGTTATCCAGTAGCCTATGGTTATGGAGTGTGCTGTGAACACTTCCTGGTCCAGGGAATTTGCCTATCATCTGCCATAGAGAGTGCTGTGGAAGGTAGCTTGCCAGTACTTTTACAGAAGCCACAGTGTAGAACTGGGGAGTGGAGTTGTCATTTTAAACAATAAAAGCAGCCATACCTTTGGTGGGTAAGATGATGTTTGTGTTACCTGGCTTTTGTATTAGTTTTCCATGTAGCAAGACAACTTGAACAACTTTGGTTAGGTTGGATGTAAAAACTTGGTTGAGTTAGGCAGAAATGATCATCCATACCACTGCAGTCCTGCCAGCTTCTCTCAACATTTTTTCTTTCCAAAAAAGAAGTTATTTCTAGCCATGTTGCCTTCTGCAAGGACTGTGAAACCTTGTGTAAGTGGAAAGAAAGTCATACTCTGCTCACTAATTTCAGGTGTCTGCTTTACCTGCAGGTGAACTGTGTGGTGATGCGAGGCTTCAATGAGGATGAAGTGCTGGACTTTGTGGATTTCACAAAGGATCTGCCCCTTGATGTGCGGTTCATAGAATACATGCCCTTTGATGGTAAGTACTGCTGCTTTGAGATTCTTCTTGGACAGAAGTGGGCTGCTTGGTGAATATTCACCCCATAGACTTGTCTCTGGAGGTTTTGATAAGCTCTTTTAGGGAATTAGGAATTTCCTGAAGTTTTATGTTGTATCTTTTGCAGCTTATCTTCCTCCCTCAATAAGCTGTAGAAGGACTAGTTGGGGCTGGGACACCTACAGCTAAAATGAGACATGGAGAATGTAAAAGTGGTTCTCTGCTAATTAAGAAAATAAAATCCACAGTCTAAAGTTAGGCTGGTTTTGTTAATTCTAGGCAATAAATGGAACTTCAAGAAGATGGTGAGCTACAAAGAAATGCTTGATACAATTAAACAGCGATGGCCGGAATTGGAGAAATTACCCTGTGAGACTTCCAGCACAGCCAAGGTGGGGTTGAGCAGAGAACATGTGAAACATGCCCCCATTCCTTCCCTGCCCCAAATCCCCAAATGCTCACAAGTTCAGCATTGATATTTGACAACCAAAGTAATAAACACTTAATGTAGTAACTCTTGGGTTTTGGTCAAGCTGCCTGCATGAGACTTGGTGCTTATTAAGTGCTAGTCATAGTCTTTACCTTTAGAAATACAGTGTGTTTTCTAGATGTATTTTCAGCCAGGTATAAAGAATGCCAGGCCTGTATTTACAGCTTTTGAAACTTTTGTCATTCTATGGCTGCACATTAACAATCCTGATGGAACAGTTGTTCAGTGAAAAAACTATTGGTTTAGACTGTACAGTGTCAAATGGGGACTTTCGAGCTCATGCTCCCTACAGGCATCACCTGTTAGTTACAGATAACTACTAGAGCAAGCATTTAACAAGTTTGGGAATTTCCAGAAACAGGGCAGAATAGACTGGAACACCTGAAAAAACTGATTTTGCTTTTTTTTTTTTCTTTGATATGGTTTTAGGGCTGAAGAAAATCTATGTTAAAATAGATTTTCTGGTCTTCAGGCAAGTGAAACTATAAAAGTTAGGAGTCTGTATTTGACTCTTTTTTTTTTTTTTTTCTCCTGTGCATTTCTTTACAGTTACAAGGTACCACATTTCCAGGGACAAATCAGCTTTATCACCTCCATGTCAGAGCACTTCTGTGGATCCTGCAATCGGCTGAGGATAACAGCAGATGGGAACCTAAAGGTTGGTAGTGAAACAGGATTCTCTTGATTTCATGCAGTGAAAATAGTGTTGAAATTCATTCCCTAAAAGTAGCTGGGATGTAAAGATGCATAATTATTACCAGCTAGCTCCTGTTTATTTATCCTGTATGTATTCTTGTTCCATCTTGTCAGGCTGTTAGGGGGATGTTACATCACCTTTTTTTCAGTTACCATAGTTAACTTCAGTTGTAAAACATGGTTGCAAGGCCAGTAAGTATAAATATTTATTCTAATCTTTGATTCAAAATCATCTTAAACATGTGAAAAACAGATGATTTCCCATTAAAAAAGGGCCCAAGCAGCTGTGAGGGCTTGGCTTTTGCATTCCACAAGGATTCTTCTTGTTTCCCAAACAACTTGTAACTCTTCTTCTTCAAGAGCAGCCTGTACATTTGCTCAATGACTGTAGAACAAGGAGGGATAGCCATTTCCTGCCACGTTGAAACTGGCAGTTTCTGGGGGAAAATTAAAGTTTTCAATTAAAAATTGGCACTTATTCATTGTCACCTGATATTGACAACAGCTGTGCTGCTGCCTAGTGTCAGATGACCAAGGCAGCCTGAAGGCCCAATGAGCTTAGGCTGCTTAAAATCCCAGGCTGTCTGTGTGTACATGAGGAGAGGTAAAGAAAACAATCTCTATAAATGTTCCCTTCAATAGGGTAGGCCTCTTCAAAGCTCTTCACTCTGTGGTTAGTACAAAATATTTGTAAAAGTAATTTATTTTATTCTTTCTCATTTATCCTCTTCTTCTTCCCTGGGTTGGCTGCAGGTGTGCCTTTTTGGGAATTCAGAAGTGTCCTTGAGGGATCACCTACGGTCAGGTGCCTCAGAGGAACAGTTGATTCAAATCATTGGAGCAGCAGTGGGCAGAAAAAAGAAACAGCATGCCGGTATGTTCCTTGTACTTGAGAAATAACAGCAGTGCTAGGGAAAACAAAGTCCTGGTACTGTAACCTTCCATGAGAGTTAGAATCCAGACTGTCTGAAAGACTTCCAGACTGACTTTTGTTCTCAAATAGATACAAATGCCACTGCTCACGACAACAACAGCAAAGTGTAAAGCTAAGTAGTTGCACTGGATCCCCTTTTTTTTAGATTAGCTTGCTGTAAAAGAAGTACTAAGACTAAATGGAGCTGTCAGTCCAAGTACTGCATTAACATGTTTCTAGAAGTGACAAATCTCTTCTTCACTGTGCAGGAGTTTGTGGGCACTCATCTAGTGCTCTGCACAAGGTCATGACACAAGGTCCATGCTGATGCAGTCACATCCTCAGGCTGTATTCATCTTTCCTGAATTTATGTTGATATTAACATTCATATCTGAACCTTACTGTAGTTTTGTAATCTGGCTCCAGCTGGGAATGCTGAATTCTTGTACATGAACTGGCTTTATGGTCATGGCTTAGTCCCCTATACACTAAAATGTGCTTTGGCCCTTTTGTTTTCTTGCAGATTCTGACAGATTAACAACAGTAGGTTTTTCCCTTTTTTCCTAACGTGTGAAACAAATTTAAAGGTAGCCTTTAAATCTACACGTAGACTAATTTGCAAAGTACATTGGTCTGACTCAGATAAAATAGTGCCTTGTAAACCTAAGGGAAGGGGTGGAGGGTTTGGTTCCTTTTGGTTCCATTTATTTATGAATTCTGATTTGGGAAAGCAGGGGGTGGATGGGGAAGAATCTACTAAAGGCGTTTTGCCATCAGCAGCATTTACCTGACATTGTCTGTCTTCTCCCAGTTTGTGTTAATCTCAGTATTGTCCCTGGGGCTTTCTGTGATTTAGTTTCTTTGAACTGGAACACTTATTCACATCTTATCTATAGAACTAGAACAGTCAAATACCGTTGTTAGAGACAAGATAGTCTCAAATTGATTGAATTCTGTAGTAGGTAGACTGTAATTCACATTATGGCAAGCTTTCTGGGAAAGGGTTCTGCAGTGTGATAGACCCATAGCAGCTGGGTGCCTGGAGACTTGGGCAGCTATAGTTTTAGATAATGCCACGCTGGATTCCCCCTCCTCCAGTTCCCTTGGTCTTTACTGAGCTTTGTTTTTCCTAGCATACAGGTTGCACTGTGAAGAGCAGAAAACTAAATATATAAACCAGATGCATGACTTAAAGCCTAAAAAGCCAGGATTTTTATGTGTTCCTTATTTTATTTCTAGGCATGTTTAACATTTCCCAGATGAAAAACCGGCCAATGGTCCTGATTGGTGGGTGACAAATCAGTACGTAAAAAACATACAGTGATTTTGTTCGGTTTCTGTCTTTGGGGGAGCAGAGTAGATTGGGCTTCTAAGTCTAGCTTTTGGTTCTGCCTTAGGTTTAGGCAAAGAAATGGGCTTTTAATTAAGCAGTTATATTTAACACACTGAAGTGGAAGAGGAGGAAAGGTTTAATGTCCCTACCAAGCTTTACCCCATTTTCCAAGTGACAGCCCTGGTTTTGTTTTCTCTAATTATGACAGTTCATTACATTTTCCAAAGGGATAATCAACTTTCCTACCGTATTTCCTATCAGCTTAAGAAGAACAGTATAGTTATTTATAAGACAGTTTGGGGTGAATTTTGACCATATTGCCATATAAATATAAAGGATGCAGAATGGAGTTTTATCCATGTATTAAGAAATTAAACTTTGTTTATAATGTATATAGAGCCAGCAAGCTGAAAGAAATGCAAGTGTTCCTACCTCACTACTACTTCAGAATTTGAGATGTAGGGCTTCATTTTTTTGAAATTGCCACTTATTGCTGCAAAGTCTCAGAACATATCCATGAAAGCCCTATGAGCCAAGAGCCTTTCCTTCTAGTGTCCATTGAAGCTGTTTGCTAACTCTCCGTTCTGCCTGAAGCTCAGTTCATGAGAGATGTAGCACTGCTGGGGTTCTCTTACTGATTTTTAACATCTCCTTCAGTGTGATTTTTACCTCCTTCCATACCTGTGTTTCCCTGTTCTGTAAGATAGCTATCTTTCCAAAGACCTTAATAAATGGTTACAAGAGTTAGCTTTGTGAGATTAATTACAAGATGTTTTGTTGTTCCTTATCAACAAGATGTGGGGGGAAAAAAAAAAACCAAAACAATGGTGAAAGACCTGAACATGTTTTAAATCCCAACTCTCATCCTCCCATTGATGTTTTGGAGCAGGTTAGCTGTTGGGCAGCTTAAAACACAGGTTTTAAAACAGGTACCATTGGGGAGGGGAACATGCATTAATCTGCGGGTCTTTGCAACAGGTGATACAATAACAACTACTCTATTTTTAAACCAAGCCCCTAGGGCTTGTACTTTTGTTGCCTTTATTATGCAGTAGGATCCACAGAGGTCTTTAGGATAGGTCTTTACTGGGAATGTTTTTCACTTGGTGCCCCACTTTAAAGGGCCATCATTTCCCATGTTGACTGGTGCAAGATTGTCTTTTTGAGTTTGCTTTTGCTCTCTTGTATTTGGCCACTGCTACATTGTGTTCCAGAAAAAGGGTAAGGAGGATCCTTTGTTTAAAGTGTGTATTGACTTGCTGCATGAGGAAATAATTTTGTTGGGGTTTTTTGGTTTGGTTGTTTTTTTTTTTGGTAAGATGAAAAATACTATAGTAAACTCTTGACAGCTCACTGGGACCTACGTAATTTTTCACGTTGCCTTTGAAAGAATTCCCACACTCCAAAGTTAGCATTCATAGCAATGTTTGGATGGCTACAGATCAGATCAATCCAATTTCCTTTTGGAAAGTGCTTTAACATTGTCTGACAGGGCAGTGAAAGAGGCAGCCTGTCCAGGTCTTCCTCCTTCAGCTGTTCCATCTCCCTTTGAGACTGACTCCTGGCAGTCACCACATCAATAGAGAGACTGGAGATGAGTGGAGAGTATCCCACTGTGACACATGGGGAATCATTAGGAGATTTCCTAATTGTATTTTGAATTACTTACAAACTTCAAATAATGCTGGCGTGCAAGCAGTCAGTGGGGGAGTGTGTGTATGGAATTAATTTAATGAAATTTAATTAATTTAATGCTGTGGAAATCACTAATTGGTTTTGCTAGACCCAGTAAGCCAAACCTGGCATCTTCCCTGCACTGCTGTTGTCCAGTCCTTTGCTATGTGGTTTGTGTCTTATTTCCCTTAATCAAAATATTCCTTTTGGCAGGTTCTTCTTCTCCTGGGTTCACTTCAGTTATGGGAATTTCCTCATTAATTTAAGTATCTCCTGCCTTCTTTTCTCCCCCTGAGATTGTGCTAGTTGGAAACTGACACAATTAAACTTGAGGTGCAGTAATAGGATATAAGGAGATGGAATTTGTCAGATGGTTTCACTATACGGTGCAGTAGAAAACCATTATCTTTTTTTTTTGTAGGTATATGAGCAATTTGGGTGCAAATAGAGATGACTAGGTACAACTTCAAGAAGTGTAGGTTGTTCAGAAAAGCAAAGATGCTTTGCACTCATGACTGTCTCTTGCTGTCTGTTTACTTCCCACTCTGCTTGAGCAAACTTCTCTCCCGTCTCCCACCCATGAGTGTTTACCCTGTGGAAGGAAGTACTTGTCTGCCTTTGCAGTCTGGCTTCTCCTGAAAACAAGACACTTTTACAAGGGTTTAAGCTTCAGCTTTAATACTAATCAAGGAATCCAAAAGAACTGAGTGCTTTGAGTTCCTGGATTTTAAAAGGAATATTCAGGTTAGGCCCCACTATGAAAAGAAAGAGCAAGAGAAGAGGAATAAGAAAAATAATTTTCTGTGCTCTTCTAAAGCACAGCAGTGTTGCATTCAGTACATTTATGTCCATTTAATCCCATTCCTCAGAGGTAAACACATGCCTTCAAATTTGCAGGAATCTTAACTTTAGTGGATAGACCATCAGCTGTAGATGAAAAAAGGCCTTTGCCTGAATTTAGGTTATTGCAGTGATTAAAATCATGAAATCTATGGTTGACTTAATCTTCAGGAATGGGTACTTCCAGACCAATGTTTGGAGGGTACTCTGGATGAAAATGGTGCTAAGTGCATCAGTCTTGTTTCAGCAGAGGTTGGGACTAGCAAGGAAGAGTTTGGTGGGTTTGTTTTTAAAAAAAGAGGGAGGAGCACAACGAGACCTTTGTCCACACTGTGTCTGTTATTGTCATGTGGACAGTCCCTGGGCAGCAGAGGTAGCTCAGCAATGTGGGGCAGGAAGCTGTTTTGATGCACCCATGGATAGGCTGAAAAGGGAGTCCTTGAATACCAGAGCTACCAAAGGGAGGTTATTGAGCACAACCTAATTCCACCTTTCTCAGAGCAGAAAGAGAAGGAGCTTCAGAAAAAGAGAAACATACTTATCAATGGTGCTGTTAAACCAGGGCTTTGCTGCTTACCTCTTTACTTACAAAACATTCACTTTTATGTGAAAGAGACTCCTCCTGTCTTCACACTTGGCATCTAGCCCAGTACATATGCCAAAACCAAAGGATTAAATGGTGAAAAGGGGCAGGAGGGCCTACTACCTCTCTGCCAGCTGGGAGCTCTGCCAGCTTGACTTGGAACATGCTTCTGAGTAGATTTAAAATCTATCTGTCATTGAGGGGACTGTGGTTTTTCCAGTGCTTAAACTTCAGCTGTCATTAATGTGTTAAGAGCTGACAATAATATGAGAGGTTCCCATCACCCTCTGAGCTTGTAGACAGTGCAGTTGCAGTGCTTCTGGTCCCTGCTGTCCTCAAGTGCTGGCATAACCCTTCCCTGCAGAAGGAGATGAAAGGAGGAAGTGCAGCCGCCTGTGCTGGGAGGGAGGTGTTTGGAAAGGCAGAGTTGAGAATCTGAGTGTAAGAATTTCCTATTAACCCTGCCAAGCTTTTGAAAGAAGGCTGGTGCTGGGATGGTCCCAAATGGATGCTGAGATGCTGTGACTCACTTTTCTTCAGAAGTGATGTTCCTATAAGCTTTCTTGGCTGCTGTTTCTCAAAAGGTGTTGATGCTTTTAGAAAGTAAGTTGTTTCTTTTTGTCAGGGACCTCGAAATGAGTGTTCTGAGTCTTGAGGTTTGTAATAGCAAACAAGGAAATGCAAGGAACTGATGAGAGAAGAGAAAGAGCTTGAGGAAAAAAGTGGGTATTTGCAGACTTATTGAGGTTTTTGCAACATGGGAAGTCCCAAGCAGTGCTGTGACAGGGTTCTCAGTTGCTACCGGCAGCTTAGCTTTCCAGTTAGTAAGATGTTCTTCTCATGTTACTTTTTGTTTTTTCCCCAGAGCCTGCATTGATGTCATTCCCACTATGCCAAGATGCCCTACAGAATCCCCCAAATTCAAAGCAGTGGGGCCACACATTTAGCCATTGGCTGACTTTGAGAGTAAGTTTACCCAAACAAAAGGGAAAAACATCAATGAAAAACACACTTACAGGACAACTTTTCCTCCCAAGATCTCACTCAGAGAAACAGTGGCATATGGCAACAGGAATTCTACAAACCCAGCTCCGAGGCTACTGTGTCTTCCAGAAGAACCCAAGCTCCACATTTGATACAAAGTGCCTTGATACTTCTGTGGGCCAAGTTTCTGTGGACCGTCAGTTCAAAGATACATGTTCAGGATCTGAATTCCATACCAGGGATTTGGGATCTTGCACCAAGGTACCTCGTGCCTCTGACAACTTGACTCACACTGACGAGGAAGGACGGGCCACAATGGTTGATGTTGGAGGGAAGCCAGATTCCAGAAGAACTGCTGTTGCTGGTGCCGTGGTTCTCCTGGGTGAGAAGGCATTCAGGATGGTCAGGCAAAACCAGGTGAAGAAAGGGGATGTGCTGGCAGTAGCCCAAATTGCAGGAATTCAGGGAGCCAAGCTGACCAGCCAGTTGATCCCATTGTGTCACAACATCCCCATGTACCATGTTGAGGTGTCTCTGAGCCTGGATGAGGCCAGACATGCAGTGGTGATCCGCAGCTCCTGTCACACCTGGGGAAGGACAGGTGTGGAGATGGAGGCTCTCACAGCTGCCAGCCTGGCTGCGCTGACTGTGTACGACATGTGCAAAGCAGTCACTCATGACATTGTCATCCAGGAGCTCAAGTTGCTTAGTAAGACAGGTGGGCAGAGAGGAGACTTCTCAAGGGTCTAGGTAATATCCAGATACCTCCAGCCCTCCAAGTGACCACTGCTCCTGTTTAGCCTCTTACAGAAGTCCTTGTGCTCAGCTGGTGGGCTTGGAGACCTCAGCGGGTTGTGTACTGTACAGCAACCCCATGCCTCCAGCATTGCCTTACTCTGTCAGCTCACTGCTGGTGAACAGTGGAGCCACTTAGCCCTGTTGAAAACCATGTGTGTTTTCTTGAGGACAGACTTCTCCACTCTGCCAATACCTCCATTTCAGTGTCCTCGTGATGAGATTGAGAAAAGATTCCTGCTTATACCACAGAGGTTTCTGGGTTTTTAGGTTTTTTTGCCTTTGTGAAATACACCTGCTGTCATCATACCTTGCAACTGTGAGCTCTGGAAATGAAGCAACTGCTGAAAATGCTGTTATTTGGCAACAATTTCTAAGTCAAGGATTAAGATTTCAGAATTGTGTCTGTCCATCTTTTCCCCCTGACCTCTTCCGTTGAATTTAGAGGGTGACAATGAGAAGAACACAGCTGGGGAACCTCACTGTACAGCAGAGATTATAAACATGGAACAGTCAGGGTCAAGGGGCAGCTCCCATCCCTTTGCAGTGCTACTGCTTCCCTTCACAGAATCAAAGAATCCCAGAATGGGTAAGGTTGGAAAGGACAACAGTGGGTTACCTGGTCCAACCTCCCTGCTAAGGCTCCCAGAGCACAGGGTTGTGTCCAGACTGGAATATCTCCTGCGAGGGAGCCTCCACAACTTCTCTGGGCAATCTGTTCCAGTGCTCAGTCACCTGCAGAGTGAAGAAGTTCAGGTGGAACTTCCTGTCTATCAGTTTCTGCCCGTTGCCTCTTGTCCTATTGCTCAGCACCACCAAGAAGAGGCTGGCTCCATATTCTTGCCATCTCCCTCTTAGACACTGGCATATTGCAACATCAGTCATGTCTTTTGGATGCTGAACAGGCCCAGCTCCCTCAGCCTTTCCTCATAAGAGAGACACCTGCAAGTGGGAAATAATTCACATATCAGTTTCAGAAGAAAAAAAAATGGCAGCTGCCCAGTTTTCTGCCTTGAGTGCTCTGTAAAACATCATGCAGAAATGGGATTTCTGGATTTGGAAGAATTATTTTTCTGATCTGAAAGATAGGTTTTACACTGTTAGAAGCATGTTCCAGCATTTTGACCTTAGCACTGAAATACATGGATGCCCTGTCTGCATGCTTGAGGGATTAATTTTGCCAAGCACAGAAGTAAGTGTTAAGTTCTCCCTGACTTTAGAAAGAGATGTCACACCAAGCTCTAGAAGACTCCAAATTTTTTATGCTACAGTGCAACTCCTAGTAACCAGCAACCTGCATAGTCCTGACAGATCAAACAGACTTTAATACCAGTGGTCACTTGGAAAATTAAGGTAGTTACCGTTGCCTCTGCCAGAGTGTCTTCCTGCATGTTTCTCTAATTTGGTTTTCATTAAGTCGTCTGGCCTTGGAGCACTTAAGTGTCCCCATAAATGTAGCAGTGGCCACAGTCATGTAGCATTAATTAGCTTTTTTTGGTAGTTAACTGTCCTAGATAAGAAATTACTCAACATTATTGTTAATATTGATGGCTGCTTTTCAAATGTTAATTTAAGTGCTCTAAACAGGGTGTTACTGGTTGCTTATGGCTAATGTGAAGCTGCACATGATTCAGGGTGCTCCCTCCATATGCACAGGGTTGAAGACAACTCTAGTAAGGTCAAAGATGCTACAAAAAAATCATCTTAAGCCTAAGAGGTTACTGTGAGCACACCACACTGCCACACGCATCCTGCTCATTTAAAGTAAGCACAGGGCTCAGAGGAGGAGGCAATAGGTTTTACTACAGATCCTTCACAAATCTCATACACCAGCTTTTATTTGTTGTCACGGTGAGATAAGGTACATACAGTGACAGACATAGCAGCTGTAGCTGAAAGGGAAGGGAGTCTGGAAAGCTTGGTGCCCAGACTCCAGAAGCCTTGGTACATTGATGGTGTGGTTTAGGAATGCTATTCCCCTCTTCAGTGTTCCGCCACTCGCTTGCTCCTCCATTCCTGTGGCGGGCTGGAGAGGAGAATTGGAGGCACAGTAGGTAAAGATCATGGGTTCACATAGGAACAATGTACTGGAAACAGCAGTGGAATAAGAAAATGAGCAGTAACGGCTTCAGTAACAGAGGGAACAGGCACTATGTGACTTCTCCCTTACTGGAAGAGACCCCATACCTGGTGCCTGTAATAACCCCCCATGCTGTTAGCTATTCCCCCTCCTGGCTCCTGCAAGAACTACCCATGTCCTGGCCAGAACCAGGAAAATCTATATTCATTGTTACAGTCTTGACTCCCTGTCATTGCCAGGAGTGTAGCTAGCACTGCTGTACTGAGCACCAACAATCCCACCCAGTCCTGCAAATACAAGAGGCTCTGTGCATCTGTGGAACTGCTGCGCCCATAACACAGACGTTTCCTTAGCTCAGCATGGAAACAAAGTGCCAGGAAAAGGAAGCACACGTGTAACCTGCTAAGGCAGCCGACTGACACAAGCACTTACCTCCCTGCACCACGCACCGTGCCCCCCTGGCCTGCTCCCAGGCTCTAGCTAATTTTGAAAATGGAAAGGAAACTCGAGGTACTCAGTAGTAATAAAACAATGCTTTGGGCATATAATTCTTTGGCTTCTGAGAAGTTTGCTGTCATGCTGTAAAGCTCACACAAAGGACTCAGGGCCACACCAGGGACTACTGAGCACACGCATGACCACCACGCACATCCCGTTACGTACGCACATTTCACTACTTCCTTGGTTTGAGAGTGGCTGGAAGTGCAGGGCAAACTGACTTTGGTGCCATTTTATGCTCATGTTACATTATCAGGTCTTTAAACTATGCACATGTATAGGTAAGGAACCAAACATGAGTCAACATTTTGTGAGAGAAATGGGTTGAGAGCACTCTGTGTTTCTGTGGTGCTGGGTGGGCCATGGTGTAATATATGTTGATGAACTGACTATTTTTTGGAGGCTTGCTTTTTTTGGTCCACTGTATTTTTAATAAATACTAGTTGCAATGGAGTGTGGTTTGCATTACTCTGAATATCCTTTTTAGTTAATTTTTCTATGTTTTAACCCAAAAGCTTCTATGAATACGTTACCTCGGGACAAGCAACAAGACAGGCTTTGCAAGTTGCATGATTAGTCAGCAATTAGCAAGGGATCAGTCATAATAACTAAGTACTATAAAGAATCTTTTTTTTTTCTGCTGTTGTTGAGTAAAAATCATTTTAATCTGGCTGTTCTTAAACTGTGTAATCCTTTGGGTTTAACATTGTAATGTATCATCTCTTGTCATTATCCCAGCTTCCCCCACATGCCTGTTCTGAGCCAGTGGCTGTATATAACATCACTGCACTTCGTTGCAGAACTGGGGCCTCCAGAGCTCTTCCTCCTAGTCTGAGTAACCACAACTGAAACCAAGGCTCGGGGAAGTGCCTGTATAAAAGTCCATCTCTCCTGTGCCATGAATAAGCCTTAAGGGAAATTCCCCTTCTGATCCATCCAAGCTTCCAGGAAAGCTCTCTAGTTTCCTGCAACCAAGAAGACATCAATGATCTTAGAGGTCTTTTCCAAGCTAAATGATTCTAAGGTTTCAAATGCTGTCAATCCTGAAATAAGCACAAAGCTTCACATCATTTTTCTAGGAGCAGAAACAGAGAAAAGCACCAAGCCCACCACCTCCTTCTCTTGAAGGGTGCCGTAAGAGTACAAGTTGTATTTCTGTGCATGTCAAACACAATTCAAACACAGGTACTGCAGATCATGGCGGCCCTCACAATGCACACACGGTAGAGCTTTGGCCTGCTAGAAACTCAAGTTGTCCCAGCTCGTGGCACATTTGTGTGTAACGGTCTCTTCACTGCTAATCCAGGCTGAATCCCTTGGGGCATCTTGGCCTGGCTTTCCTTCCTGCCCACATCCTGACACTAGTTACTCCACCCTCACACTGTCCTGTTAAAAACTGGATGCAGCATATAAAGGAGAAGCTGGCAGAAGCTGGTCATTAAGAATTTTCAAAGAGATTAAATCTATGTCAAAAGAGTAGTGATTTCAGGAAGTGCTGGGGGAAGGAGAATGGGTCGTGGGGAGAAGATACAACTTGAAATACCTCAGGGAGAGACCTCTTTTTCTGAATGGAAACTGCTCAAAACCAGATTCTGAAAGCAACAACAGCTGAGCAGTAAAAAGAGCAATGAATTTTTTTAGCTATTCTCAGCCCCTGGTGACCTGCAGTGATTCCCTGTAAATTCCCTGTTACTCAGCTTTACATGGGATTTGACTGAACAGAATCTGGCCCTTGGTCCTGCCCCTGCCTTGGTGCTTTGCTGGTTCTCGGCTCCCTCTGGCTGCCTCAGCAGTCAGGCAGGCTTGGAACAGCTGAAAAATGGCTGGTGCATCGTGTGTGCTTTGGCCAAGACAGAGCTGCTAATTGGTTAAGTGGAAACACAGTTAGTTCACTTCCCTCCATGCACCAAGCCTTGCTCCAAGAGCAGCTCAGCATTTCAGGGAATCTAAAATTGGAGGAATTGCTGGTTGCAGTGGGCTGACCAGGTTTTCAGGTTTTTGAGGTGTCAGGTAAAAGCCTCAACCTAGGTCTCAAAACCAGTGGATGTGAGGAGCGCTGCAAAGTCATGAGGATGGCAGGCAACACCCTGCCATGGTGCCAGAAAGGCACAGGATGAAGAGCTGAATTCTTTGTCACAGGCTAGGCCTGAAGGGCTTTGGGTGAACTCAGTGCACTCTGTCATAAGAGCAGATTCTCATTTTGGGCACAGCAATCTTAAACACTGGGTGGCTGAGACACAAATCCAGCTCTCTCTACCTTCCCCTGTCCCTCCATGCTGCCAGTGCCATGTTTAGAAAGCTTCCAGTTTAGCATCTCTATCTTTGTATTTACCCTGTTTTCTCCTTTGGGGAGTAAAGGGTACTCAAAATAGTAGCAGTAAAGTGCAGCTGAGTGCAAGTTCATGGGACAGGATGGGACAGATGCCCTGAGAGACTGCTGAGCTTTCCTCCAAGAGAAGCACAACAAACCAGGCATTGCTCAGCTGCGTGTACGCAACCCAACTGCAGTGGCATGGCTGTGGCCATCAGGCAAGCTGCCTACTGCCCATGGCTCTCCAAGGTGCCATCCACACCACACTTCCTCCATGGAACAAAGATTCACACTTCACAATTGCTTAAGGTTTGCTTCCAGAACCCCAAATTAGCAGCAGACAAAATTGCTTTATCAATGACTCCATCAACAGAGAGGGCATAATCTCAAATTCTGCACAGCCCACTCACAACCAGAAATTCAGTGCTACTAAGCTCTTCCTGCATGACTCTAGCATTAAAATTAACAGAAACACTCTCTTCTATACCCATGGTACTTTCAGGGTGTGCATCTGAAAGGATGTGAGGCCAGCAGAAGCAGGGTTTGTGTTTGCAAAGTCAAGGGTAGCTTGGCTGCAGCGGGACAGGAGGTAGGGGAGGAAGAGGAGGAGATAGCAGGAGGGCCATGCAGCTGTAAAGTTGTGTTAATATTATGCTTGGAAGATAACACAGGCTATCAGATACGCAGCTGCTCCACAGGTAGTGCCCTAGGCCAGTTACCTGCTGGTGCAGGTTGTGGCAAAACTCTGTCAACACCAGCAGAGCTGTGCAGTGTCACACCAGGCAGGCCCTGCTGCTGGGAGCTGGGAGAGGGGGGTTCAGCTGCACAGCTCTGACCTGCCACTACTGCAGCCTTAATGAACTCAGGCTTCATTACTGGGGTAATTTCGGCACTGAAGGCTCCCCATGTGCACAGTTGCAGCAAGGCTGGAATTGCTGCTGTGTGAGGCAGGGCCTGGAGTTACATCACTCGTCCATCCCTCTCTCCCTCCATCCCCTCCCCAGCTGCCACCCACAGTCTCTGTGCTTCAGAGAGCTGCACTTCCCCACCCTGGGCCTGACATTGAATGGAAATGTTTTAGCTCTGTGTGGCTCATTTGGCTTCTGCAGATCAACCCTTGGGGCCATCCTCAGCTTAGATCCAAGAAATGAGCTGAGCTCAGGGAAGGGAATTATTTCTGCTGCCCCTGAAGCCTCATCTCTCCTATTGCAGCTGGCAGCTCAAAAAGCTCCATCCTGCCAAGACTGAATCTTAATTGGGATCAGTGGAAAAGACAAGCTGCTGCCAGGGCCGCCCTGATCCTGGGCTCATCGAGATCATGGGCAGAGCTTGCCCAGACCCACAAGAGAAGGCCTTCACTAGGGTTTACAAAAAATAAAATTCCCTCCAGAGTATCAGTGGAAGCAGCAGGCCGAGGCCAAGGAGAGGACATGGCTTAGCCATGGAGTTTGCAGAGGAAGAGCAGGTAGATCTGCACCACATGGAAAATCCTCCTGTCCCTGTAGCCTGCTGGGAAGGGAAGCCACCAGCAAAGGCTGAGGTACAGCTAGTAATCCCCAGGCCCTGCAGTGAATACAAATACTGTAACCATCTCTGAACCAACACACAAAACTGTCACAGTCATGCCCAGAATTGCTCTTGCCAAGAGCTACAGGAAGAAGGACAAGGTAAGTTTTTCATCTTAGAAGAGAAAGACTAGAGCAAAACCTCTTCAGGCATCCCATGTGCACGTGGCACCAGGATGCTGCATGATGCTTTTTCCAAGCCACAGCTGCTGACTTCAAGCCCACTTGCTTCAAAGACCCTGGCAGAGCTCACTCATACCTCTGTGATTAGGCACAGTCTAGCCACCCCTTTGGCTTTGTGGAGGCAATCAGAATCAACACTGCCAACTCCTAATGCACCCAAGATGGGTGCTCCTGACCCAATTTCCTTACAAGCACAGAATCCTGTCATCTCAGCACTGTCTTGTCCCAGCAGCACCAATGTGCAGCAGGAGCAGAGCAGAGCAAGTAGCCATCAGCCCGGGTTATTTTTACACCATTTGTTGCACCTGGCATATTTTGGTGCATCTCCAAGTCCCTACCTCAGAAGAAGGCCACCGTGGCAAGTCTTGCTCAGACTGGGAGCTTTAGAAGAGCTTCCCTTGCTGATTCAGGGGGGCAGGAGCTTATGCAGCAGATGCCGTGTCAGAGCTGCTGGACCTGAGCAATGACAATGGGCTCTTGCTCTGGTAAAATGGCTTTAACAGGATTTTCCAGCCAGCAAACATGCTTTGAGGGACACACCCAGGACATTCAGCCATCAGCAACACGACTGCATGCAGAAGGCTCTTGGCCAGCCAGACTGGGAGGGGTATTTAAACACAAGTTTCTTGCCTTCATGTTTATAGCCTGCTATTTCTCTCCCGGGTTGCTGAGGATTCCTCAGAGCACATCCCTCTGGGATGTCCCAGATTCAGCAGAGGCATGGTCAGTAACAGCTCATCACCAGTAAACCATAGCTTTTGCAAACCTGTGCCAGAGAACTCCAGCTGAACCCCAGCAGCTGGAGGTGTTTTCATTTCCACTTCTCCAAGGCTGGTATTTCAAGGTGTTTTTATTTCTTTTTAATCAATGCACATGGCCAGCTCCGGAGGGGGCTGAACGAGGAGAGGGAGGCGGTGCAGCCACTGTTTCTGTACAAAGTATTTCCACATGCAAGCGAAACGGGGCTCAACACACTCGGTGCGTGGTTTGCAGTGCGGTTACAGGCTGCCGTTCCGCCTCCACAAAGCTGTTATTTATTTACTTAAATACTTGCATTCCATGGAAAAAGATGCCCCAAGATAGCACTGTGTTTCTAAAATTAAACCCAGCTGGATGGAGCGGGGAGCAAGCAACTGAGCACTCCTGCACTCCCACCAGCAGCGGGAACAGGGTTCCCCGTGTCCTGGACTCTCTCATCCCCACGGAGCAGCAGGAGAGCCTGGCAAAATGCCCCCTGTGTCCTCAGCCATGAGGGAGGCAGCTCTCTGGGAAGTCAGACCAAGTGCCTTGCTCAACAGCAGGAGTGCCACTGCTTCCCATGGCAGGGGATCAGGGTTTAAGAGCACTGGTGGCCCTTCCTGCCCCAGCAGCTCTGCAGGACAGCAGACACCTCACCATGTGCCTGACACAGGTTTGAGTGTGGCCAGAAGTGCTTTAACAGAATTTGTGAGGAAGGTTGCATTCCTGAGGCTCATCTCCTACCTAACCTAGCCAACATTTTCATCTAGTTTATGTATTATTGATAGCATCCTACTCACAGTAAAGCTCAACTAGCCCTCGCTGTTGTAATCTAAGTTAAGAAACCTGTTCTCACAAAAGCCATTTATAGAAGGGTAGGGGAAAACCCAAGTATTCCTCCAACCTCACATGGCACCAGCAAGAAATCCCTCCCAGACACACTCTCAGCACCTGTTCCCCTGTCCACACGAGCACAGGGGCCGCTTCTACATCCACAAGCGGCTCTGCTCAGAAATGAGCACATCAGCGCATCGGAGCAGCTGTGCCAGAGCTGCCGCTCAGGGGCTTTACCATGGCCTGCATTTAGCCTCATCCCTCAGACAAAATGTCTCCTCACACACACAGCTGAAGCTCTCCAAAGGACAGGTTGGGCACTGGTGGAGCCCCCTGCACCCATCAGGGCTGGGACTGCCTTGGAGGCTCTTGGGAAGCAAAGCTCCAGCGATGGCAGAGATGGCTCTGCAAGGACCATGGGAAGGAAAGTGAGGTACAGCCCCAGACCTTGCTGCTCTGCGCCAGAAGGCCCACACAAATGTGGGACAAGAAAAGCTGGCAAAGTAGTCTGAGCCAGACCCAGAATGAACAAGAAAAGAAACAAAGATGATGGCTGATGGGAATGGCTGAGCAACAGGGAAAATGGTGAAAACAGTGGCGAGGTCAGGGTGCCTGTGCAGCTGCTGCCTCCAGGCTCATGTGCCAGCTCTCCCAGGGCCTCAGGGCCATGTTCTGTCCTAAACACAGGTAGGAGCTACTGCTCCTTCACCTGTGAGCAAAGAGACAGCCCCTGGTATCACATGAAGCTTGTTTCAAGCAAGGCAGAAAGGACAGTCCCACCACTACTGGCCTGGACTGTGATCCAAGAAAGCCTGACCACAGGGATGTAGGCCAGACCAACATGTCACACTTGGTAAGTCACTCAGATTATTGTTTGCAGATGTGGACACTAACCTGGCATTCCCATTGCTCTGTGCACTCTGCAGTGAGTACCTGGAGACAGATTTCCAAGTCTGAGTGCTCCTCATGCCTGATGTGCAATTGGAGAAAATTATGTTTGCCACCAGATTGACAAGTCTGTTTTTAGCAGATGGACTTTTGTCCCTTGGTTTCTCCTAAATACTAGAGGAAGATTTCTTCTTGCTGCCTCCCAAGGGAAAACCTTCACATATGTTGGTGACAGCCCAGACCCTGTTCTAATGAGAGTGAGAGGTACAGACTTTCAGGGTTCATTGCAGAGCTGAAGGAAAGGATGAGGAGGAATAAGAGAAGGGAGCTAGCCACCAGAAAAGATATCAGGAAAGAGCCTTCTTCCTCTTTCAAAGCTCAGCTATTTCTGTGACTATGCCCATTTTCCCATAATTATACTGGTTCTGCTCTGCACAGCACTAAATCAGGTCTACTGATCCCTGTCCAAACTCCTGCTGCCTTCCTGTTTGTATTAGGGCGCCAGCATGGGTTAAAAATTAGAGAGTAAGATTGCCTCAGTATCTGATTTATCCCCTTTCTTCCTTCCATCTTGATTTGGGATGTGCTGGTCAGCATCCCCCAGGGAGAGGATTAATCAGGAACAGACAGAGAGCTGGCAGCTGCCTGACAAGGACAAGATCTCAGCTATGGAACAAGCTGCAATTTGGAAACTCTTGCTTTGACCCTGGTACAAGTCCAAGACATGCTTGCTGGTGCATCCCAGCACTGACACCCCAGGAGCTGGCACAAGATCAGCACCCCCAGGGCCACAACTTAGCTCTGGTCCCAATGTCACATTGCCTCAGTGCTGGAGATGCTTCTGCAGTGAAAAGCTGCCCATCCCCGTGACTCCAGAGGCAGCTCCAGCTCTCCAGCTGTGGAAAGGGCCTCCCCTCCACTTACAGAGAAGCCTCAGTCCTTGCTGAAACTGCTCTGAATAGCCCTTCCATGAAGGCAGAGTGTGGCAAAGGTCTTGCTAGAACATGACAGACCCAACCACTACTGGTCACAGACACTTCCAGCAAAAAAAAGCCTTTTTCCACATCTCACACCCATAAATTATGAAAGTCTTTTCCCAGATCACAGAATATTCTGAGTTGGAAGGGACCCACAAGGATCATCAAGTCCAACTCTAAAGTGAATGGCCCATACAGGCATTGAACTCACAATCTTGGTGCTATCAGCACTGTGCTCTGACCAACTGAGCTAATCTCCCCCCCCTCCCATTTTCTGATTCCTTTTTTTAGTTAATGTAATTAGAGACGTGTTCTCCTTCTGTGAGCACTGCAAGAAATTGGCTCAGCACAACTGTGCCCCACATCTAAAACAAGGTGGGCAAAGAACAATTCCTGGATTCCCACATTAAATTATTCAGAGCATTTCAGACCCTTCTGGACCGCTGCGGTTCAGTGCTGTCACATGGTAGGAAACATGCAGCAGCTCACTCAAGGCAAGCCTCCATCTCACTGCAAACCCTGCTGAGTCTGGGGTGGGGAGAATTAGGGGGAAAATGGCAAAAAAGGCAAAAGGGATGAAAACACAGCAAAAGGGGGGAAAAGACAAAAAGGAAAAAAAGGACCTTACCTCCTGGTGAGTCTAAGCAAAGTAGAGATAAATAGCAACTATGCCTCAGAGAAAACAGCAAGAAGCCCATTAACTACAGGAACATCAAACAAACAAAATCTATCTCAACAATGTTGAAAACCCCACAAGGATCATCAAGTCCAACTCTAAAGTGAATGGCCCATACAGGCATTGAACTCACAATCTTGGTGCTATCAGCACTGTGCTCTGACCAACTGAGCTAATCTCCCCCCCCTCCCATTTTCTGATTCCTTTTTTTAGTTAATGTAATTAGAGACGTGTTCTCCTTCTGTGAGCACTGCAAGAAATTGGCTCAGCACAACTGTGCCCCACATCTAAAACAAGGTGGGCAAAGAACAATTCCTGGATTCCCACATTAAATTATTCAGAGCATTTCAGACCCTTCTGGACCGCTGCGGTTCAGTGCTGTCACATGGTAGGAAACATGCAGCAGCTCACTCAAGGCAAGCCTCCATCTCACTGCAAACCCTGCTGAGTCTGGGGTGGGGAGAATTAGGGGGAAAATGGCAAAAAAGGCAAAAGGGATGAAAACACAGCAAAAGGGGGGAAAAGACAAAAAGGAAAAAAAGGACCTTACCTCCTGGTGAGTCTAAGCAAAGTAGAGATAAATAGCAACTATGCCTCAGAGAAAACAGCAAGAAGCCCATTAACTACAGGAACATCAAACAAACAAAATCTATCTCAACAATGTTGAAAACCAAAACTTTTGGGCCTTGAGAGGGGGGAAAAAACTCCAAACTTTAATTCTAGTGGTAGAAGTCTAGAGCCAAGCAGATTTCTCCCAGAAAGCTCCATGTCCACTATGGCAGACATAAAAGTCACCTTTGTTTAAGCAGAAGCCAAAAGTTAAACAAAGAGAAAACCAATAAATGATAGAGACTCAGCCCTTCCCAGCAAGAGCAGAGAGCTTCCCTTACACTCCTCCTCACTCCCAGTCATTCAGGGCAGCTGAACCCCAACCCTAACTTTGCTCAGAAAAAGCCATGAGGCACTTACCTTGCTTCTGTGCAGCGATGACAAGGACAGGGAGGTCTGTGATCATGGGAAAGGTGTCAACCAGGAAGATGGAAGGAGGCTTCTGTGATGGACCCATGCTGCAGGGCAGAACACCAGCTCCTCGCTGTGTGCTCCAACCCCAAACAAAATATTAAAGTCTTCTTTGAATCCAGGCAGGATGTCTGTCTTGTTCAAAGCAGATAATTCAAATGCCACTGGGTTTCACCTCTAACAAGAGGAAAAGCAATGGTTTGACTCCCTCTACCAAACCCCAGCTGCCAGGGAAGAGAATTCAGGGAGGTCCCTGGATTTTCATCCTGCCTCCACCACTCACACAGTGCAGATGTTTCAGAAACATCCCTTTGCCTCTGCCCTTACATCTGTACAGCAAGAACCTAAAAGTCAGAATTTTAGCAACGTGTGAACCAAATAGATCAAAACAGAGAAACGGAGAGCCTTTCTAACAACTAAAAGCCAAGAACCTTCCCACAGAGCGCTCAGACTCCCATTTGCTGCCTGTTGATTGTCAGCCTGTGCAAACAATTACACCCTGATTACTTTCACTCATTTCCACAGTTCTTCCCACCTGGGAGCCAGAGACAACAGCCGGGGCTTTGTCTGGGATCCTTGGGAAGTTCAGCGCTGCAGGAATGTGCTGCACAGCCAGCAAGGCTCCCACTGGAAGCTAGGAATGAACTTCTCAGGAGCTCAAGATTAAAGCACTGCCCTTTGGTGGGTTGAAGATGAGCACAAAATGTTGTGGCTTAAGGATAATTTTGTCAGAGGGCTCTTTCCATCAACAGAAAGGAGGAGATCTGTGTATAAGTGAAACAGCTGTACACAATGCACCTATGGTGAGGACAAGGTTCTGTCCTTGAGCTCCAAGGAATTCCTCAGCACATCCTTCAATTCAGCCACAAGTCAGCCCTAGCCCTTGTGCGCATCTTGCTCACCCCACTGATCTGTGTCTAACTTCACTCCGGACTCTCCACCCTGCTTTTCTGAAGTCTTCACTCCTGATGCTGGCTTTCCTGGTTCCTTTTCAGCTGGCCTTATTTAACTCTGGATTCCTTGGCAGCAATGCTCTCCTGCCCACTCGTCCTCTGAGTCGGCGCTCTTGCTGTTGGGATGTTGCTCTGTTACGTAAGCAAGCTTAGGGCGAGCACTGCCACCCTGCACTCCCTTCCTTGCTTGGAATAGTCATGTCCAGCCAGGGATTATGAACTCCTAGATATCAGGACCATCTTACTTTATCCTTTTTATTTTTAAGTGAACTCCTGTGTACCCTTGGATGTTATTCTGAAAGAGGAACAAGAGAGAGCTTTTTAAGAGGAGCCTTGGATATGGTGACCTGGTGGCTCCATGATCAGCTCTTCCCCATTGCATGGCATGGGGAGGATGTGCTTGTGTTCCACGGTGTTGCTTGTTCCCCCAGAACAACCTGTGGAGTTTCTCACCAGCTCTGCAGTGACTGTGTCACTTAAAGAGCTCCATGCTCTTGATCAAAAACCCAGATCTTAACAAAAATCTTCACCCAGACCCTGACTCACCTATCAGACTTTGCAGCAAAATGTGCAGAAAATGAAACTACAAAGAAATGTACGGAGACACAGTGGGGGCAATATATCTTTAATTTTTTTTGCTTTTGTTTTTTAGTATTACAGTATATTCTTATAAAAAGATATAGATAAAAAGGACACTACAGGATTTGTACATTTAATTCACCTATAGTCTTAAACTGACTAAGAAATGAGGATAGGCCAAGGCATTACAGCAGCAGCACACAACCTCCCACTTCAGTAAGCAGCACTGTACTTTCTAGCCTGGCAGGCAGGGCCACCTCCCAAAGTGACCTGCAAGTTTCAAGCTGAGCAGGCCTGCAGGGGAGCAGAATGACTGCAGGTGGGGATGGCTTGGAAGGGAGGCGTTGAGCACAGAGTGGCTCAAGTACCGAAAATTCCCTCGCAATTCTAAAAACTGCAAAGAGCATTAAAGAGTCTGTTTGAAGGTGAGCAGGAAGGGAGCAAATGACTTGTCAGAGAGGCTTTTCTAGATCACTTGGCTCCGAGCTCCTAGTGGGGGAAGCTGAAATGACCAAGACCTACATGAGCTGTGTAGAACATCTTGTAAATTGACAAACCTGTCTAAAGGAAAGTTTTAATCCAGATCCTACTTTGAATTATGTTGATGTAAAACCCGAGCAGCTTGAACTGGTTACTGTGGATCAATTCTACATTACCACCCATAACAGAAGACTCCGGTTTGGAACCATCCAGACTCTTTCATGAAATGAAGCGCCAAAACACCATGCTAAACTCATGGTATCCTTCTCATTTGGCACAGTGAGGAAATCTGGCCAACTTCGGGGAATACTGGTCATCAGAACTACTACTTGGATTAGTAGATAGGTTTTTTATACATTATGTAAATAAATATATAAATTCTATATTTTCAGTTGGCCAAATTGTATTATCCATGTTGGCCCCTCCTACCTTTATAAGAGAAACTGGGGTGGCCAATGGAGACTACCCATTTGGATGGTAGGCAATCAGAAATCTCCTGTGTCAACTACAGAAGCCAAGGAGCCATGGCCTAACACCTGGTGATTGCCAGAGACTCCATGGGTAACAAACTGACCAGTAGAAAGATTTTGCTTACCTGGGGTAATCTGGGGAGGTGGGGAGGAGGAGGAAAGAGGGAAAGTAGATGAAATCTTTCTTTGGCCATGGTGATAGGAAGGAATGTTAGCTCTGAGGAAGGAGAGCTGTCCCAGTTTATCTCACTAGTGTGTTAACTCTGGTGAGAAGTTACAGGGCATGAACAACTTTTGGCCATCTAGCCAAGCTTCTCTGACATTATGGACAGAATTTGTGTGGAAGAATGAAGTTTGAGTGAGCAACTGTGCACCTTTACTCTGCTCAAATTCCTCACTGTGACTCATGATGAAAAACAAACCCATTTTGTAGAAAGTGTTCTGAAATAACAACCTCCCTCAGTTCACCTCAAGCTTTAAAATGTGTGCTTTCCCAGAACCAGGATCACCAGAGGCAGAGTAATTATGACAAAAGCCAAAAGGGTTTTTTTCTTTCCTCCCTTTCCACACCAAGACTGCTCACCTGCATCCCCTGGCCTGGCTCAGCTGGCACAGGAGCCAAGCCAGCTGTCCAGCCGGTGTAATGCCCTGGCACGGTCTCAATAGTCTTTGCTGTAATGCAGTGTATACATACAAACATAGCAAACTAAAATAAGGCAAAATAAATAGAGGTGTCAGATTTACAGGTTCCCCTTAGAGATTCCTAAAACCATTTTTTTAAAAATCATTTAACCCCCAAACAAACAGACAAACAAAACCCAAGACAACCAACCTAGAAACGAAACTGCATATATCATGTACATCATCTACTGTACAACAGATCTCCTTTCCCCTCACGGAAACTCCTGACACAAGCTTCTCCCGTGCAACCCAGCTCAAAGTGTGATCTTTCCTAAAGAAACGGAAAGATTTAGCCAGTGGGGCTGATCATTATGGAAACACCTGCCCCACGGTCTCCCACCAGGATCCTTTGCAATTCCTTTCCCTTCATCAGACATTGTGAACACATTACAGAAATACTTCTGAAGGACATCCAGGTCGTTTCCATAGTGAGGAAGTCTCTCAGCCCTGAACAGTAGTTCTGCTCTTGTAGGGAACTGGTGCCTGGACAATGGCTGTGCTACAGAGCACAGAAGGGTATTGCTGCCCTGAAGTCACTTTACCTTGTAGCATTTCTAGAGACATGATCGACTGAGAAGAGTGACTGAGTTCAAAGTAAGTGGAAGGAGGAGGGAATCTTCTTCAGTCTTTTCTGGGACCATCCTAATGCAACCTATGTAGCAACAATGCAGAGACACAGAGGTGAGTGAGCACTAGACCTCTAGGGACAAATTCTGGAGAGTTAGAAAGTACCTCTTCTAGGTGTGAGGAACTTCATCATGAAGTTAGCAATTACTGTATTTCTGCAGGAAGCAGAACAGCCCTCTTTCAATGATGCCCTTCTTTCTCACATCTCCTTCTTCTCCACTTTTTTCCAAAGGCAGAGTGACTGCACAGGCGCAAGGACAAGAGCAGACCCTAGCTCATCTCCAGCTTCTCCAATGATGTTAGACCACAGACGGCTTCCTAAACCTACTCAAGGATAAGATTTTCCTTTCTCCTTCAGCACCTGGCAACTCAACCACAACTTCTGAAGAAGAAGAGAGTATTAGATGCACTCACAGTACCCAAAATATGAGAAACATGGACAAACTTGGCTTCAGCAAGAATCTGATTCCAGGCCCTACAGCAGAGCCAACTTTTTCCTTATCTTCTGTGTGGGTAACCTCATCTCATACAGTAGATAAGTTAATGGGCCTCTCTGCTTGTCACCACTTGTATGAAAACACTGCTTGCCTCAGTGTGAAACTGAGCTTTTCCAAAACCTTCTTTATGAACTTTCACCACGGAGTCAAGAGCCAGGGAGACTGCCCTTCACACTGAATGAAGCTTTTGGCCATCACCACTGATTCCAAACAGGAGGAGCCTGAGGCACTGCAGTGCTGAGAAAGTCGAGCAGCATTGAATCAGGGGCATGACTCTGAGCTTTCTGTCCATCCCCTTAAGGATCCCACAGCTGATTTACAGGAGTTGCACAATCTCTCATTATTAATGTATGTGTCAAAGAGGTGGCAAAACTACAGCAGCTTTCTTTGACTCTCAGTGTGGCTGGAGTGTTGTCGCGTACCATCAGACAGGATCTCTTTAAACTAGAGCTGAACTGTGTATACAGAGGACAGAGGACTTACCACCCTCTCTGCTTTTGCTACATTTGTGGCCTGGCAAAGTGACTTCAGTTTCAGAAAGCACAGCACAAACCTGGTTTGACAAATACTGGGGCAGGGGAAATGCTGTATTTATATTCAAAGGGTTTGCCCTGAGGTGTTTCTTCTCTGACAGCTGCCATGCTGACAGCCTGCCTTATCAAGCAAGTACCTGGGGAGCAAGCAAGCAGCACTTGCACATCATCTTGCACCAGGACTGACCTTGGCACTACACCTGAAGTTCTGGGTGAGTCCTAAACCCAGGGAGAACAAAGAGGGAGGAAAAAAACCCTACAATGTTCTAATCCCTAAAAGCATAATCTTTGGAATTCAGGGATTATTCAAATCTAAACTCAACTGTATACCAATTTGGCACATATTACCACCTCTCATATGGCTTACATGGCTTAGGTTACATGGCATGCTTTAAAACAAGACAAACAAAAGGGCTGGGATATATAGCAAGTCTACTTCAGGGAGCAGCAAGGAGCTTGTTAATATAATTTACAAGAGACATTTCTAAAAATCCATTTGTAATTTAAAATAAAAATGCTTAAAAAAGTGAGATTTTTTCTTAAACTTTCAAAAACCTTTATGAAATAGTCTTTCTTCTACAAGGTGCTTGTGTCCACTGCAACAGGCATTGCTGTTAATAGCTAATCCCAGAAGGGGAGTGGGATAGTAAGGGAGGAGAATGCACCCAGCTCTTGTAAGATACCAGCTCTTTACGATGAGTATTATACAGAGGCGCGGCAGTCTGGAATGTCCTAAATAGGGAAATTCTGGGGTGGGAGACTCAAAATTCAGTAAACAATGAAACATCAGAGTTTGACAATTCTGACTTTTTTTGCTTCTCTCCAAAGTTTACATAATTATTTAACTCTCAAAGTGTTCGGAAGACCACCACAGTTTGCTTCTCCAATATTGTAGTGTGTAATACTGATCAGGCAGCATGCATTGCAGAGGAAGTTCTGTTCTGCAGACTCAGTGCAGAGCCTGAGGTTAAGTGACATTCAGAGAAAAATCAAACCAAATGATTAAAGTGACAAATAGAGCTTTTTCACTTCCCTGGGATTCCTTGACATTTTGTGCTGTTGACTAATGCAGCAATTTGTAGATGGTCTCTCTTCTCAAACGTTCTCTCTTCCTGTCTAGGAGGAAGAATCCATCACCACTCTTTCTTTTCCTCTTTTCCTTCTCCAGGGAAGATAATAAAAAAAGAAGAAGTTTGAAAAAAAAGGTTAAAAAAAAGGCCATGATAGCCCACACAATCCAATCCCTTTCCTAGAACCATGAAGACACACAGAATTCAAGCCTCTTCTTGGGTTGCTTGCTTTTCTGCTTATATATTTCATTCATGTAATTTAACTACAAATTTATTTGTTTCTTCTGAATTAACCCAACTCCAAAGCCTTCTTGGTTTACACAATTGTGTCCTCCTCGATAAATTCTCAGTTTTAATTATGGGGCTCTCCCTTGGTTCATCCCAAGTGATTTCTTCAAAATGAAAAAGTCTGCGTGCTCCAAGGCTCTCTTTTGACACCATTCATATCTTACTGAGTGACATGGTTCCCCTTGGCAGGAGTGGGGTGTGTGCAGTGGAGGTCAGGCTGTTAGACAGAAAGACTAGTTGATGCCAACAGCAATCACAGCTAGCATCAAGTGGAAAAGAGATCTCACATCTGGCAGGCAGTGAACCTGTTTGCTGTTTGCTACTGGAGACCTGTGGATGATACTAGGGAGATCCCAAGTTCCAATCTTGCACAGATAAGAAATTTTCCACTGATTCCCTCCCAGCCTCCAGCAATGACAATAGGCTCTACAGTCATCTACTCGTAATCCCAACCTGGCAGTGACTTAGTTTTCTAAAGGAAAGCCAGAGTTTCTTTCCAAGAAGATGCATTTCATAGCTTTGAGACTCAATCACCAAGAAATTCCAGAAAACTCCTTCTAGCAAAGCAGAATCCAAAAGACTTTTTCAAATTATTGTATGTTGATCCTGATTCTTGAATTTCATTTTGTTACAGAAACTGGAGACTTCTTTCTAAGATTCACTTGCTTTGGACAGTGTAGGCCACAAAAAAATACTATACAGCACATAAGCTTAAATGCATTCTTCAGGTGCTAATCAATGGCTTATAAAATCCAGTTCTAGGAGGGAATTGGAAACTTGAGAACCACATCTCAACAAACCCCTGAAGGCCAGTCTAGATCCAGAAGAAGTGACAGTTGTTTGCAGAGTTGCTCTGAAATTAGTCTTCCTTGTTATCAGCAAGATGGAGATCATGACTAGTTTTTACTTTGGCACACAGAAAATTATCTTGTTCCAGCTGTGAGGCCATCTGCAAGGCCTAAGTACTTTCTGTCATCACCATGAGGCCTTTGATGACACAACAAACTCCCAGAAGCAAATCTGTCAGCTCTGCATGGCCCAGTCACAGGCCCTGCTGGATCCACAGAGGCACTTTTATAATGGTTCAAATTAGGAGCACAGAAGAGGGATGAGAGGAAAGCTGATCATGGAAAGGTAACGTCTTTAGCTACAGACCAAAGAAATCCTTTGGGGCAGCTGTCAGCCAAGCGCCATTACACGCATTCATCTTCCTTGTTTTGCACTTTTTCATCTCCTTCTTTTGGTTGATTATTTTTCTTCCTCTTGTAATTAATAATTTAGCTTTGTCACCACCCGCTCACGGCTTGTCTCTAAGCCTTGGTTCCCCGAACGCTTGCGGTTACGCTTGAGCTTGGATAAGTCTTTGTCAAAGACTTCACCCGACCTTAATGCTGACACCAGGTCATCAAACTCCCCACTCTCTTCAGAGATGCTTCCAGCTTTTGCTTTCTTTTGTCGCCTCTCTTTTTCCCTCTGTTCTTTTAGCTGTGGAGAAGGACACAGAGTTTTAGGATTAGCTGACCAAGATGCCAGATCACTAGGTACACTCCCAAGAAGCAGCCAGAATGCATCAATACAGATTAGGGAAAACAAGAGTAGGAGCTTATCCACAAGGCCATCACCTGTGCCAAGAGCAACAAGAGGCCATGCTGGGCTTCTCTTCTACACAGGCAAGCAGAAGAAATGAGGAATGAGTAGCAGTGTGTGTCTGCCTCACAAAGCACTATCAGCCTGCAGCAAGAGGACACATGGGATCTGACCATGCTACTGCTGTTTTGCACTAATTTTACAGCAGGATAGTGACAGCACAGTAGCTGTGTCAAATGCCAGTTTACAAGTGATGCTGGCTCAGGTCATTTCCCAGCTTCTGGGAGCTGGCTTGCAGTGACCTTAGTGCAGCAGCACCTACCATGCTGACAGCACCTGACTTAGTGAGTTTGGATGTGTCGGTACAAACCACAGTCACTAGTACAGTCACAAACAACTTTGCACTTGGGCCATAGCTAGCTAAATTTACATGCAGAAAGGCTGAAGTCCTGAAGCAGAAGGAGGAAAAGAAGAAAGGAAAAATCCAGAAAGCCACAACATAGTGAAGCATGAAAATTGTGTGAGACATCAAAACATCAGTAGAATCCCTATGCACAAAACAGCTCATGTTTGCATGGAGACAGTGTTGCAGTGCTGGGAGGATGAAGACACATTGCCTTGACTATGGAAAGAGAAACTGGTTATAAACACAAAGAGCAATGAAACAAAATTGCTAATTTTACAAATTGTTGGATAGGTCCACCTGTCAATGTGATGCCCTCAGCCTCCCTAGGGTAGCTCCAAGGAGCTCGGCTATCTCTTTCCACTGCTCAGCTCCAGAATTAGTAGAACTGGCAGGGGATGGTAGTGGCTATCAGGAAGCAGGTCGGTCACTCTGCAAATGCTAGCCCCACATTGCAGGAAGACTCTTTCCATAAGGCCTCTTTCATGACATATTAGGCCTACGAAACCATCCTACAGTGGGCTCCTTTTAACTTTCCAGGCTGGCTGAGAGGAAACTTGAGCCTGTGTCCTGGCATTTTATCCTTCTGTCTAACACTAAGGCTGCTGGCATCCTGGTGTTTTACCTCTCTCCTCTTTTGAAAGGCACAAGCCAATGCTTTTGGCTCAGCAAACATTAAAATCAGCAACTCCCTGCAGCGTGGCCTGGGGCCATGGCAGCAGCAAGGGCTACAGCACCGGCAGGGGGGAAGGAGGCAGGGGACTGCCGAGTTCTCAGGCAGCACAGAGCTGAGGTTACAGGGGGATGCTGGTTCACATGAACCCCTGGGGACACATACGTCTGTCTCCCAGCAGCAAAATCCACAGAGAGGTCTCCTGCCACGTCAAGGCCAGACACAGCCCCAGTAATCCAGGCATTAAGGCTGGCCAGAGAGAAATACTGCCGGTGTGGGCTGCAGCAGGTGCCAGGGCATTTGCTATGTCACTGTGCAGATGACAGGCATGCAGCAGATGATGATGGAGTCTGACTGGAAGCTGACCAGCTTGGCGGGACTGAGGGAAATGTGGCTTCTTTGTTTGCAGCCTAAAAGCAGGATAGTTTGGCATGGGGTGGTGGCAACCCCATGCTGCAAAGTGCCAGGGCAAAAATGCCTGGGCTAGATTTGGTATCTGAATCCCTAAGACGGTAATTTGGGAGCCATCCTTGAGAGCAAGACAGACAGCAGGAAAAATGTCATCATTTGAGAAGAGAATGATGCCAAAGAGAGGTGTCAGGGAGAAGAACATAAAACAGTGACAGGACATGATCATTGGAATTTCTCTCAAGACACAAAAAGGTGAGGGAAGGAAACATCTTCCTGCCCCCAGATCCTCACCATGGCCTCCATGCGTGCCCTGCGCTCCTCCTCTTCCTTTTTCTTCCTCATATTCTCCAGATCTTGCTTGGCCTCTGCAAATGACTGTAAGAAAGTGTCGAAGATGCCAAAAAATTCATCTGGCTGCATCTTGCCCTCGGTCTCTCCAAAATGCTTCAGTGCCTTGGCATACTGTCAAGGGGGCAGAAAACACAAGAGCCATAATTAGGCAGGCAGTTTGGTGAAGACAGCAAGGATAGCTTAAGAGTAACCACACCATGTAATTCAATACCCTCTGAGAACTCATGCGGCAAGAGCAGAAACTACCCCCAGCAACAGAAGTGCTTCTCCTTAAGGCAGGTGCCTCTATCCCTGAGGAGTCTGCTCTCCTGGATATCCTTTGGGCAACATGCAGCTATAGTGCTGGAGAGTACTAACTGTCCACTGATACAAACAAACGTGTTTAGTTCCTGAGGGCAATGGAGTAATTTCAGAGGATGACACTGTGGCCACATCTCAGCTGCAGCTGCAGGACAGCCAGGGCAGAGAAGACAGTGAGCTAGCTGGGGAAACAAGGAGTTTTAGTTCATACTTTCCCCTTCCATCTTCCCTTCAAATCAACTTTTAAAATGCCTGGAGGTAAAAGTTTTTTGCAATAAAGCTACAGTCCGTCCTCCCAGAAACCTTTTGCCATGTCATACATCTCTCTGGAGTCCTCTGAGTCAGGGCGTTGCCCGAGAGAGAGGAGACTATAGACAGACAAGGCATGAGAGAGGGGCAAGGAAAGCAGCCAGGGCTCCCAGGCAGACTTAAAAGAGAGAGAATACATCACAAGTGGTTTTTATTTTAAAAGGCAAATGTTGAGGCTGCAGGACACATATGGAGGCAGCCAACTGGCAGGACTTCAGTCACAGGGCAGTCCTGATGGGGATATGGTAAATTCACAGCAACTCCTGGCTCTTGGACATCAGTGCTGCAGTAGTTGTACTCTCTCCTTTGCACTCTCACACTCCCAAGCATGCTCACCAAAATGCACTCAAATCAAGCACATACAGTCTGTCAGCAGCAGCACGTGCAGTAAGTGCTGTGTAAGGACACACATCCATTGCCAGCTGCCCTCACTCACACACCTCTGTGCTGCAACAGGCAGCCCCAGAGGCACACTCCTGACAGTACTTGTGCCCTGATGCACAGCTTCCCTAGAATTCCCTGCTTGCACTTTAGCACACAACCAGAGAGCAGCAGAGCATCCTTACAGACCTCAACATTTACCAAACCAGGCTATGGACTGTCTTCAAGTTCTCTCAGGCATGTATTCAGCTCATACTAACACAGCCCAGTTTCCCTTTCCTTCCTTATGTGGGTGCTGCTGCAGAATGGAAAAGACAGTAAGAACAGTTCAGGCTCTGATGCCAGCACAAAATGAGTTTGGAAGCAGGTCTTATAAACCCCTCTGGCCCTGTATCAGGTAAAGCATAAACAATGTCTCCCAGTCAACTGCAGGGGGAAGAAATCTCCAAGGAAAGCAACTTCCTTCTGGCACAGCCTGAGAGATTCAGCATCTCCCCTTCTCTGCTATCCCTGCCAGGCCCACAAAGCAGTTTGAAGCAATAGACTCTTTTTTTCTTTAAAAAGGCTGTGTTCTCAGCCAGAAACAAACAAAGAAACCCAAAGAATCTTAGAAAAAAAAGTGTTGGAAGAAATGCAAGTTGCTTTGAGCTACCAAACATGGCAGGAGTTGAAGGAAACACATAGAAACAGCAACAGATTACTTCTCTGTTTGACTCCTTTTCTCTGGAGCCTCTGAAGACATACACACAAGCATACACACCTACACCCTCTCCCCACCCCTCTCTGTAATTTTATCTCTACATAATGTACACATAGGCTCTTTGAATATTAGGGAAATGCAGCAGTCTATAGTAACCCACACTGAACCAGCACCAGCTCTTTGGCAGGGAGAATACAGGCTGTAAATACCACAGAGGGAGATAAAGCGTCTCCATATGCTCTATTTTCTTGTCTTGCTTGCCCCAGTGTGACAATCAGCCAGGGAGGCAGGGAAGTGTCAAAGAAAGACTTCAGCACAGGCATTGCCACCACTGCTTGAACACTCAGAGCACCTGAAGCTCGTTGCTCACAGGGGATGTGCTACCTGTGATGCTATGATGATTTTTTGCCTTTTCTTTTATACCCCTTTTATACCCTTTTATAGGTTTTGTATTCTCAGTGGTTTTTAGCCTACATTCTTAGACTTATTTGTCAAGCTAGGAGACTAAACATCTTAGAAGCTTCATAGTTAGGGATCATAAAGCCCCAGACCCCAACTAAGATAGAACCATCCAGGGGAAGGTTCCTTGGGGAAGGGGCTCTCTGGAGCCCCTCACTGGGGAATCTTTGATAGATATGCTAATTAGTAAGACCTATAATGTTATACCAGATCTTTGATGGGTGTGCATTGCAGTGTGCATTTGGATGCATTCCGCCTGGACGTGTGCACCTAAGGATCCTTAAAACAAATACCAAGGTAAAACCCCTTTTTCCCTTCTAACCGTGTTTGATTCTTGATTTTAAGACCAGGAAAAGGCATCACCTGGAATCTCTTCCCACTTAATTTGTCATTAACTCCTGTGAAAATTGAAAGTAAGGCACAAATTAAGAGCAGTGACTAGGGCTGCCAGCTGGAAGTAAGGCTTGTCCAATAGCTGTGAAGCCTGAAGTGGAAGGGAAGCCCACAGGAGATGGCTTTTGCACCTTGCAATGCACTGCCTCCATCCCATGTTCCTCCTGTGCTCAGCAAAGGTGAGTGAGTGGGCGCACAGAAATGAGCTGGTTGACACCATGAATGTCCACAGGGGTTTCCTAATCACTTAAGGAAGCTGGAGGTTGAAAAGGCAGGGGGTCCTTGCCTGGGGCTCTTGGATCCTACATACATGGAAGTCTCCTTTAGAGGGTGGTGTTGTCTGCAAATGTTCTGCACAAGGCCTGTCACCAGCTAGCACCGGCTAGTTCGTGTCACTGGCAAAGAGGGGCTTTTGCTGCTGCCTCCCCAGTGCCACTCAGAGGAGGAACAGTGTTGCTGTGCTGGAAAGACCCAGCAGTCTGGGAGCCTTCCAGAGACACTCATGAATCTGAGGTGTTGTGGTCTCTAAGCAGCAGCAAAGAGTCTGAGAGCAGCCTGTCTTTGGTGCCCTGTAACACAGGGCTTAGGAGGTCACAATCACTTACTGTAAAGCAGTGAAAGACAAAAAGCAAAAGATCTGTGAGCTGGATGACCTAAAAAAACTACAAAAGGAAAAATTTGGAGTTCACTGAAATAAACATTCTCCTCCTTTCTCTACCCCCTCTGGAAAAAAAGCTGACTGAGCAGAGGCAGGCAAGTCAGGAGATCCAGCTTCTGCTGCCAGCTCTGCCCATGATGTGGCTTGGGAGCTCATGCTTCCTTTCTCAGCCTTGTGTTCTCCATTCATTACAGAACAGAAAATGTCGCCCCACTAATGTGTTATAGCAAATGGCAAAGAATCAGTTGTTCACATCTGTGGGGCACTGCATCAATGTAATGCACTATTGTAAAGAGAGACATGCTGTCTTTTCACTGTTTAAACTGCAACAGACCCCTCTGGCTTTACTACTTCTTCTACTTCTCTGTAATTCTGGTTCTGCAACCACGTGTGCTTTTCCAAAGCACTGGTGCTGGGTTGAGGGGCAGTGAGCTGCTGCAGACAGCCTCCCCAATGCTGTTACAAAGCCCAGGCTTCTACCTGCCCACAGTGGCTAAAATCACACTGCCTGCCTCCCTCAGGGCGTTAAGAGGTAGTGTGGCACAGACCAAGGTGCTCTGGATCCCAGCCCTCTCTTCTGCTCTCTGTCACAGGACTTGTGTCACCCTGTACAAATTGCTTGACTGCTCCATGGGCAGATTTCCTCCCAAACAACACCAGCTCTTGTGCACAGTTGTGAAATCTGTAGCTAAGCCCTCATACACGCAAAACGCTTCCCAGAATTTTGTGATGTGCTGTAATATTGTGGAACAAGGGCTGAAAACTTGCTTATTCCTGAAGTCATTTGGGGACAGATGACATGGGCAAAAGCAAAATGGAAAACTGTGTTTCAGCAGGCTTTCCACTGTAACACAGAATGGTATATCTTTTTTTCATTAAAAAATTCATTTCCACACCATAAGTGCCCCCAAGCTCCATGATATAACAGGTCCACGAGCTCAGTGCCAGTTCTGCTTCCTCTGCCAAACTTTCCACTGAATTTATCCTCTTGCCAAAGCAAATCGTTTAGACAGTTGTTTATTTTAAAAAGCCATTTTAGCAAGGAGAGGGAAAGCGGGACAGCAGCACACACAAACTCTGCTGTGCTTGCCAATGAAATGTTAAACAGTGGCAGAAGACCTCTGGAAACGGCAGGAATGGGGCTCTGTGAGGAGGAGGAAAAACAGCCATGATAAAAATTTCCTGCTGTCTATGCTGTCTGCTGTTGCGGGAGGAGCCAATACACAAATGAATTATACCATGTAGCCATGGAACATGAACTGTATTCCCCAGACAAGCAATCTTGAGTTTGCTCTTATGAAGACACCAATTCAGTACTGAGGCAAGTCAAATAAATGTCTTTTCTCTCTATGGGACAAATTCAGATCAGCTAATGGAAAGAGCCCTGACAATTCCAGGCAGGGCTGGGCCCAGCTCTTCTTGTGCCTAAATGCTCTTAAGGGATTCTCCCAGGAGTTTAACAGTGATGCCGGCAGCCCCAAAATCGAGTTACAGGTGCTCTAAACATTTCTCATATGTTAGATGCCAACCTGCACTGCAGCCCCTGAAGTTCTAAGTTACTGTACAACAGCTATGTGATTTATTTACCAAATGGCTGGTGGTGCCTTTTGTGGGATACCTCATCTTGACTTCCTCAGTCTCTGTCCTGATACATTCCCTCTTCATTTCCCCCAGTGGCTGACAGAAAACACCAGTCTCCAAAATGCACAACTGAAGTGCACAGCCTATAACTGGCACTTGGACTACAGCATTTCTTTGTGCTTCATAGCATTCTGCCATTAATGACTATTTTCTTAAATGGGTTTCACTCAGCTGGCTTTCACTGCCTTGCTGTTCTTCCAAACAGTTACTGTAGGTGCTAAGCTTATTAAATGTGTGTGCAGACTCTGAACTCCTTTCTCCATCATGAGAAATACCTTGCTTGAGAGGAACTGTCATCAGAAAGACTGGGAATGGACACTTTTCCTACCCAGCTTGCCCAGGCCATAGCCTCCACAGTGTCTCTATAGAGAGGCTTAAGTTTGACATTCAGCAGAGGAATGGCAATATCTGACCAAGCAGACTTTGTACTCCTAACAAGATCCAAAGTGTCTTAAAAACAGGTTTGCTATAAACCAAGAACAAAGCAGAACAGTTCTGAGGAAGCCTAGTGATCTGAGTTCATACCTGTCAATATTTAAGTACATAGTAACGCTTCATATAGGGCAAATGTCAACCTTTTTCAAGAAAAAAAATAAAATTCATACCATGGGAGGTTACTCTTCCTCTGCTTGGGCATTTTCATTGCTTCCCCACAGGAAACATAGAGAAAAATTTTCATGAATAAAATTCAACCTCTTCTTTCTTACGTAAAAAAAAATCCATTTTTCATCTGTTCAAACACATAAAAATGGATGAAGGATTCCAGGGCAGAGTTTCACTTTCTCCTGCCTCCACCTTCCAGTTTATGGGAAATGGCAGAAAACATTATCCCTTGATCTAATCTATATTCTCCCTTATAAAGTGGTATTGGAAGTGAGAAAAACACAAAAAGAACAAGAACCAGCTGTGCTAGAAAGCCTGTTTAGAGAGTTGGTCTAAGTTTTCAATCAGTTCTTAACCAAGCCATCTGTTTACTGCATGAAGATAAGTACAGTTACAAGGCTTCCTCTGCAAACATGGATGCCTGCATCTGGCAACCTGGCCCTTTAAATTTAAGATATCACTTCCTCCCCATGGCCACTGGCTTCAAATGGCTCTGTTTAATCAAAAAGGCCAAAAAGGTACTGCATGGGACTGTGAAAAATATTGTCTGCTGAGAAGGTCAGCACCACACCTTGGTAATGGATTGTTTCCATAACTAAATAAATTACTTTTGCTAATACTGAAAAAGTTAAAAGAAATATAAAAACTTCCCCAGTTTGAAAAGATAAAGTTATATTGTTTTAAATCCCAGCTGAGGAAACATGGCTCTGATTAACTCATGCTAATCAATTAACCACATCTATATTTAGGATATCCAACTCCAGCTGTTAAAACTAGGGCTTCATTATTATTAATAAATCTGTGAGTCAGGCCAGTTCTTTCTAGGCTTATTCAGATATTTTTCAAAGTCCTCCCTGCCCCACTACCTTTTTTGCTCAATTTGCTTTGCTTTGAGAAATAAAAAAAGAACAGGATAATCAGATGTCTTGGTCCCTCTCTTCCTTTAATTGGCTAGTTCCATTAGGTTTCCATGGTATGAAAAAAGCTTGTGATTCAACAAGCACAGAGAGCCCATTGAGGTTGGAAGATGTTATAAGCCTTGCAAAGCACATCTGGTTTGTTGAAAATTTCCAGCTTTCTTTTTCCTTTTTTTTTTTTCTTTTTTAAGGAAAAAAAAAGAGGAAAAAGAGGAAGAACAGAGGGCCAAAATAATATGAAGCAAACATGAGAAATAGCTCAACACTGGTAAGGACAGAGAGTTCCCTTACAGGAGTCCAAAAGCAGCTTTTTGCCAGTGGAAGAACCAAAGCCATAGGTTGAGCAAAATTGGAATGGTGTGTGTGCAAACATAGCAAGGGTGTGTGAGGAGAAGGTAGAGTAACGTTTCCTAAGCATGTTATAGTCATTAAAATAAAACATCTCTTTATGTTGAGTGCTTTATGTTGGCTATGTTTAAAAAAGCGTGCAACAACTTCCAGACATACTGGTCCGTCTGCAGGGAGTTTCTCTGGTTATTTTTAAAGCAAAAAAATGGCATTTTTCCTGCAAGTGCCTGATCAAGAAAAGTTGCATTGCTGTGCTGGACATGTACCACTTGCTGGTTTTTAACCCCCAATTGAACTTAAAAAGAATCTGCATTGGCTTTTCATCCTGGTGTGCCAAAAAAAGAAAGGAGCACCACCATCTTTAACACCAAACCAAAAGTGTGCAGTCTAAGCCATGGACAGAGTGAATATCTTTCCAGAAATGGATGCCTAACTATAATGAAGTTGAAAAATTTACCCATTCATAATACAGAAGCCCCCAAATCATAGAAAACCAAGTTTTTCTCAGCAAATTTAGTGGGGTTACAGAATGTAAAATATTCTTTTGTGCTGAGAAAGCCAGTATGGTGTGAACATTTTTATACTGGAAGTAGTTTGAATCCTCTCGAGCAACATGACAACAATGAAAAATGGAAGTGTTCAGGGCCAGGCTGGATGGGGCTCTGAGCAACCCAGTCTAGTGGGAGGTGTCCCTGCCCATGGCAGGGGGGGAGAAGGCTGGAACTAGATGATCTTTAAGGTCCCTTCCAATCCAAACCATTCTATGATTCTATGAAAAATTAGTCATGTTATTCTCCCCAGAATTTTTTTACAACGTCAGTGGTGTTGGACTGCCCAGCTTTGCCTTCTGAGTGTTGCAACAGCCCCTGCCCCACTGGTGTTTGCCAGGGCAGCCCTCACTGAGAGCCAGAGGCTCCTGTGTTTGCAGACGCGAGTCACTATTACCCAGTTTATCTCCACAGCAAGGAAATGTTTCTGAATCACAAAATAGCACTACTGCAGAGGAACTGGATAAGTGAGAAGTCTTACTGTCTAGATCCTCAGCCTATATTTTCAAAATCTAAGGCCTACTGACCCAACAGCACAGCTTTCATTAGTAATGCAATAGGTCCTTTAACACTAAAAGGACTGACACCAGAGTGGAAACAATTTGATCCAAAAGAAATAACACATTTGCTTCATACAGCCAAGCACTTTTAACATGCCAGCCAACAAGGGCAGATTTGCCATTACATATCATTTACTTTAAAACTTGCTCTTCTCTAAACATTTTCACATGCTTATGATCTTTTCATATAAATTCTTCGTCATTCATCTGAGAGGCAGAGGGATTAGTGCCAGACCTGAGCCATCAGGAAAGAACAAGCACTTCCTTAGGTGTACCAATCTGGTAATGGAGATGCAGACAGGGAAAGGACAAAATGATTGCAGCAGCACCTGAAGAATAACATGCGCATGGTTCTGAGTGTGTAAGAAGAATCCAAGAACTTCAGACAAACCACACGTTTGGGATTTCTATCTTTGTACTGAAATACACCCAGTAACAGAGAAGTGGAAAAGACCAAGCATAGCTGGTGTAGCACTGTACCAGCCACTGAGAAGAAAATTAACTCTATTCCAGCCAAAACCAGGACACCAAACTACCCAGAGGTACATTTTTAAAGGAAAGAGACAAAGCACAGATGTCCCCAGCTGAATCAGCAGACTGGAATGCAGTCAGAAGCAGAAGGTAAAAATATATGAAGTCACCATCACCAAGAAAGGACCCCTTTTTCAGCAATGGCTTAAAAGGCATTCCCTTCCACACCGTGGCAAGGTGTGGTATCCTGTTATGGATACTGCCACTGCAATTCTATACCGCACAAGAATAATGTTAAGGAAGATGAGAAAGAAGTGGGTCAAGAGAACTGATCCTTCTTTTAATCACAAAATATGTTCTAAATGAATATGGACCGCATTAGAAAAAATAAGAAACTTCAGCCTTAACAATTTTCAGTGTCTATTGAGTTTTCACTGCAGTCCCAGTACCTTAAATTGCTGTTTCCATTTTAATTCTTTTGACTGAGCTGGTGAAACTCTAAACACTTCAAAAGGAATTCTTACCTTGTCTCTAGCCTCGTTGAGAAGGTCTTCTAACTCTGAGAAGCTGAAACTGGCCACAGTGATGAAATCGCTCATGACAGGAACAAACCTGTCCCCTGATTCTCGCATGCGTCTCTTCTGATAATCCAGTTCCTGAAAGAGAAGTAAGAGATAGAGACAGGCAAGTGTCAAAGATTCCTCAGTGATGAGGAAGGGAGCAGGAAAGTCCATCTGTTTCACTCACTGCAGAGCATGCTCTGCTCCAACATTCATCCAGAGCTCTAACGTAGAAACCGCTTTCTAAGTAAGTCAGAAGTTTTTAGGCGAGAGAGGAGAGGTCAATAAAGGATGAAGGAAGGTCCTGGTTACAGTTTCACTTATCCTCAAATTAAAACCACTCCCAAGAAAGCCATCAACCTGATAAGTTTCTAAAGCAACTTTATAATTTAAGCACCAACTACATGAAGTGGTGCATTTTTTTTCCTATGCAAAATGACAAATGATAAAGAGCTTTGTGTAGCAAGTGACTTTAGGATTTTTAATAGTGAGTTTTGCTCCATCCTGTCTTCCCATGGTGAAATAAAATTATGTATACTTGGGGAAATGTGCTCTAGATCTCCTCTTTATTTCTCTGAAAAGCACCAGGTGAATAGCAAAAAGACATCAAAATTGGTTCTCCCACTGAAGGACAAGCAGACAGATGCCAGGTGCAACATTTTTTAGCACCCTGCTAAGCATTAGCTTGGATGTCATAAAAGTGACAGAGTTATAAACCGGGGCTATTGTGTCAAGAGTTATGGTGAAAGAAAAAAAGAATACATAAAACCATAGGAAACAAAGATCTATTTGTCTGCTACCTACAAAAAGAAAAAACCTGATTTTAAGATTCTTTCCTTCTGGCTCGAGTTTTTTAGTTTTAAGCCAAGATTACCCACAGCTATCTCTTCCCTTACTTTAATCACCATGCTTGAAACACAGAGAGAGCTACAGAGCTCCTCAAACTGAGTAATTCATAGTGAGACTGGAAATCTCCCATGCCTGTGCTTGGCTTGTGTGCCGTTGACAGTCTCATGAGGACAATGAAACTATAATCTGGGCCTCATCTTTATTCTCAGCTGAATAATCAGTGGGAATGATAAAGCCTGATTTTCTCTGTGGGGAAGGCAGCATGAAGCAGCAGGTCAAGTTACGATCTGACCCTCTGTTCCCTTTGGAAAAAAATATCAACTCTAGCTTCACGCATGTTGGGTGCTCTCTGGTTGTCAAAATAGTAGTTCACAGAGCCAAATGGGTAGGTTTATAAGCATCTATGGGTAGATTTGTAAGCATCTATGCTGAGAAACATCTTGGGACTTGCTCCACGTGGTGCTGCTGAATGCCAAGAATTACTTTGGCCATCAACAATCTAAAATCCGACATGATACATATCTTTTGGTCTGCTGTGAGTTGGAAAGAGAATGTAACCACCACAAGGAAAGACCACAAAGCAGAAAGGGGTCAGGAAAAGAAATGAGGAGGTGGCCAGAGAAAGCCCACATTAAAGAAGTGCTACTTTCCCTGCTTTATATTACATCCTCTTCTCCACTGGTTTTCCTAACACATCACAAGGGACAGTCCTGGGAGCACTGCTCAGTCCATCACTTTGCAGTGAACTGTTTCTGTGTTACAATCACTTTGAAATGGACCTTACAAACACAAGAAATGTCACTTCACATGCTTCTAAGAATTACACTTTTTTTTTTTTCAGCCACTCTTCCATTCTAATTTTTAAGCTTATTTTAGCTGAAAGTTGCTCCACTCTCTCCTTCCCCCTTCCTCTGGAAGGTGAGTATAACATTTCTGTCATCTTACTCACTGTTGAAAGCTATGGCATTTGGGACTGTTACTGGAGAGTACTGTTTTACAAAGTCAAATTAAGATTAGGTGGTCTGCTCTTCAAATTCAGTTCTTCCCTGCAGAATAATTATCCCAAAACACAAAAAAACTTAAAACCCACACAAGTAACCAGAATGACTATGTAATCAGCCGGAGAGCGACACTGCAAAATAACAAATTCCTCTGTATCTTCTAGAAATGGTCTCTGCTAATCATGGTAGCATAACAGAGGCCAGAACTGGCCCTGGTGGGCTGGGCTGCTGGTTCTCTAGAGGGATGAAATGATTCAGGCATGGTAGTCACTTCTCAAGCGGTGGTTATGATCTCCTTGCTGTGTGAGAGAAGGGGTCTGCTGACAGAATTCCCTTCCACTACTCATCTGTCCTGGGAGTGTCCTACACAAAGGCAACAGCTGCATGAATGTCTTGAAAAGGAATGTATCTTATTTTTACAAAGAAGTGAGCTGCAAGTCCAGGAAGGCAAATGGTCTGTAGTACCTTTAAGAACATCTGACTGTGAGACTATTTTTAGCTTTCTATTCTTAAGGGGCCTTGAAGAAACACCAGTCACTGGAGCCAAGGCTGTGGTGAGAACACACTGGAATAGAATCAAGAATCACACCTTCCCCTCCTCCCCCTTCCACCTGACAGTGATCATCTATTGTTGCTATAGTGCTGCTTTCTACACGCCAGAAAACCACGAACTGAGCAAGCAGATTGGGAGGTGCTGGCAGCCTCAGAAGAAAAATACCATGGCAGGGTACTGAAGGACTGAGGCAGGAAGATGGTGATTGTATGGGAAGGAGAGGTTGCCCATGGAACCCATGCACAGAAAAGAGAAGAAAAATCAGCTATAAAGGCAAAAGGACAAATAATCTGATGAAAGGAAGCAAAACAGAATTAGCTACTCGCATTTCAAAGGGGGGAATTGTCTGTCCCAGCCAAAAACTGGGCCTCTCTTCATGTCCTGAACTCCATGTCAGCCTTCCCTTTACAGGTGCTTTTAATTCCCAAACACTGTACTCCATGTATGGAACAGTATTTCTTCCCATTGCTGCATTCTCCCTTACCCCAATAATCCAGAAATAAGGTTGGGAAAGTTGGGGGTTTTTTTACAGGAGGATCACTGGTTAATTACATAATGAACTGCTGGCAACAGCCAGACAGCCTGGGGGCTGCTGACAGGACAAAGATCGCCTTCCTCTACTCCCAGAGGCAAAAGCAAATTCAGGTCATGTGAAAGAAAAATGAACTCATCACTGTCTGTCTCATGGTGAATGAGGACTGGAGGGTCCTGTGTTATTTCCTTGTAAACAGGTAATCCTTGCACAGAAACCACCCAATGCAATTCCCAACAACTGGCTTTCATTAGTAGCAGGAAAAGCCCCACCACTGTTGCTTTGCTTGCCAGCTCAGCTGCTTCATCTTTAACTAATTTCTATTCTTCCCCTTGCCTTCCCAAGGAGTGATTAGGATAGAGGTTAGGGTTGCATATAACAGAGCACTACCTGCTTACTACTACTCCAAGAGCCATGTGAAACACTTGCTCAGCAGCCATCCATCCCTCAGTAAGTAAGAGCAAGAATTTTATTTCTTCTTTCAGTCCATGCCATTTGTCAAACTGTCCTTTTACTTTCCAGGTTGAGATCAAACAAGCTTTTCATTAGCCTTAACTCTGCTAAGATCATCAGCAGGAGCTCCACATGAGAAGCTTTTATTTGTTTTTTCTTGGTTAATGAATTCTGGAACGGAATGGAAAGGAATGAAAAAAGAAAGCCCACTTTATCTTATCATAAAATATATAGTGCCCCTGATTCTGAGAGATATTTTAAGTATGGCACTTTGGAAGCCTTCAGATACTTACAGTTTCAACAGCTTTCAATCCAGTCTTTATGTTGTTGACTTCCTTCTCCAGCTCTACCAGGCTGCACAGGAGACAGACACAGAGCAGATAAAACAAAAAGAGCAGTGTTACACAGGGCTACAGGAACTGTGCAGCAGCACAGACCACTGGCCCATCAAGTCTGGTATCCGGCCTCTGGCACCAGCCACACCAGATGACTCGAAACGAGGGGAAGGGGATCTGTTAATGCTCTGTGCTACTTCTTGAATGAGATGTAAGATGAGGCAGACCCTGCTTGCCTCAGTGGTCACACTGAAGACTGGGATTTTCCTGGGAAGAAAAGGGGGGGTTGCCCTCAGAACATGTGCCCTGTGAGCTGAGCCTGACCCTTCAACAGGGAGCATATGCCACACGGCCAGCTTGCAGTGATCAGCTGACACACAAGCAAGGAGCACAGCTTTAGCACTCACATCACTGGAGTCTCAGATTATCTCTAGATATGATTCTTACACCATGTAACTACTAAATCCCATTAGCAGTACATTTATGTGTGACTTTTTTTCTCCCTCACAGTCCCAGCATTGTTTTTCCATCTGCACTTCTACCATATGGTAGTCCTGGCCAGCTTACACTGTAACTGAGCATAGAAACGTGCTGTTAATGCTCATACATGCTTCCCTGGACACAAATGTTACACTGAGTTTCTGCTCATCATATACAAACAGGAATTTCTTTTTTTCTAGGACTTGTGAGCAAAATAAGTCTTTAATTTCCTGATAACTAGTGAGTACCTGTTTGGGAATCAGCAGGCATACCCTCCAAATATTTGGAGAGTAGTAGCTTACATCTCAAAAACACCACTAAAGCTTTAATAAATGCCTTTTAAGTGTGAAAAGACATTTATTTTTTACTTCTCTTTCATTAGTTGGACTAGTTCCTTATACAAAGAATTATGTCTGGGTAATTAATATGCATAATTTTTTTTGAGGAGTGCTTTGGAAAGAAAAAAAATGTTAGTATCTGGGGGGATGGCTTCTGTATTCATTTTTCACAAATGCTTCCAGAAATGGACCATTGAATTTTTTGCAGAAAGTATGATGCTTTCCACATTTCTGTGCAAGACTGATTTGTGCAAAAGTTTGAACAATCTTCCTGAAAAAGGTTTACTGTAGCCTCTGTGCCTAACTGACCCCATCTTAGAAACGAACCTGCAATTACCCAGAAAAAATAGCACACTTAGATGAACAACCATAGGATATGGTGAGTGAATTACAAACAACAGCCAGCCTGCTTACAATGTCTGATTCGGAAATAGATACAGACATATCTGAGTAAAGCTATCAATTTAGTTATCTACAACAAAGGCATTACATCTGTAAGGCTGGCCACGGGTTTAGAAGACAGAAATGAAAAAAAATTATGATAATTAAGTGAACAAAAATCTCTGGGAACTCCAGCTCTGAGAAGCAATAGCACTGGACTTACTTGACTTTTGCTGCTTCTGGAAGATGCTGCAACTCAGACTGGATGTCTAGGATATCTGGATAATTCTTTTCGAAGATCATAATTAAGTAGTGCAAGAGCGTAATGTTCCTAAAGAAAACAAAATAAAAACAGAAGGTAGAAATGAGAAGGCAGGTGGTAATGAGAAGGAAAGGATGATGAAAGGATTGTGACAAATCAGTGAAAAATATTCAGGAAATGTGCTTGATTGAACAAGATAAACAATGTATCAGCAGTTAGCGGCTCTGCTACCGAAAGAAAAGTATAAGGGACTAAAATAGATAATTCCTTTATGAACATCCTTCCTAAAACCCCAAGCAATATACTGTATCTTAATTTATTCTGGAAACACCAGCATGCTTCCATCCATCTGCGTAGAGGGTGTAACAGAAAAGAAAATTGCATAACACAGTATAATATTTGTCACCAGATACTTCAGAGAATAAACAACTGCTAGTACTAAAGGGACATTAACTTGTAAGGGAGAAGAAGCAAGCTGTCCTCAGAGGCAATGTGGGAACAAAACCTGAGAGTTAACTAAGGAGAGAAAAAGGTTCCTGGAGATTGGAGAAGCTGCAAAGAAAACTACTGCAGTAACGAAACAACTTACGAGCAGTGATCAGGCTCACTAACACAAAACCAGTTGCAGCCCAAGTTGGAGCAGATAGGATTGAGATGGATGAGGGATGCAGGAGAAACTTTAAGGAAATTTGTAAAGTAAACAAGGAATTCTGCATGTAAAGAGAACAGACAGCCATAACAGCTACTTTAGGTGGGTGTTATGTTGTTAACTGACAGGGAAGATAGCAGACAGCCACTGCTTCACACAGACTGGAATCTGGGAGCTGGGAACTGGTGAGAGAACAGAATCTGCGCAGGATATTTAATTTATAGAGAAATCAAGCCAAGCTACAGTAAGGCAAAAAAAAGTTCAACATTAGCTATTCAGGTGTTAGCCTTGGAATACAGAAAGGACACTTTGGTAGTCAAAACAGTACTCTGTTAGCTCAAACTCTATTAGGTAGGGATGAATTTCCTATGATTTTTTACTGACATTATGCATTCTGTCACAGCCTGAAGTCATTTCACCACAGTTATGGTCTCAGCAGGTCTCAAAATTCAAGGAAGGTGCAAGTTAGTAAGAGCCAGCATAACAGATCTCCAAGAAAACCCTTAGTGCTGCTGGAATCCAAAAGTCATATTCTCTGCTCAGTCTCACGTGGATTCATTTCCAGAACCAGCATGCAGATATGGGGCAAAACATAGGGTGACACTATAAGACCTGCAGTCCATGTCAATAAACAGTAAGCTCCACATTCCCAAACCAGCTGTTTTCCTTATCTGCCACAGATACAACCAGGATCAGTCTCTCTGAGCTATGCCTTCTGGCTTCATTAGTGGTGTACGTAGAGAGAAGGTTTATGACAGTACTTCATCAGAAACATATGCCATGTTTCACAGGAGGCATAAAATTGTGCTCAGATTTTTTTTGTGTTTTCTTTTTTTGCAAAACCATGGCCACAAAACTTTGGTTTAAAGGGCAAATTCCATAGGAATCCTCATTCTCCCCAAACTTATTTCAGTTATTTGTGAAATACTACATTTTGTCATCTTTGCATTGGGTTGCAGAAACACAATCCAACATCAGATGTGCATTTTCCAGAGAAACAGCAGAATTTGGTTGCTGTGTTAATAGCTGGTCTTTAATTGCTGTAGAATTTTCTAGAGTGAAAAGCATTACTTAAGTGCCAAATAAGACAATATTTTCAATTGTCTACAGAGCTAAAATCAAACAAAAATCCATTTTTATTACTATGATAAGAGATGCAGCAGCACAGTAACCAATGTATTTACGGCCTTTTACCCCACCTGTCTATGCTGGATTTGGTGTCCGCAATTTTGTTCAGGCTGGAGACTTTGAAGCCATAAGCACTTCCCCTTTGGCCCTTGTTCATGTAATTCCCAAAGGCAAGAACTACCTCCAGGAGTTGCCTCAAACGCTGGCTTCGGATGAGTTCTTTGGATGCCAGAAGAATGGCTTGAAAAGAGAGAAAAAAGAACAGGTTATTGCACAGTGGCTGTTTTTAACATGCTTGGGCCCATAATTTGAAATACCGTGAAATGCCCATCTACTATTGCACAACAAATGCTGCAACACTGCCTGTGTACTGTCCTTCCTGCACCCACACGCCGCCACAATCAGGACAACTGGAAGGAAAATGCACTACATCTAGCTTGCAGGAAACTCCTCTGAACAGAGGATCAAGGCTGTTCTCCTGGACTTCACACTCTAAAAGCACAGCCAGTGAGACCAGAGGAAGGCTTGAGCTCATCTGAAAATGCAGAGTAGAATACACTCACCTCTTCTCTGCAATAACCATACACCTCCCCTGCTTCTAGGTTACACATTCCCAGAGTATCACTGTCCTGAGGTATCTACTCTAAGTGCCCTTTGAAGAGGGAAAGTGCAAGGACTTGAGGGTGAGCTGCACAGAAAGGCCATGAAAGTTTTTGGCAGCTCAGCACAGCCTGATAACATGCTGTCATATCTGTCGGGTCATATTTACACTGTAACAATCATGAAACTGACTTTATTAACTCAATGGATGAAAGAAGAGTGTCAGATAGAATTAATTTCTTAGGATATGACATGCCTTGGGCTCAATGGCTCTACAAGCATAGCATGCATGTAACAGCATCTCCTTTGAAGACAAGCCTCTCTTGACCTTCCCAGCCCCTCTGCCCAGCTCTTAGCAAAAGCTTTATTAACCATACCTTCCACTTTTGGTTTTGCTTCTGCCAGCCTCTCTGGAAACTTCTTCTTAAAGAATAACGCTTGCAGCCGCTGCTGGTAATGGTCAATCCTGCATGAAGGGCAGAGGAAAGCCAACACTGAACTGGAACGCTTGAAGTCCAGGGCTAGTATGCTCCCCACATAATCTAATGGTTGCATGTTCAGTCCCATGAATCCAAGGGATCATGGACATAGTCCAAACACATAACACTACATAATCAACCTTGTTATGAAAATGGTGGATTTCAAGTCATGTTTGGATCTCAACTGAAAAGGAGCTGGAAGAATTCCCACTACTTTCAAAATAGGAGAGTCGTGGGAGACCCCAGCTGCACCTCAATTAGCAGAACAAGATGTGAATCCTCACATGGGGGGTAGCAAAGCTGAAACAAGAAAAAAAAGTCAGAGGATGAGGACATGAGATAGCTGAACAGAAGAAGGGATCTATATAAAATCCTGATCCCTGGCTATACTACATGTGATACTTGGATCTGCATTTCTTTTTGTGAACAAATTTAGTCAGAGGAGGCAGATTTCTGCTTGTCGGCAGGGGACAGGCCCTTATGCACAGAGAGTGCTTCTTGTCCATAAAGTTTGTGTCACGAACGGAAATATTTGTAACATTCATGGACTTCTGGCAAACACAGGGTATAATGCTGGCCCACAATCTTGCACATTTCCCCCCAGTGCCAGATGATCCATTTTCAGTAACAATTACAGCTGTTTCCAAGAAGTCCTGCATGCACTCTCCCATAATGTATCAAACAGACCTGCTCATCTCAAAGAGGAAACGATCCGCCCGGGCCATGCGCTCGATTTCGTGTTTGTGCTCTTCCAACAGGTCAGTATCGCTCTTTTCAGGAACAAACTTCAGTAGCTACAGTGAGAGACACAAACCAAACACTAAAGTGTGAGATCCAACGAAAATGAGAGGGGGACAGAGGGGCACAAACAAACCCAGGTGGGGAGAGAGAGCCCTCAGATTTCTCTGCTACCACTGGGAAGCATTACATTGACTCAGCCATGTGACCATAACTTCAAAAAAGTGCAGCTGTGTCTACAAAACTGACCTTTTCTAAACCTTTGCTTGCTGTTCTGTCTTTATCCTTCACTGACCCCATTAAGATTAATTTTTAATTCTACAGGGAATTTCCCATTTCAAAATCCTAAAGGCCAAGTGCTACTGCAACTTACCCAAGGGGAAGAACAGAGAGAACTCGATTCCCACAGCCCTACTTGGAGTTTAGATTGGTGCAAACAAGAGCAGGATGTGTCCCAAACAGTGTGAAGTACCCATCGTGCCTATCGTAGAGCACACACAAAGCCTCATCTATCTCTCTCGGATATGCCCTACACTGCTGAAACAATAAACAATAACGGATATGCGTCTGACACTGGATGCTATTCATATGCTGACCTTAAAAGCTCATACTTTGACAGATTTTTGACATATCTGGTGGTAGTTGTGCTTTAGTATGGTTATAAATACTGCACTGCACACATCCTCAGCTCACACCCACAAGAACTGCTCACAAGGCATATCAAACACTTTGCCTTTTACTGCTTGTTAATACTTCGTTGCATTCCACAAATATGTGATATTCAAAGGTGTGGAGCATCAAAAGCTTGCAGTGACTTCTGGAGCAGCTGTGGCCATTCAGATAATATGACAAGTAGGCTATAAATTTCCAAAATGGAAAAGCTTTTTGTGCATGATTAAACACTGTGACTGCATGGAAAGAAGGAATCACATTTATTAGACAGTTCATAATTATAATGTTTTGCACAGTCCTAAGGAACTTTATCACATCTCTCTTTAGTCAAAGCATCATCTGCCACCTTCTATAAAGGGAATTTGGGCAATGGTGGTTTAACAGTGGGGTTTTTTTCCTCACAAGTTATACAGTCAACCAAGTGCTGGGGATGGAATTCCCTGACTCCCTTATAGTGTTCCCACGAGATCTCTTCTAGTCCTGGCTCTAACCAACGACCTACAGGGTCTGGTTCCTGGCACTTCCCAATAGAAAAGCTACAGGCAGAGAAGGGAGATGAAGAAAAAGGAAAATAAAGAAAAGAGAAAAGGAAAACAACAACAACAAATAAAAAAAACAGGAAAAAGTAGAGATGAGAAAAATCATGGAAATAAAGAGGACATGAAAAGAAACCACCTGTAATCACACAAATTTTGCACGAAGAAGAGAAAACTTAGGAAATCAACCTGATACAAAAACAGTTACATAACAGAGGTATACTCCACAACATTGGGAAAAATACTTTTCTCAGGCTCCCATGTGCAGCTCCACTGGCATGACAGGGCCACGTTCTGATCTTCAGACAAACCAGCAGCCCCAGTACATACATCCACTTGAGAAAAGGCAGTGAAGGACCTAAAAATAAGTTGTATCTGACTTTAATCTTTCTCACCTGCTCAAGCATATCTTTCGCTAGGTCTTCTTGTTCATCCATCTTCAAGATTGCTTGTCTGATTTCTTCATTAGACAGCTTCAGCCTTTCAAAAGTATCGACATTGTACCATCAGTGCAAAGTTTAAGTGACTCTGACAATTGAGAAAGTAGGAGGCCTGAAACACTGCACTAAACAGGCACGAAACAAGCACGGCAAGCTCTACTGTGAAGTTGCTATTCTAGAATATTCAGTAAGAAGAACATATCAGTTCTAAAGACAGAGGTTTTATGGATAATATATTTTTGTCCTCTTCAGTTAATCAAACACACATCAAAAATCCAATGGTGATTAATAACAGTCAGGTTATAGATCAAACGTGCTTCCAAGTTCCCCCATACCAGATACCTCCCTCATTAAGTTCTTTTGCTATAGTAAAACCCTTTATCTCCATTTATGACCTTGAGCTCATGTAACACCCTGACTTGTGAATATTAAAGTATCTCCCAGAAAAAAAAAACAATGGGACTGAAAACTCCCTTACTGAGAATGTGTTTTCTTGCAAGAAAACTGCTTGTGCTAGGTAAGTTCACTCTGTCAGCAGTGAGAGATGACAAAGGAACAGAGAGCATCTGCATATCCATGTTTCATATCCAATGTGAAACGAGCTCTGAAAACAAGGCTTTTTAATGTTATCTGAGGTACTAAGATTACACTCTCCTTACCACCTACTCTTGTCCATTTGTGTGCAATGAGTAGGGGTCAGCAGCTACAACTGAGCATAGAATTAATAAAGAAAAGAAGTCTCAAGGTCTCCACTTGAAATCCAGGGCAGATTAGGAGGAGTCAAAATTTGTGATTATCAAGATGTTGCTTGTTGATTATCTAAGTGTCAAGGATACTTGAAATGAACCTTGTGGGTCTCAGAGCAGATGTCAACAAAGTAAAGCACAAGTGTGAAATTCTACCCCACCAACTCCAACCCATGACCCTCAGTCATTTCAGGAGAGTAGGGAAAATTGAAGTGAACCACAAAGGAAAGGCTATCCACAAGAAAATCTCAGTTTTGGGACTGAAACAGTAGAGTGAATATTTGAGGAGTGAAGTCAACAGTCTCCATGGACCTTCTATAATCAATATAATTAATTAACAGCAGAAAGAGAAAATGGAAATATAAATAAGAGACAGGCTGATGCATGAGGCAAAATGTTTTTGTCTTCAGTGCTAAGAAGTTCTATGTTGAAATTTCACATTGCCATTGGCATTTGAATAGAATCATATTTTTGGAACTAGGTAAAAACAAAAGAAAAAGCTTTATTTTTAGAGACAGGAAATATTACTAAATCTAAGAAACTTAAAATATTTTAACATTGCCCAATATAACCAACAGCTGGAAACTAAAATATGACTCAACAGACATTTGAAATGTTGTACGTATTATATCTCTGAACTAATTGCCCTTTTTGTGGTCCTAGTTGGTCATCATGTCATCTTTCCACAAGGAGGGCAAACTGATACCTGCTAAGCAAGATAAAGTACCGAATTTCCAGAAAAGCTTCATAATTGGGCCATGCTCAGATGAGAGATAAGGATTAAAATTTTTACAATGAAAAGGTTGGAAACTTTTTACTTCAGGTCATTAGTTTGACTGTGGACCAAAAAAACCAAACTTCTGTACATGAGGTTCTGCAAAAAGCTTTACAGCCTTGATCAGAACATTGAAGGGTTACTTTTGGCTTAAACTGTGAATTGTAAATTTCATGGCTATGTGACCCTGAGCTGATCAAACACTGTGACCAGATAAGGGCTGAAATTGGTGGCTGTGGGCCTGGTCCCTAGGAGACACATATACACATGCCCAAACAATTCGGTGCCTGAAGTTTTTAAAGTGCTACATTTTGTTGACTATTTTTCCTTTAGAGAGCACCTTTGCATTTTCCAGAATCTGGAGTCTGCAGATTAGATTTACCTTGTAACACAGGCACACAGTCTGTGAGAGGGAAGGAAATAGAGCAACCCATTAACACCAGGGTGGAGAGGTTTTGTTGCTACTTTTACAGAGGTTAAAAAGAATAAGGGTGAGTTTCATGTGCTTCCCATGCAAATAACTCGAGCAATTACTCACTGACCACCCGTTACACAGTGCAACTACCTCTGTGTGTGCTTGGGGATGCAGTAAACAGGACCAAATAAACAGGTTTGAGGTACATCAACACAGCATATATTGCCACTGATCTTGCTATTCTGTCCAGAAGCCCAAGCATCAGCAATAAATACACTTGAAAACATCTTCTGTTCAAAAATAATTGAGAGTCCCAAGGACAGAGAGTTACACAAACACTTCCATTTCTCAGATGATTCTGTGCCCTGCCAGCCATCAGCAGAAAAACATCTGGTTTGAATGGTTTAGCCCACAGTAGAGAAAAGCAGAAAGCTTGCCAGTCTCCTGCCGAGAAGCAGTTTAACTTGGTCACTTACAGGACTGCAACAGGGTCATGGTGCCTGCAGGTGTGCATCCTAGATTATTGCCAACCTAATTACTAGTATGGAAGGATTTACAGCAGAGCAATCTTACTCTTCCAAAATGGGCTTGTTCTTCTTCTGGGACAGGATACATTTCGAAAGCAACAATGACACAAAACACAGATCTTCCCACTTAAAAACTGTCTGAATAACTGGCCAAAGAATTGTTAATCAAGTGATTCTTCTTTTATTTTCAAGACTCATTCCCAGCCATACAGAAGATCTTAAAGATGGCCAGCAGTAATGTGGAACAGATGTGCTGCTTTTAAACAGAAACAGGTGAACTGATTAAAGAAGAACCTAAAGCAGATGCGTAAAATCTTTCCATTTAAAACTGAAAAAGAGGCATTCCCTCAGAGTCTAAAACTCATATGAGAGAGACAGCAAAGTTAAAGTGGAATTGTGGCCCAAAAATTTACACTACAGAAATTACATTTTGGTATCTATTAGAAAGCTGCAGTGACTTTCTTACAAGCTTTGCAGATCCAGGCACTCTTCCTCCAGCTGCTGGAGGTAACTCAATTTGGAACAGCACACAATTCAAGTTGTATTCCCTCTGCCTTGCACTTCTCTAAATCATGTATCCTGGGATCATGACACAGGAAATAAATGTGACCAGAAGAAAATACAGTGCCCCTTTCCTCAGCTGCAGGACATTCATTCATAACACAGATACTGCCTGCTTTTGTTCAACAGGAGCCTGACACTGGTCAGATGAGGAAGGAAAAGGATCTTTACCGAGAATACTCCCTCCTTCTTCCCTCACCCGTACATCTGGTGGCAGCATATGGAAGTCCAACTGCTTGAGTCATCTTCAAGCAATGTTAAAACTCAACAAGTACCAAATAACTTCTGATATGGTACTTAGCCTACCTCCCTCTATCCCCTCTGGCTTCATAAATAATCTCTATTGACTCTGCAGAGTAATTCATCACTAATCTCCCCAGGACACCTCAATTGATTTAACACCAGCTTCACTTGCAGACATCAAGTGGTTTATTGTTTCATACTCTTGGAGAACGCCGGCAGCCTGACTCAGAACATGCCTGGGAGACATGTTGCAGTTTTACATCAACTTCCCTTACAGACATCCAGTGCTCGCTCATTTATTCTCCTTAAATATACCCATTGATTTAACTCACAGCAACCTCCCCCCTGCATTTCTCCCTCCCATGAATCAAAGCAAAATGCTTGTCACTCATTAACCATCTCCCCCTCCAAGGAAAAAGTGAGTTACTTCATGGGCTTGTTCCTTGGATCTTTCTTAGCTTTAGAGAAGGAAGCATGCTTTCCCACTAACAGAGAACTGGAGTTTTGTTGCAGCTCTGTTAAGTTCCTGTACCACAGTGATCACAGACCCACTGTTCCTTCTACCTTGGAGAAGAGGACTGATTATCATGTATCAAGGACATTTTATGCCTCCTACGGAACTACAGTGCCTCCAACAGATGCCAACAGTAGTAGCTATGACAGTCAGAGGCATAGATTGATACTTAGCTTAGTCCTATGGCCAGTTTGTACAGCTCACCCAAATCTTAGCTTTTATTGACTGCAGAATTCCCTATCTCCACAAGCCATTTCTCACAGGCTACTACTTAATTCATTTCCAAACTTTGTGACTGAGACATAACTTCTCTAACTCCTGATCTCTCCCGAGGCTCTGTATAACTCCCAGGCTGCAGGCTGTTCAATATCTACATTTTGGAAATACTCGTTGTCACTGCCCCATAAAGGCTTCCTCTCAGAAGCAGCATTCAGGAGCCATGCTGGTCTAATGGCACATTCAGCCAGAAGACAGAAAAAAACCTCTTTCCAAATCCTCTTATCTCAGTTGCCAACTCATCTCATCAGTGAAGACAACAGTGCTCTAATGTTTGTGGGACAACATCTGGGATATTTTACCAGGTACATCTTATACCATTATATCAACATGTTGGGAAAAAAAATCCACTAGTGCCTTTTCAGCACTGTACTGTGAAAGTATTCTGGCAAGTGCTGAAAGAAACAGGCTTTTCTTTTCTTGTCCTCCTTCAGCAAAAGCTCATGAGTAACCAAGCAACTTTGCATTCAAATACTCTCAATTATCTTCCAAGAAGGACCTGGGAATGACTATCTTTCTGAGCCAAGAGGAGTGAAGCAGGACCAAACTTGGGAATCCCCAAATTACAGTGAGATATTGATGAGGCAGTGGTTCATCTTTTATTGCAACCCTACCTTCTGGTTCCTGGTTGTAATCTCAGACAGGATGGCATTGACTAGCATGTTCAGTTTGCCTTGGAGTATCATACTCAGCACAGAAGGTAAAGCTGTTTATTGCAGACCTTTATTTAAACCCAGAACATCTCTCCAGGAACCCAGCAGGCACCGGTTATTGCCCAGTGTTTTTCAATACAGCACACTGAGGAACAGAATTGCTGAGTCCAATCAGCTGTTTCTGTGTCAATATGTTCTGTTTCATATGATCTGTACCCCAGAACATCATACTGCTTCAAAATTACCTTAAAACAAGGGTGAACACTGAATTGTCACATGGCAGAAAGGCACATGGGGACTGGGGGCATGCAAAGCCAGTACATGCAGACTGACACTGGGTGAGTAGCTTGTCCCCTTAATGTCTCAACCGAAAGAGTTTAAAAGCACTGAGGTGGTACAGTGATGTGAGAAAAATACTTGATCTCTTTTGTATTATCATTGGAAATTCTGCCCAAGCCTTTTTTCTTCTCCCTTACTGATGTTTGAATTGACAAAGCCACAAACATTTGGTAAAGCTGCCTGCTAGTACCTGTCTATTGTCACACTCACATTTAAAACTATTTAATCTGTGTAGTCAGATTCTGCCTTCTGTTACTACTGGTTTTATGACACTTTGCTAGCACTCCTACTGTTTCCAGCCTCTTGAGAAGGTTACTGCTGACTCACTGGGCCACAGGAATAACAAACACATCACATTATGTCAGAAGAACACTGACATAATTATTTTGCTGGAATTTATGCAAAATAATGTGCACAAAGAAGTTCCATAAGTATACATTCAGCCTTCTTTCAAGCAAGATGTCTCATAGAACTGAATCTCTCCAGAGCAGTCCACAGAGCAAGACAATACATATATTGGGCATGTTCTGCAAGAACATTTAAAGAAAAACAGAGCAGCAGAAACGTTATCCATTACTTAAGTAATGGAGGCAGGGAGAAGCCATAATGGTGAGAGAAATTTCCAGGTGAAAGCAGGGAAACATGGGGATCTGGGATGACTCTTCCAGACCACACAAGTCTGACAATAAAACTCCAGCCTGGTGGAAACTGAAGACATCAGGAAATTCATGAGAGATAGCAGATTTCCAGTGTGACAAATAACTGTATGTTCAAAACCCCATTAAGAAAGCTAAATTTGAAGCTGGTGGGTGCCTGAACTCACCACAAACAGATGGTTCCGTGTCCTGGTTGAACTATGGCCTACTGGAAGTACTGTGAGATAAACTCACTTATGCTTTTTCAAGCCTTTGAAGACGGCCTATGGAACAGAGCTCTGTTTTAGCTCCGCCAGGCTCTCTTAAACAAGGACAATTTAATCCTTCCTCTACAGGAAAACTGAAAGATGCTACTATCGAGGAGTTGAAAGATACGGTTTTTTATGGAAATAGAGATGAGATTGGGGAGGAAAGTTTATGAATCTGTTAAATTTCAGCAAAATCAACTAGCAATTCAATTTTCATCTCTTTTCAGCCTACTGTGCTGCAGCCTGTCTGCAAAAGAAAGCAAGAGACATCTATTTCTCATTCTTGCTAGGTTTTGGCTTGTTGGATCATATGAAATATGAGCTCTGCCTGACCCCTTCTAACACAGTGTTAGTAAAACAAAAACATTTGAGTAGGGGAGGGAAAGAAAACCCAACCCATGCAGCTATTTTACTTTAAAGGACACGACAGTTTAGTGTAAACAAAGGGGGAATAAACTACAGGGATATATGCACAGTAAGAGTCAATTGGAAACAGCTGTTGGCAGATACTGTGGCAACCTGAAATCTGGGGCTGCAGCTCTGGGTTGCACAAACCCCTTTTGTTTGTCACCAGTTTTAAAGCCCCTCTCACCACACGTGTGTGCACAGCCCCATGCAGGTGTGTGAGGTGTGCTGCAGGAGCAGCACGTGCATGGCAGCAAGCAGGGGTGATTTGGCTGGGAGTGTCTCTGCTTCAGGGTCTAACCTCAAGGAAGAAGCAGCAGGGTAATTAAAAAACCTGCCAAGGGGTTACAAAGCCCTTTCACTTATTGTCTGCAGCCATTCCTCCCAATTCCTGTCTTTAATATTAGAACCATGTAATGGCAAACAACAAAAAAAGAGGCAAGAATGTAAAGGTGCTATTTTAGTTCCCAAAGATTTTTGCTTTTCTGGTTGCATTTAAAAGGAAACTTTGGGGAGGAATAGCAATCCTGGGCCAATCTGTAGGATATTTCTGATATTCTGGGTGTAACACTATTCATTACAAACATGAAATTATCTAAGCCAGTGGGATAGCCCTGGCAGCTGTTGTTTCCAATAGCACAGCAGCAAAGTTAACAGGGCACAATGCAAATCTGCAGGCTCCATAGGGACACCTCAGTCTCCAAACCTCTATCATCCATATTAGACCTGCTAACATTAAGAGCAGGGTATTTCCTAGTGAAGAAGCTGACAGTCACAAAATACAGCTTTTCACCTCTGGTTTGAGTCCAGACTAGCAGTTCAAGGTGCACTAACTTCATGGCACACCTGGAGTGAACACATGCCATATATCTTGAAGCGCAAGGTTCATGCTTCAACGACCCTGCTGGTGGAGGCAACAAAAAGAAAGACAAAACACAGAAACTATCCTTTCTGTCTTGCTGTATAGAGAGGATTCTTCTCAGGTAAGATTGCCCAGACTTGCACAGCAGAGGAAGTGAATGTTGAAAAACATGCATTGCTGCTGTCCACAGTGCTTTTGTTTTGGAGACAGAAGATTTTTACAAATAAATACCTAGGGCCGTACCAAGTCATGGACCAGCTTCCGGGATCCTCCTCAGCCCAGCCAACTGCAACACAGTGTTACCACTTCTAGGAAATGTTCCACCTGCTAGCAGAGTTAATCTGAAGCCCAGACACAATTTAGTAGGTCCGTCAAACAGCGTGAAAATCCTGTTGCCCTTATGCCTTCCCCTGCCCCAACCTCAGTCAGCTGCCAACACCAGCAAAGACGTGTGTTGGCAACTGCTGCAGAGAGAGAAATGTAAGCCTTCCCTCAAAGAAGGTTTGGATGGTGGGGGTCCTGCTGACATGCAGGCTAATGCCACATAAGTAGCATAATGAGAGCCTCTGTGGGTTTCACTGAGCAAGGGAAAGAACTTACTCCAGCCCTGGTGGTCTGGCTGCAACCTTGCTTTTTAACTATTAGCTTGCTAGAGCAGACAAGCATCACATCCATATGAACCCATATTTTCTACTGCCCAATGAAACAGTTTTGCTGCTCAGTACTGCCACAGCTTTGCCAGGTTCTGTCTCCAGCCTCGCTGTCCCTCCTCTGGTAGGAAAGGCAGCTTTCTCATTTTTATCAGTATCTGCACAAATCTGACAGCGACAGACCTCCAACCCAGTACTCAGGTTGGTAGAAAGATATGAAAAAATATAGAGGGCCCTGATGTCACTGCATTTGAATGCATTAGTCATTGCAGGAATACACGTAGGCGACTTTTGGCTTCAAAAACCTTATTTACAAATAGAAGACTTAATTCTTCACAGAATATTCTGAGTTGGAAGGGACCCACAAGGACCATGGAGCCCAACTCTTTAGTAAATGGCCCATACAGGAATTTAAACCACAACCTTGATGTTATTAGCACCATGCTATAACCAGCTGAGCTCATTGCAGGGTCTTGAATATGAATGCCTGTGTTTACCACTGTTCTCACCACAAGTCAAAAATGAACATCACATTCAGCTCTGCTGTATTCCAGGGAGATGGTGAGAGCAATATTTAGAAAGAGACAGAACCGAGACAAATGACAGATACAGAACATGGGGGACACATCACTCAGAGTGAAGTGCAAGCACTGCCAAAGAGCTGCTTCCATCTACCAATGAGTAGTGATCAGTTCCTGGTGATGAGTCTTCAGATACAAGCTGGTGCCCACCTGCTTCACACACAAAATGTGTGTGTGTGGATATTTTTATTAAGTGAGATCACACGTATGAGAGATGTGCTTTTATGACACATTAAGAGAGGTTTATCTGAGGCTCTGCAGGTATTAAACAGCAGGTCTAGTTGGGAAAAGAAACACATCATTTGTTTAATTTTATCCCCTCTTGCCTCTGCACTGATCATGGCACACCCTGTGGGCTAAGGCTTAGCACACTTACTTGGAAAGGAGAATGACACAATTCTGGGCCCTCCGGCCATCAATCACAGAGAGCTCTTTCACCTTTCGTGTGGAGAGGTAAAGGTCTTCTGTTGAGCCCATCTCTTTCTGCATGTATTTCAAAAGGGAGAGAAAACAATCAGTGTTATGTTTCTCACCCAACACTGATAGACTTAGCTCAGTGTAATGAACAAACCCATCCCAACCTAGAAAAATACACCCACATGATAAGAAAAGAAGGCAAGGGCAGAAAGTATGTAGGTAGATCCTGTGTTGTTAGACAAACAGAAATCATTCATTAACACCTATGACATCAACTTTGATCCCAAATACCAGACCTGATTCTGACCTACTGGACTCACTCTACCAGCAATTACATTATGTTAATGTGAAAAACTGGCATGATAGGAGAATCAGGCACATTACGATGAAGCCCACTGGTGTCACAGCATATCCTTCAGCAAATGCCTCCTCCAGGGGTTACACAGCATTCTTGAAAGGCTGCAGAACATGCAATAAAAATCCTTCTGTTATGTCTTAAGGCTGCCATTGGACCTGACCAATCCATATTATATGAGAGATGCAAACAGCAGGGCACCATGGCATTTATCTTACTAAATATATCTTACTAAATGGTAAAAATCTACATCTAAACGATCTTCTTTTTTAAAAACTAATTAATATATTTAATCAGACAGAAATCTCTCTTTCCCAAAATTGTCTGTACATCCCCACTGCCATATTCATCACCTGAAAAAACCCTAGAAAATCCAGTCCAGAACATTTGTCACAGCACACAGAGATAAAATATTTGCAAACTCAATCTGACCATCCAGTTTTTATTTTCCCAGCTAACTGCTGCTGGAACCATTTAAAAAATGCCTTTTCATGATACCCATATTGTCAGGCCTTGAGATTTTGAGATTTACCAGTATAATACAGCTCTGAATGCACTCATCAAATAAGCAACATGACTTCTTTTTTAGCATATAACAGCGAGCATGCTGAGTCAGATCAAAAGGTCCATCTACCCCAGCATCCTGTCCCTAGGAGTGGTCAATAGCAGAGACCCAGGGAAACATGTCAGATCATGGCAAACATACAGAGTGGGTGCTTCCCAGAACTCACTCTCAGGACCCAAGGTTCTGAAACTCAAGGCTCACTTATATCAACATGACTAATCTCTAAAGAGATTTTGACACCCAAGCGTTTGAGAGTTCAAAGTAAATCATAGGTTCATACTGCTGGTTGTCATTTCAGTTATTGTTACAGTCAGCTACCACAAACCTGTGTTGCTCCTGGATATATAAAGGACTCACACAGCCATGTCCAAAAGTGCTGCAGCGAGCCACCACCAATAGCAAATGACATTCTTAAGCAGGTACAATGAACCAGCTGAAGATGTGAATTCAGTAAGTTCTGCTAGATGTGCCCAAAGCATCTAGCATGGCAGAAAGGAAATTGCAGTGTTACTCACTATATCAAATAGTGTTCCCAAAAAAGGCAAAATTGGCATTAAGCTTATTATTTCTGATAGAATAATGAACAATACCAAAAAGAGGAGTGCCCCCAGTATAATCTGGCATGTAGAGATTTCAAAGTTTTCCTGAGTTTCTCAGTTTGTGGGGAGGATGACAGGGGAAAAAGGAGATGGGAAGCTATTGAAAGGAAGAAAGATATTTGCTGGTCTGTGCTCTTGGTTTAAAAGCTTCACTGCTCCTCACTAGCAAATACTTGCAGACAAAGACACCTGGATAGTGACAACCAGCACCCATCCCAAGGGAAAGAAGTTTCGGCATTTGGCTGTGTATGTGAGGTGGGGGTTTAGCCAGCTTTCCTTAAAGCCATCCAGCAGGAACTGATATAATAGCCTCCATGCCTTTTCAAATTTCCCAACCCACAGGGTTCAACACAGATGAATAACCTAACTATTCAGACATGGCCCACTCCTTGGTCATAAGGGCTAGACTCATCTAAAAATACATCCTCTTCAACTCACATTGAGGAGAGAGGTATTTATAGCTACTTGGAGTTATGTGCAAGCAAAAGCAGATGAAGCCCCAGGTTTTACTGAAGCCAGATTCCAAGCTTAGCTGAAGGAAAGCAGATTGCATATGGACTATCCACATTTTCTCAGACACAGAAAAGGAGGAGCAGGGGGGCGGTGGTGACTAGCTTTTGTGAGAGAGACCAGGCCCTGAAAGCAAGAACAGTTGGAGCTGGTGTCAACCTGACAGACAAGATGACTAAGTTTTATGCAATCATTCTTTACCAGCTTCTCATCTGGGATAACACTATGTTATGTCCTTCAAAGAGTATTTCAGATTTGATATTTTAGCTGCAAATTCAAAAGTCAACTAAAATTTCAGTGTTGAAATAACTATACATGTGGAATGTGTTCATCATATTGGTGCCTTGCTTCAAATAAAATTTGATTTTGGTTAGCTGAAGACTCATATCACTGCAGCACCCTAGCTTCTGGAAATTACCAATACTTCAGAGAACTATTTCTACCATATTGCCTTGTTTTGGTACGCTGCCATGTCAGCCTCCCCCATGTGGCAGAAGTCCTGACTAGACTTTCCAAATGCAGTTCCCAGAGCACTCATGGTGAGAACTACTTCCTTCTGAAGCCACCAGACACACCTATGATCATATCTGAACAACCCTCTCCTAATAGCATTGCTCTTACCAAAATTGTTGCCAAGAATTTTGCTAAAGATGATAAATAAATAGAGAAGTAGCCAGTTTAAAGACATGTGCATGATCCAATATCCCTCTCTAAACACCATTTTAATCCTTTGCTGAACTTTCCGAGGGTTTCAGTTGTCCATTCGAACCCTTCTGCTCCTCAGATGGCACAAATCCTTCTGCCAAAGTGCCCAGTTCTATGCAAAGAAATACTTCCTTTATCAGAAAATCTGTGGCTACTAAGTTCATCTGAAGACTTCAGCAGTGTCCAAAGCAGATGGACCACAGATGGGAGCAGTGGGAGCGAAGGCTCCCTGAGAGCCCCTTTTGTTCTCCACTGGAGAGACTATGACTTTGGTTAAGGAAGAGTTCACAGTGACATTCTTCTTTGTCCTTGGTCTTTTTTCCCTCACGATCATAAAAAAGGGACTACAGACACCAGCAGTGAGACATAAGCAAGTGAAAGAACAAGAACTACTTCCTATCACAGAGATAATGCAGCTAAGAGAATTCTTTGTACCACCTTTGCCATCAAGAAAGCAGAGTGCAAGGACATATGAAAGAGTAGCATGAGCAGTGACCCCATAATGGCATGCTCCAGGATTTCACCTTAAACACATGGCAAGAGGATCAGGAAGCAGACAATGATACTCACCTGCTTACAGGAGGAGGGGTTAGTTAGCAGGTCCTATGCAGGCAGCAGTCGCAAATAACGAAGAAGGAAACATGCCAAAAATTAGCACAGAGAAAGATACCAAGTTTAACAAGGCAGCTGAACTTAGACACACACTGTTTTCTAAGAGCATAAAATGTTTAGCAAGTAATTCTGGCCCAGATGGTTCAAAGGTATTTCAGCATTTCTTTGCGTATTTTGAATCAGCAGATGTCAGGGAACTAAGAGTCCTAGGTCTTTTCTGAAAATAATAAATTTGGTCTCCAAAGCATAAATCTCCTAGGTCTTTAAATATTAACTAGGATAATGCTTAAATACCTTTACAAATCCAGTCCAGAGCCTTACTGAAAGAACTGCCAAGGTTATAACTTGAGGGTCAGTTCTCCTCTCCTGATGCACCGGCGCAGTTTGTGGGTATTAACAAGTGTAACAAGCAACAATTTGCTTCAATGGCATGTTATACCCTTTAACAACTTGTAGCCAAGTATTTTGAAAGTGCTCTGTAACCGCCAAAGAGGCTTTACAGCACTTCTGGATGACAGACTCCAACTATTTCATGACATATTCTGTACTCCAGGAAAACACCAGCTATACTGAATTAAAAGGTCAGTATTACACAGTAAGATTGGAGCAAAGTCAAAAGACAAGTGTCAGAATACTTGGTCCAGCATTCTGTACACTGGACAATTTTGCTTTCCCTCATAGCCACCAAAAAGGACACATTGGGCTTGAGAGAGGAGAAGAGACCCTCTGTCATTAACAAAATTAGGAAAATAGAAAAATTGTTTCATGTAAATGAAACTGGAAAAAACATGAAGATCATGTTAATAACAGCAGAGAAAGAAATGTCTTTATCTCTACTCATTCAGCATTTCAGATGCAAAAGGGCAAGGCTTCTCATTGACTCTTTTCTTTACAGACATTTGGATGAAGTTTAAAAGTCACAAACCCAGAGTAAACACATACTTGGTCAGAGTGAAATATTTTCAAAAGTAAAAGAGGAGAAAAGACTAAGTGTAAAATGAAAAAGTTCTCATAAATTTTTAATTCAAAAGCAGTTTTGGTTGCCTGGTCATTAAAAAAAAAAAAGAAAATTGGTGAGGACTTGGTGGTTGGAAACCAGTTCCGACTGGAGCAAGTATGGATGAAAAAGAAAGTATCACATAAATAACAACAAAATATTTAAGGAGAAAAAAAACCCCAAAACAATGTAAAAGCCTCCACAAATGCTGGAAGGGCAGCAAGATGTCTCACTGCACAAAAATACAAGTAGCTTACGTAAGTGTTACTGTAGTGTCTGGAGCCACTGTCATAAAGCATGCTTAATGAGGGTGGAAGAGTACTGTCCAGAGAACCACAGAGACAGGGGTAAGGGTCAGGTTAGTTTATGGCTGAATAGCTCAGGCTGCTTTCCAGTGATTGGTAACACAGCCATAAAGATTACGATTCTTACTGAGACCAGGACAGCTTTGGTTTTGGATTTTGGGGACAAAAGGAAGAAAGGCTTTGCAAGGTAATTTCTAGTGAGGAAGCTGCAATGTTTGCACCTGAAACATTGGAATGGAAGCTCTTGGGACAGGGTCTAAATCCAATCTTGTAACAGCACTGAAGGTTCATGTGCCTTTCTTCCCCTCTGTGGATGAAGATCTTGTTTCAAGGAGTGGGATTTACAGAAAGAGAGAGGGGGAACCACTGAAACAGCAACAGCTATTTGCAGACACAGAATGAGAAATGAAATCCCATCATGCAACAGTTAACGCTGCATTCTTCACAGCTTATCCATGTGGCTGTGAGCTAATAAATAAGAAGTTATTTATTATGTGTCTAGATTAGATAGAAAAATAAAAGAGGGAAGGGAGCAGATGGAAAATCCAAAGACAAGGGGCTGGATTGTTAATTTTAAGGTACTGAGTAAATTAATGAAGTAGTTATCATCACTGTAAGGAGTAATCATAAAGATGATTTATGGCAGTTGGATCTGTGTCTTTTCCTAAAACTTCAGAGTCATGATCCAGTTCCGCAGCATACAAAACATTGAAAATATTCCAAAAGCAAAGGAAAGCTAGGGTAGTTCAAGAAGTGAAAGTACAATTCGTCTGCTGCTAAATCTCATTCAGCGGAGATAGACAGATTGGAAGTGACTTGCTTTCCAAGAAAAAGAGGAGGGAAAAATACATTCTAATAAATGGCTACTTTTAAAGTATGCTGTTCGTTCTATAATCTGTAATTCAGACAGTTTCTATCACCTAGCCAGTTCAGGCAGTTGGCTGTTTAAGAAACAACAGACAAAATGAAAGACAGCTAATACAGTCACCTTGCTCAATACGCAGGGAACTACAGCCTTTTTTCTCTGGATGAATGGGAGAAACAGAAAGATTGATATGCCAGTATAAACATAAAGCTCCGGAGCTTTTGGAAATCAGTGGCCACTGACATTAACTAGAGCATTACCTGCTGGTAATTGTTGCCTGTGAGAGCTGCCCATTCGTATGAAATACGTCCATAACAGATTAGACCCTGCCCCATGTGCCTGTCCCAACTTCTTTTGGTCTTCAGACTTTTTGAACAGTGGCAGAGCATCAAATGATGCAGCCTTGCCACCCTGCAGGTGTCACGTGTTCTTTTCTCCTCCAGAAATTTGAGACAGAAAAGCTATGGAAGAGTTCACTCCTACCTGGTGCCTCTGATACGCGGAGAACATCTTTTCAAAATCTTCTAGATCCAGCACCTTGAATGCCTTTAAATCATCAATCTCATTCCAGATTGTGCCATGGATCCTCTCCTAAAACAAAAGGACATACTTTAACAAGATAGCAAAAGTTTTAGCTAAGAACATCCAATCCCATTTGGATAGATCATTCTGTTCTCCTCACTGGTCACATTCCTATGCACTACTGCTGTCATTTTAGAGGACACACTTTGTTTCAAGAGTCAAAGGAGAAAAAATAGTGGGGTTTTTTTGGTTTTGTTTTTAAACATACTATTTTGTATTTTTCATCACAGCTAGCCTCTAATGAAAAGGCACATTCCAAGACTAGCAGACCACATCTCAAGCATTATCCGTGATCCCACAGCATATTTCCTTTCAAGAGTGGCCATCTGTCTAACACAACCATTGTGGTCATGCTGAAAGGAGTGTTACCATCAGGAGGCAAAAGCTTAGGAAAAGCACTGATGCATGACAAACCCCAGACACATCTTCCCTTTTGCAAATTTTGCCAGGTTCTTTTATAAAGCCTAAGGGGTGTGTGGTTTTCATTCTGTCTGTCTGTGAAAGTAGTTTAAAATTTTATTTTATTTTACTTTTAAGCCTATGAGTCTTTGAAGTCTGATTGTTTCCTATTACATGAACTCTCTTGTCTACATGAGGGCTTTGTCAAGTCAGATAGACAGAAACTATACCCAGGTCCCTGAAACAGCATCGTTCACAGTAAGTGCAAATGTTCACAACCCTTGTGATGATACATTATCCTGAATGCAGGGAATCCTAGCTGTTTGGCAGATGATTAGCATGGAGGGAGACAGGCACAGACTTCTCCTCCTACTTGCTGTCCACCAACCCCACAACAAATAGGCTCCTTTGGCACATGAATTAACTAATCAGCAGTCATCCTAAACTAAGTGAAGGTCTTGGGTCTCTTGCTGACATTCTCAGGACAGATATCCTTCCTGGAAGAGGACACAAAGATTGAACTACCTTCTCCTTCCTACTGATACTTAAGGTGCATGTTTTGTGGGACAAGATTTGGGTGCTCTTCACACCTGACACCACTATTCTTCAGTTAATTTAGTTTATGAAGTGTATATTTATTGAACTTTAGTAACTGCAAAAATAATGAAAATCCTAATTAAAAGAAAAAAGAAATGGACAAAAGGAGTTGTTAAAAAAGACCTAAGGAAATCCCAGGAGATGAAGAGCCAGCAGAATACTGATGCAGAAAAAGCCAGGAACCACAAGCAATAGCAATGAAACCCTCACACAGGTTCCAGCTCTGAAGTATCTGACTTGTACCTACACAGCAAAGTGTGTTAACACTTCATTATCAGAACTAATTAGGAACAGGCTCTACTTCCCATTCAGAGTCATCAAAAGGAATGAGGGAAATGTGCTAAGCCACAAGGCTCAAGGAGCAAGGAAAAAACCTGACGAGGATAAAATGAGGGGGAAATAAAAGTGTGAAGTGTTCTGTAGGAAATTCCTGGCAGGGCAGACACTGTGCAAGAAAACCAACACCCTTTCTCCAGAGGCTGCCTGTGAGTGCCTGAGGGTAAGGAGGGGTGTCTGCAGTGCTATTTACAGTGAGAGCATATCCTAGATGGGAGCAGCACCCACCCCTGAGCAGGCTCACCAATATCATTGTATCATCCCTTGCAATCAGTGTGGCTCTTCTTTCCATAGCAGGAAGAACATGTGACTGTAACATGGCAAACAAGTCTGGGAGGATCATCTCAGCCAAAGCAATAGGAGACAAAATTAATTTTCATTTTATCCTAGCCCTGAACTCTGCTGCCAATCTTAGCCAGAAGCATCCAGGCAGAGTGATCATTCTCATTCAATTTCCAGGCTGGCTTTGTAAACCATGAATTATAAATCCTGAGGGATGTATTTGAACAGCAGAGCAGTTCTCTGAGTGCCTCACTGTTTCAGACTCTCCAATCAAACACTGAAATGGTAGAATATTTCTTAACAGGAGTCCTTAGAGTCATCACAGGGACAGAGCCCTGAGGATGCTAAAAGCTGTATGCTGTGTTTGGCAGAGGCTGGATGTGACTCAAGAGGCAGCTACTCATGAGTCTTGCCCATCTACCTGTCCAGCTGCAAAAATCTCACAAGAGTGAGGTTTCCTCACTAATGGCAAGAACAGCAAAAATGTCCTACAAAACAGTCTCGTCTGAATGAACTGCAAAGGTGCCAAAACAGGAAGTTCTGAGACTCAGAAAGGGACTGCAGAGAGTAGTTTTCCCCCTACTTTCCCAGGAAAACAACCCAGTGAAAATGATTCTGACTTCAATTAAGATTCATTTTAAGAGCAGGTTGAATCTGGTCCTGTACAGGATGGTTTATATGCTACTTGTAGCAGAAAGACAAATTCCAAAGCAGCACCCATTGCAATGGTGTGCACAAACAGAACTTTGAGCAAAGCAATCCAATTTTAGGGCTAATGCAGGCAAAGAAAAAATCAAGGCAAGCAGAGGTATAAACAATTTTTGTTATACATAACGCTTGAAATGGGCCTGTCCTTTCTATTTCTACTATAAGCTCTGTCCTTGAAAATTTTCATATTGCTGCCAGATAATTTCCTAGACTGAACTCTTGATACACAGTTTACACAGTTATGGATTAACTGGCTGATAGTTCCTTGTCATCAGCCAGAGAAGACAGAGCATTTTAAGAGAAACAGACTTGCATAATGTGGTTGTTATGATAAATGATTCTCTCAGCACCATAAAAATATTTATGGTCCCTAAATAACAATTTAAAAATAAATTCTTTATTCCTTTTCTTTTGTTTTCCTCTGTCTTTAAAAAGAGAAAGAAAAAAAAGAAAAAGAAGAAAATAAAAAGAAAAGAGCAGACATTTTTTCTGTAGTGTTTTTCTCTCCATCTCTATTTTTTTATTTACTTAGTCATTCATTTATTCATTCTCCAATGAATTCTTCCAAGATCTGTGGTTCCTCTGCTTTGGGAAGTCTTGGCCCACTTTGAGAAGCAAATCCTGTGAACTTCCCAGCATCCTCTAACAAAATGGTGACAGATACCAGGTCAAGAAACACCTTATTATGAGAACAAGTATTGACAACGCATTTGCCCTGTCAAGATGAGTTTTTGGGATGCTGCGTTTAACAATTCAGTTGCTGTAGCAGTTGCATCATTCCACCTTTACAGTGAATCCCAGTTTGCTGACAGACACTGGAAAAGGAGTGTTTCATGGCACTACAAATCGTATCAAGCTGTCCTCTGCTACATCTAAAGGATGATTTTATTTACCCCAATAGATAAATAATGGTATTCTGGAAGGCATCAAAGTCCATCATGCCTCAGTAGCCACACAGCATGAGTGAAAACTTACAGTACTTTTGTTAGACCTGAAGGTCCAGAGAAACCATGGAAACAATAAGTCTTCTGTGAATACTGGAGCAGGCAATCCTGCTTATTTGTGGGTTAATATTTGTAGAGTATTAACCAGAAAAGTAGAAGCAACTTAAAATTTCAATTCAGAATTCCATTATGAATCTGAAAAGTGATATAAACAAAGCACATTTTCCAAACTTTTGTCTTGATATTAAATGCTTTCTTCAGTGTGAGAAAAATCCACTTCAGGCAGAAGCTGCATTTTTGGCCCATTTTTTAATAAAAATGTCTGTTTTATTTCATTGTAGGCCTAGGTACCACCACAGCTGTTACGAGCAGCTTCACAATGAGAATTTGGAAAACTCTTTCCATTGACTTTGAATCTCTAGCAGCAGTCCTTCATCATTTTATGCCATAAACCTCAGGCTGCTTTTAGGAAGAAAGTTTCAGAAATCCTAATCATTGATAACATTATAGAAACATTTTTTTAAAAATTAGTGTCAAAATGAACATTTCCTGTTTACGCGACTGGCTATTTTGGGTTTGGTGGTTTTGGTTTGTTTTTATGTGTGTGTGGTTTGGGTTTTTAAAAAAATTCCTATATACAAATACCTTTCTTATGAAGCTATTTCAGTCAGATCTATTTGGGGCTGGCTAAAAAAAGCCTTCCTGACATCACTGATGAGAGTCATTACCAGGACACTTGATGGGAAGCTGCTTCTCTAGCCATGAGATAACAAGCAGAGCAGTCGAAGGCTGACTTGATTTACTCTGAGAACTTCAAATAAATATGTTTATATTTATTAAATTGGTAATTATTAATCCATACTTCCAGTATTCTTGAAACCACTTCATTGCTTGGATTAACCATAAATGTTTAGTCCCTGATTGACCTTTGGTGTTATGTAAAACTCAGAGTGAGAGAGCATTGCTGCCCAGAAACAAAGGAATCTTTCCAGGATATTACAGTGGTTATATAGCAATATCTTTTTCTTAAAAAACAGAGATCCTTGGCACAGCACTACTGTAGTGCTGTATGAATGGAATTCACAATGCTACAGTGCTGTATGAATGGAGCTGTGGTGTGGAAGGGCTTCATCAGAACTCAGCCCATCCATGCATCTAAATGTCTTTGCCACTGATCATTAGCTCACATCAAAGCTATCACAAAGTCCCTAATTCTCAATGGAAATTAGTGGGCTGTTGGGGTTTCCTTGTTAGAAGCACTGATCCTTTCCAGTCAAACCTTTTTTTGTGGTGCCCATGGGAACTGTGGACAATCTGTTATTGTCAACTGCTAAGAGCTTGACTACATTTGATATTTCTCCTAACACCCAACAGCCCAGTTCTTTCCTTCCAAATACAAAATCAGCACTGGAAAACAACGTGTCATATGAATTGCCCTGGAGAACAGCCTTGATTCCACTACTGAGAAAGTATACTGCAGACAAATCCCTCTCAGCCGGCCCTGTCCACACTCCTCTTGGCCTCTGTTGGTTTTCCCTCACTCCCTCAAGGCAGGCTGCATGGACAGAGAGGAGTTTGCTCTCACGTGGGCTGCTGCCTCAGTCCTGGCAGCATCTTCCTACTTACTTGAAAATCCTTCTGAGAGAGACTCTGTACTAATTGCTTAGAGAAGGGTGGTCTAAACAGTATGCAGAGATAACTAAAAGCTGAATAGCTGACCTGCTTGTGGCCCTAACTTTATGTACAGCTGTTGCTAACACTGCATTTTCTCACCTTGCTGTGTTTCATGTATTGTTCCTCAATATGTTTTCGTGGGGAAAAATTGTATTCACATGAACTGGAAGTTAACCCCTACCACAAACCACAAAAATACTATGCACACTTCCAAGCCTCAGTTTCCCAGGCTCAAAAAATTGAGATGTGCTGCTCCCAGACATGGTGCTTGTTCTGAGTCCTCATTCATTCAAGTCTGGCTATTCTGACAGCTCAGTTCAGGAGAACACCACATAAGTACAGCAAAGGTCACACAAGGCATGACAAGGCCCATCCAATCTACTCGTGACTTTGTGCTCAGTCGATTCATATCCATGTGAATAGAAAGATACTGAAGCAGGAAATCTAGGATAACTGAGGAAGATGACCAAAACATATCTGCTTCTCCAGCAGTCAGTGAAATTAAATAATTGCACAGCAAAGGGCAACCCAAGTGACAATGTGAGACACCTGTATCGACACCACAACCTCTGCCATTTTGCAGAGACCATACCAGGTTCAAAACATTAACACTGGCAGACACCCCAAAACAAAGGCCCCACCCTCTTATGCCCCTTTTCCCAACTATTTTGCCTTCCTCAAAATAGTGTCTTTTAGCCTTCTCACCACCCAGGTCTTCAATTTTATTAGCACAGCTGCCGTCACTCTTATCCAGAGGGCAGGATAAGCCTAGAGTTACTGTACACTAAACAGAAACACCTGTGACTCTCTCTTTTTCATATAAATTCATATATATATATATTAGTTATTATTTCTTTTCTTCAGAGCACTAAGTCCCATGTTCTGCAAAGGAAAATAAATTCTTGTCCTTACATTCTCTCCCACACCCCCCACGTGGCCTTGACAGACAAGCACAGACAGTGCAGCAAATATTTCACTTCACTTTATTTTAAAGAAAAGGGGAGAGGGGGAGAGAGAATTCTTGTGGCATTCCAGAGGTCCCTGGACACTCATTCCAAATGCCGGAGTTGGGCCCTGGGTGAGTTTCAGTCTAAAAGAGAACCTGGGTTTCTAGGCAGCAATCCAAACTCAACACAGACACTTTTTTTCTTTCTAAATCATTTAAAAAAATTAAGACCTGAAGAGAAGGGGAGGGAAAAGAAGAAGGGAAAAAAGAGAGAGAGGAAAGAGAGAGAAGTGAAGGGGAAGGAGACACAACCAAGGTAGAAGAAAATGAGTGCAACAGGAAGAATCCAAGTCCTCTGGGGTTTTTTTGCCAGCCTGGAGTTTTATCACCAATAGACAGAGATCTAACTGTTCAAGGAGAGAGGCAGCTTCCCTCATGGCATGAACTAACAGGGAGGAGAATCAGGACACCTTTCTTTCCTTGGTGATGCCTCCTGCCACAGTAGAGGTGGCTGATCTTCTAGATGGTTCTCACCATGTTTTGCCCACATTGGCTCTGCTCATCCTTTTCCCTGGTGCACAAGTGATGGCAGCTCATCAGTCCTGCAGATGTCCAGCTCTGATGTACATATTCAGCCCCACTACAGCTTTGCTTAACCAGGTCATTTGCATGCCAAGATCTGTGCAGCTCAATCTATCCAGCGCCTTGCTCATCACAGGGGATGTGCTGCACTGCTGGAGAACTGGAGAGACTCCCTCATGACAATTAATGACTCCTACTGACCAGAGCCCACAGAAAGCCACTATCACTTTGCATTTCATGGCATTAATCAACACTGGGGAATACTCAGAAAGTAAATTAATTGAGTAATGCAGTTTCTTACCTCACTCAGCTTAGCCCAGTTGAAGGATTTCAGTGGATGTGAAGGCTGCGGGATAGATTTCTTCTTCAGACTGGGGCCACCAGTGGTGAAGGTGGTTGTTGAAGGGGGTGGCACCCCCATGCTGAAGAAAGGTGGTGCTCCTGGCGGAGGAGGAGGTCCTCCTGGAGGAGGTGGTGGAGCAGGAGGAGGAGGACAGCTGGAGAAGGGCAGAGGAGGTGGCAGCGGTGGCAAATTCTCAGACATGTGAGAAGTGGACAAAGCTAATGGGCCACCTGGAGGAGGGGGTGGTGGGGGTGGGAAGGAAATGGTGCCCCCTTGCTGGAAAATAAAAAACACAGAGAAAAAGAAAGCAAACATTTTAAAAGGCACAATAACTCCATGTTGCCAGCTGATGTGATTTTATTACGGCTTTCAAAATATTTGATGTTTTCTTTAAAGCCTCCTGCACTCAAAGCCATGCAATAAAGGGAGGAATCTCAGCTTTCATTTAAGAGAAAGTTTCAAGCCCTTGGAGTTGTGGAGAAGAGCTTGAAAAAAAGAACCATAAATGGCTCAGAAAAACAGAAAGCTGGTAAAAGAAGCCAAAATGTATTATTTTCTCCTTATGTATGAAAAAAGAGAAAAGTTCAATCTTATGAACTTTTGAACTCCTGGGTTTAAAAGCTAAGGGTTTGAAACACTGAATACCTGTCATTAGGCCCCACTAATGCAAACTGGGAGAGGGGAGGAGGGAATGAATCTGCTCTCTGCAGTGTCTAACTTCTCAGGGCTGTGTTCTGGTGAGTTGTGGCTCAGGCACACTGCTGGGATAGAAGGAGCACCAAACAGGAGGGAGCACCTGCAAATGTCACTTTTGCAGAACTCCAAGGCAGTTCAGATGCTCTTGCAGCATAATAGGAATCATGTTTCTTCCCTAAATATACTTTTGTATCAGGGAGGTTTCTCTCTATTCCACTGAAATAACAACCAGGGCTACCCCACTCAGCAGTGAAAATTGTGGCTGGAGAAGACGCGTGTGCCTCAGCAGCTCCTGCAAGGAACGCAGCTGAGGAGAAGGAATGAAGCAGCCCATGCATTAACCATTCTATACCACCAGCTCAGGGATTTTGGTCTCAGCTAAAAGATGAGCAGCTTCTAAATATTCTCTATTATGACCACAGATGTGCTTCATTCAAAATAAGCTTTTGTTCACCATTCACTAGTTAGCAGCCTTTAAAAAAGGATGGGGAAAACTCCCAGTCTCATACCGAGAACTCATTAAGTTGAGCCACCAGATCATTCATCTGGTCTCGGGTCTGGCGCAGCTCCAAGGATTCCTTCTGCAGCTTGTCCTTCATTTTGTTCAGTGTCTTCATCATTTCATCCTTCTCCTGGGTCTTTGTTTCACATTCCCGCTCCTTCTTCTCTAGCCTGCTCATCAGCTCAGCATGGTCTAGGGGGAACATGCAAGTGGGACAGATGACAAAAAGCTCATGAACAGCCCCTGAGGAGATGTAGGTTATGCTGAAATAAAGCTGACAAATCTGTCAGCTCAAGCAGGGATGTATAATGAGAGCAAGAAAAAGAAAATAGAGTCTGACCGTCCTGACAATGACCTTCAGTGATCAAGACAGCAATGCCCAAGTTTCGGTTAGACTGTAAAATCACTTCATGTGAGGACTGAGGGGACCCCTACCCTGTGAAACACATAAACTGTTCACCATGAACAAAATGTATGCAAAAGGAGAAGTTGTGCCCAGCTGTGCTGCTTGCTGCTCTGTGAATGAATTGGGATCAGTCTTGCCTCCGTTTCTGCCTACCCAAGCACAGAGGATGCACTCACCTTTCCGGAACTTCTCTGCCTGATCCCTCCACTGCTTGACTTCATTTTCATTCACCAGCCTGAAAGTTGAAATGAGGTAATTTAAACTTTTTCTGAGCTACCCAGGTTGAAAGGCAAATGGCCATTACATGTAGTGATCAGCAAACGGAAACCCGGTGAGCGTACAAGTTTATACAGCATCATGCCAGTGGTCCTTCTCGATCCAGATTCTGCTCCCTAGCCTACAGCTAATACAAATATGATGCCTTGTTACTCAGTGTCATAAAAGGCATAAAGGAATGGCTGGGGAAGAAAGACCTGACACATTCCTGTCTTCAGGTGATGCTCTCAAAGTGCCAACTCTACTTATTTTGAAAGAAAGAAGACATCACCAACACAATCCCAGATGGTATGGGTTAAAAATTACCCCATCCTTAATATAAAACCAGATTACCATTGTTTTTCCTACTTTCTGAGGTTCTATCTTTTTTCTTACAAGGAGGAAGAACACTTCTCTATTGGGTAATATATCAGTAACAAGGCAATTCTCATATCTCATACTGGCACAGCTATTTCCTATTACTGACAGAAAATATGCAGGGCATGCTGGGGATTGATTAGATATGCAGAATGAGGAGTAGCTATGAAAGTAGAAAGGGAAGATCAGGCATGAAATCTACAATGAAGTCTGGTATCCAACACCACTGTATTTTTCCATGACAAGAAATCAGTTTCGATTTTGGCTCATGCCTGTAACAAGAGGAACTGTAAAACTTTTAGTACAGGAGAATTTGGTTTCATATAGGACTTATGTTCTATAAATGTTCTTTTCAGTGGATAATTTGGAAGGGTAATGGGCCATGAATTTACCTGCAGAGGCAGTTGGATGAAATGAAGAATCCAAAAGTTTGGCTAAAAAAGGACTGAGAACAGGGAAGTTGAGATGAGAGCCAGCTCATGTAGCTAGACTTCTCAAATGATGCATCCTATGGGAAAAAATAATGGTAATGCCCTCAACCAAGTCTGTGGGTGAGAGCAAACAGACATTTTATGAAGAGGTAAGAGGTTTTGTGTGTCAAGTGGGGACTGCTTTCCCCTATTTGCAATCTTTTTAAACCATGTGTTCATTAGTGAGGAATGGGATCTACATAGAGATGATGACATTATTTTTATTGTTTTCAGTATCAAGGAAAGCTTTCATGAGCATCCTGAATGATAAAAAGGCACATGAGGAAGCCTTGTTATAAAATCTGAGCATTTTTTCTGCTCTTCTAACCAGATTAACATTTACTAGAAGTCAAAGACAAGGACTTTGCTAGAAGATACTGCCAAGCTAAGATGTCATTAGAAGGAAACTACTTAGAAGACTTAACTGCTTAACAAGACAATGAGAAGCTGTAAGTTGAAATAAGAAAGTCCTCACATATGATATTTTATCTCCTAAGCACCTGCACACTGATCATATCCTTACACCTGCATAACAGAAATAAGAAATAATAATCAGCTTACATTTTAATGATATTTTTGACATTGAAGTTTTCCAATGGAGCTATATCTGGATCATCTCCTCGTTCATCCTGAAGAACAATTTGTTGGAGTATTCTGTCCAACAGCTGCCACTGCTGGAAGTTTCCTCCATTCCTCTTATCTGTATGGAAAAAAGACCAACCCATGAGAACTTCCAATTCCACACTGAAGTGCACAGACCTGCCAACAAACTGGCATTCTTTCCTTCCCACCTTTCCTCTCAGTCCTGTATGCAATGAATTACAGAACACAAAGACTAACTCTGAACAGTTGTTAGCAGATTATTGACAAACACTTGGCATACTGGAACAGCACATAACAGGCACGGGCAACTTTCTGCCTGATTTGCACATTCAGGCTATGCAACCCTTTTGACAGGCTAGCTATAACTTGCACTTTAAATGTCTATAAAAAGGATTCCTTTGTAATAATTAATACTCAGTGCTTTCTGGGGCTTCATGTTGAGGGCACTGAAAAAACAATGAGATGTTCTATCTGCATGCTTGGTTATCTGCAAGTCAGTAAAACTCAAGTGGCATGAAAAATTCATACAACATGACCAGAAAGTGTGGAGATACAGAACAGAAATTGACTGGGGACTGAAAGGGGCTGACAGAAAGGGACTGATCCCATGGATATCAAAACAGAGGAGCCAGAGCAACATAAAGTTCACCTCATCTCTCTAAGTTACATGACCTATATCTTTAGATTCTTTATAACTGCTCCAGTACAATCCTGTCCTGGCCTAACAGGATTTAGTCCTTCTGCCACCAAAAATCCCAGTCAATATGTAAAGCTCAAGTGCTGTTCTAAAGAGTAATATCAAAGAGGCCACTGAGACAAAGTGTTGTTTGAATTTGTGCACAGCAGTACTTGAATCTAATGAGAGCCTGAGAACATATCACATTACTTTCTGAAAAGCACACCATAGTACATCTCCCTCATGTTCCCTTCTCAATCTGACTGCTCAAATATGGATGAAAGTAATGGAAGACCAGCACCTCACACATAACAGGATGACGGCAGGCAGTTCTTTAGTGATCTTGCTGTTACATTCTGGATGCACAACTAGATTATTTTATTGCAGTTAACAAGAAGATTCTTATCACTTCCTTTGGAAACAAATGCCAATATTATTTTTCACTTTGAGTTTAGTAGCTCTCCATTGATGCATTGCCATGAGATAGCAGCCTGAAGACTTACTGTGGAATTTCCCAGTGGCAGAACAGCTTCCAGTACTGTGCTGTTTCACCAGAAAAAATCCTCAGTGTCTTTTTTTAATATTCAAAATGCTATCTATTTCTGGGAATTCCCTGATCTACAGCACAAGGAGTCTTTTTTAAAACTTCAAATTTAAAATCATTAAAAGCTTTGTCAGTGACTAGCTGGAATGTCTCAGCCACTTAATTTTATTTGCAAGTGCAGAGAGGTCAAACTGCTGCCCTAAGTATTGCGACAAAAATTTTGCTGGATGGAGTCAATGTAAGATACCAAGTTCATCAGCCACAGCCAGGTACTGAATGGGAGACAAGGGCAGTGTGTGCCCTGCTATCTGTGAACTTGTACATACACCAAAGCTTCACCCAGTTCTCCAATGCCCCTTGCTCTGGCAACCTGTAAATGTACTCACATGGCATCTGCAAGCAGTGCTGGAGGATGGATAACAAATAGGGATAGGCGTCTGTGTGCTTCAATCTCTTCTTGATCAACTCAAACATCTGAGAGGCACTTTTTGTATCAATGTGGATCTGAAGTGAGAGAAGAGGAAAAACCATCCACAGTGAAAGCCTGTTGAACTGTGAAAGGTCCAGTCAATACAAAGACAGGCAAGTTTTCAGCAACTGGACCTCTGCAAAATCTCCTGCCATGTCCAGCTGCAGGTTCCAGTAACAGACACAAGGGTCCTTGACACCAACCTTGTCATCCCTACCCAGTATGGAAAAGATCCCCAAAGTAAAGGGCTAGAAAGGCAGGAGGCATGCAAAGCCACCAAGAAGCTGTTCTGGAACAAGCAAAACATTTGGGTCCTAGGAACTGGTGGCACAAACAGTAGAAGCTAAGAAAGAAAGGGACAGTTGTTCTGTATCTGTGTGCAGCAAGAGGTGTTCACAAAGAAAGAGGAGACTAAACCATTTGGGACCCTACAGCTTTTTATTGATGCCAGAGCTTGTCTTTGTTTTATGTTCATCTTTGAAATCCATATATTCTAAAATACTGATCCTCTCCACAGGCTCCAAGGCAACAGTCTTCATCAGAGTTTCATGTAACCTTGGGAAGAGTATCAGAAAATAGCCTAAACTTCACCCATAGTCCTGTAAAGGGGATGTCTGAAACTAGAAGGCATCCAGATCATCAGGACTGAGAAGCTGAGAGCAGGATTGAGAACCTCCTTCACTCCTGAACATTCAGGCAAACAAAAGAAAGAAGTTTTTATCAAAGACACTCATCAGAAGTCCTTTGTGTGATCACTGTTTTCATTGTTCACACACCACATATCTCCTACTTGCTAAATGAGAAACAGTGAAAACAAGAGCATTGGCTACTCTCAGCATCAAAGTCAAACGTTAGTTTTAGGGAGCACAAAGGAAATTTGCACCAAGCATCCCGAGTGGATGCAAGTTCAGCTTTGTCGAGTTCAGGTACTCCAAAGAAAAACTTACCAGGTCAAACCGCTTGGCAAGCTCCAGGTCATCTTCATTTCTGACCATCTCAAAGAAATCTAAATGTCTAAGAGGAAACAGAAAAACAAAACATCTGCCAATGTTCATTGCATGATTCAGACTTAGAAACTAAGTGTGTCACTATAGAAGCAGCAATACCTCAGTTCAGCTAGAACATATGGAAGTTGGCAAGCCTTTCCTACATGAAGTGCTGTCATAGGTATGCAAGGCAAGGGGGTCAGTGACAGGCCAAAGGAAAAGGCTGGCAGAGGTGTACACGCTCTGTAACTGTGCCAAGTCACTGTGTTGAGGTAAGATTCAAAAAACCCCAATAAAATAGGAAAGGGACATTATGTTTTTGATTAATGCAATGCCTGCAGTGATCACACATTTCAGAAAAGTCCACACCATACTTGCTAGCCATCTATTAGATCATTAACAAGTTGATTCTTCTTAACAGTGGAGCAGAGGTGCATTCAGTGGACCAGTTCACAGCAGTCTCTAGATATTCCTATTGATAAGCACAGCAGCATGACAATGTTTGGATCTGGGTGACCTGGTGAGTGACACATTTGAACATCTGGACTTGGTTTACACAGAGACTGGAGCACAGCAGACGATGTGGAGAAAGACTGTGGCACTGTATATATCTGACACAAGAGTCTATGTAATCCAGGCATCCGAGATCCTTGCAAACCTCTGTTATTCTCTTGACTAACTTCCAAAATCCAAAAGTGCCCTAAGCCCCTCCTAAACGCTCCTGGTTGCTGTCCAAAGGAATACAGATTACCTATAGGACAGATTCTCTTATTCTTGTTTATAATGTTGCAGATCAAAAGTAACATTCTGGTTCCAGCTCTGCAGCAAACTGCAGACATACAACTTGGAAACTCAGAACCTGCACTTAGACCAGGCATACTCAGTCTCAATGAATTCAGTGGAGGCTTCCCTCCCTCCAACCAGGACACGCTTTTGTTCCAGATTTGCTTCAAGAGAAAGCAATTAGAATTGCTTTAGAATTGCAATGGAGGAAATCTTTTGCCACAGCCTCTGCCAGCTTAGTATGTATATTTCCTACCTCATCTGCTGATGTTAAGGACAAATATTTTTTTTAATTTTTTTTTTTTAGGGAGTCAGTTTCAGGAGGAGACAGAGACAGCTGTCTCAAATAAAGAAGAGTTTCTAAGAAGTCTTTCTGTTCATCAGTAGCTGTTGTCCAAAAATAAGTCTTACCTGTCCAGTGTGGCATTCTCGTGTCCTCTGAGCTTGTCAATGACAGGTTGAATTCCCAGCATTAGGAACTCATATCGGAGGTGCAATCGGAACTCCAAATTGTCCTTAAAAAATGGGGGGAAACCAAGTTATTTGTTTTCAAAAGCTGTCAATCACATTAAAAAAAATTACTTAAAACTTCAGTTCTTCCCTTTTTAATATTCTCTATCCTGGCACCAAATTCACATGATGATTAATTCCAGTAAAGTAAGTAAAAAAGAAATTAATGCCTTTGCCTCCATTTCACCTAAAAGTACAGGTATGTACTCTGAATTTTACATATGCAGTCATAAGGACAGCACAGTCCATGTCGTTCCATAAGGAACAGAAGCTATTGGCTTTTTTCCTGCTAGTCCATTAAAGGTTCCCCTCCTGGTTACAGATGAACAGTATTGCAGTCTTCCTCCTGGTTTTTCTGTTTATTTGTCATAAAACCATATACATAAAATCACATACTCTGACCTTCTGACATCTATTCACTGGGATGTTACAGGATTCCCAGAGACAAAGACAAATACATTGTCAGACAGCTCTCATGAGCTTGTTGTCTGTTGTGGTTTAACCAAAAAAGACAAAAAAGCCCATGTCACAAAAGTAACACGTTTTATGAAATAAATCAGTTTAAACTATCCTCCAGACTCAAAAGGAAGCCTTGTTAATAAAAGTAAAACAACGGGGCTTTTTTCTGAAATGTCTCCCTTTGATATTTTAAAATTAAAATGTTTTGAGTTTGGCTTTGAGTCAAAACAACTTAATATTTCAAAACATTTCTGAAGGTAAACCAAAATATTTTCCAAAGAGGCTGAAATAAAAAGGTAAATGCTCTGCAGTTCTTAAAACAAACAAACAAAAAAAACCCCATAACCAAAACAGCAAAAAACCAACCAAGCAACCAAAAACCAACCCAAAGTAAGCACTTCAGTGTAAATAGTCTATGTTCTATTGAAGAAGCTTGAAATGAAATAATATGGAACACACTGTAAGACTGATCTGAACAACTAAGCATTATTTTCCACTAACTATATCCACTCACTACCACAAGATTTGTGACTTAATCTACTAACTATTTCCAAGGTAAACTAATTTAAACGTAACATTTTCGAAGGAATTTCCAGGGCAGTGGCTCACCTCACCAGCGCCTGCATTCAGAACAGCGTTGATAAAAGACATGATGGCTGTTTTGAGGTTTACTTCATCTCGGTATCGCCCCATGCTCCGGTCGAGCTCATTTAACAATGACTGAAACAGAACAGCAAACAGCGTTAGAGGACATAAGCCAGTTCCTTGCAGGATAGATTGCACTTCTGTATACAGGGGGAGATAATTGTAAAGAGCTGTCTTTTGAGTAATAAAGCCTATGCCTGAACCTTGAAAGATTTCTCCTTGTTCCTTCACTTACCACCATTTAATATGAAGCAGACAATTATTACCTCTTGGCAAGCTCCTTTTATGGATTTTCAAATCACAGGAATATCCCCTGTGCATACAGCTCCAAAGCTCAAAGTTGAATTACACATCTCCACTGGAAGTGCAGTTAAGCTCCATTTTCCATGTTAAAGACTCATAGAATGGTTTGGGTTAAAAATAACCTTTAAAGATCATCTAGTCCTGACCCCCTCGCCATGGGCAGGGACATCTTTCCACCAAACCAGGTTTCTCAAAGCCCCATCCAGCCTGGCCTTGAAAACTTCCATGGATGAAGCATCTACAACTTTTCTGGCCAACCTGTTCCCAACCATCTCCACCCTGATCATAAAAAAACCTCTTCCATTTATCCAACCTATGTCTAGCCTATTACAGTTTAAACCCTTTAGCCCTTGTCCTGCCACTACAGGCCCTGGCAAAATGCCTTTCTCCATCTTTATTATAAGCTCTGTTTATATATTGAAAGGCTGCTGGAAGTTCTCCCCAGAGGCTGCATGTCCCCCTGTTAACCAACTAACAGAGGTACTTAGCATTCAGGGGGTGCTCAGCACAGGCATGCTTTTGGTCTAATTTCTGCATACATATTGGTATTTTACCATAATCTTGTGAACATCAGGAGACAAAGGAGAAAAAGACTAGACAAATAACGTTGGTAGGTTTTGCCTTATTTAGGATTAATTCCACTTGAATATTGACCAAAGAAGTTATATGCAGAAACTGATTAGCCATGAAAGCAACTCTACTTTTAGCTTTGTACTGATCATCATTAATCTTCTCTTCAAGATCTTCTCTGATCAGTTCATAATTCCAAGGATGATTTTCCTTACTGAAAGAGTAACAAATTCCACTTGAGATCTGCCAGTTCAACTGTATGAGTTTCACTCCAGCGTTAATAATAAATGCCTCACACTCATATATTTGTTTTGCTGTCACACTAAAAAAGAGAGAATTCTGTTTAGTCTCCCCAGGAAGATGTTATAAGATGTTATATCCCTTTTATAGAGGGATAACAAAGACAAAAATAACTTTTTAATGTTCAGCTCAGCAGACCATCTAAATAACATTTTGAAGCTATGGTGCTGAATAAGGAAGCTCATTTTCCTCTAGTCAGTCTTTTGTCCCTGGGGACTGAAAGTGTTCATTCATAGCAAAATCCTTCCTCTGCTAGTCATCAGTTTCACAGGTCTATCTTGTCTCCTGTAGAAAGCCAGGGAAATACGTCTCAAGAAACAGGAGGAATATCCTCCTGTGCATTCTTCAGGGGAAAGAATAACCTCTTGGCTTCATGCTTGTTTTTGTGCAAAAATATTTTGACCTATCATACACTGCTACTGACAGCTGTTTTTACATATGAGCATAGTATGTTCATTATCAAACAAGCTTGATTTCATAAACTCCTTTCTCTTGCTACTTCTACATTTCCCAACTGTAATTTTCAAATTTCCCTATTCCAGGCATTTGAGCTTTGATCTCATCCAACATCCCAGTAACTGTGCTATGACCAAATAATATTTTGCTAGAAATGGGAACCAGTCTTACCTAAAAGCACATGAAATGCCCTACTGAGCCAGGCTGGTGGTCAGCTCAATCCAGCATCCTAACAGTGACAACCAGAAACTATTTGAGAAGTCTTTAAATTCACCAACAAAACTAACTGCTCAACTTGACAAACAAGCAGAAGTGAAATAAATGAGGGAATTTTATTCTGTTACCACCAGCTTTGACACTGAAATCCAAAGCACATGTGCTTTCTTAGAATAATTGAATTAGCCATCACTACAGAAGCATCAAAACCAAGGATGATTTTGCTGGTTTTCTTCAGAGGCTTCATTCCTGTCATATTTTCTCACAGACTTCCGTCTGTGAGAAAAAAACCGAAAGTTTTCTATCCCCCATTTTAGAACACTGAACTACGAGCAGAATGCAATGGGAGGCAAACCAAATTCAGGGCAAAAAAACCCAAACCCCTTTGTTGCACTAATCTAATTGAAGAGCAGCACATCTTCATGTAATTGTTCAGCTTGACAAGGAAACACTGTAAGTTCTTGTAATTCCTAAACGTCAGAGTCTACACCCACATACTGTGGCCAAACTCCAATATCTCCAACTCTTTGCAAATGGCTGAGGTTCAAATCTTCACTTGAACATTTCCTGTGAAAAAAGGTTTCACCACACCTCTTGGCAGCCAGTTCTGTGGCCCAATTGATCTTATGGTTACAAAGGTTTTTCCTACTATTTAAGCAAAACTTTCCTCACTTAATCCCATTATTCCTCCTCACTGACAACCAGTAGGGTTTCATTCAATCTGCAGCAAACCTCAAAAGGCTTTGGCTGAGCCCTCAAGGGAAGAAGGAAATCAAGGGGGAATACAGCCTTTTAACTTGTTCCTTGTTAGATCCTCTACTACAACTCCAAATTGATCAGATTTCTCCTTACAAACTATGGTCTGTACTGACAGTGTTTAACACAAACCAGGCAAGGGGGCTCTGGAAGGAATGCTCCTGACCTCCACCTTTTTAACTGACAATATCAAACTTTCTTTATTCATTCACCTCAAACTTCAAAATTTCTAGCAGCATTAAGGAGGAAAACAAGAGTTTTCTGCCCAGAGCAGCCCAGTTAATATTTCCATTGGCAAGTGAAATCAGTTCCTTTCCGTATCTAACCTAGGTTCTCTCAAGACTAAAAGAGAATTTCTTTCTCCCCACAGGGATCCACAGCTAGATGAGTGTTTTAAATAGCAAGCTATGCTGGAAGAGCACCGGAACATCCTGATAAACTTTTTGGGCCAAGAGACCATTATGAATTTGCAATACTAGTTTGTCTCAAAACATGGCATGTTAAAAAGTATAATGTGCTTCAATGTCATGACGCAGAAAAAAGGAGGGGAAGCAGCAAGCATAACAATAATCAGACAGGCAACAGCTTAGGGAAGAGACAGATTGTGCCCCTTTCACAAGGGAAACCAGTCATAAAATGGATAATTCAGACATGAAAAACTTTAAAATCAGAGACTCTTCTTTCTCAGTTTTCATAGCATTTTATAAAACTCCATCTTCACAAGAAAAAAAACCCAACAAGATAAAGGAACATTTTTATGATCACACAGTGAGCCAGTGACAGAATTACACTAGTACTGATTCTGAATACATCACATGGAAAAATATCCCAGCAAGGACAACAAGGCCTCATCTTCCTAATTCGACATTTTTGCTCTGAGGATTTATTGCTTGGATTTCAAGTGTTTTCTTTCATCTCTCTTCTTTAAGGGACAGAGTAGGATTTGTAGGCAAAGTAGCATATTTCAAACAATTGGATGAAGACAGAGTTTTCCAGATTGCCTCAGGGAGGAGATTGAAGGCATGGCCTTATGCTATTGTGGTATTTGAGTAAAGAAGGAGTATTACTCTGAAGAGGATAATTTTCAAGGAATATCTTAAGATGAACTACACACTGCCCTGTTGGACATTAAAGTGAGAATCATTCCAGGCAGAAGGGAATAATAAAAGGGTTGACAATTAAAGCAAGCAAAGGGATAAGCTCAGGCAAGATGATGTGGAAAATGTCAGAAAATAGGAATAATGACTATATAAATTGAGACATAAACATAAAGTATAGAATCTTCTTGGAAATACTGAGACAAAGATGATTTTGGTAGACCTATAAACACACTGAATATCAAAGACAGGGTGAAGTTGCAGTACAAAAAGGCAATTGGGTGAATACTGGAGCCTTAACAAAAAAGAGTAAGTTCTGGAGAATGTCCCCAGGGCTTTAAAGTGAATCCCAACTGAAGTTAGGGACTGACAGTTGCAGTCAGTAGACAAATGCTGGCAATTTAGAAACAAATAATATTTTACATCAGTTTCAATTCAGGGTAAAACATGAAATTTTTTGTTAAGGAAATAGTTCTTCATATTCATATAAGTTCTATATATATTTTCCATTAACTTCAGCAAAAAAAAATAAAAAAAGAAAGAACACATCAAGAAGCAAAGACATCCTTTTTGAAATATTTCAGCAGAGTTGGATTAATGGTCTTCAGCTGGTATTACTTGGTGCAATTTGGTTAATTGGGACTAAAAGCATTTATAGTGCTCAGGAATCTCACTGCAATTTGAATTTTGACTTCAGATACACAAGTAAAAAACTGTAAGTTTTCTATTCAAGTAATAGGAGCTATTGCAGGACAGAGTAAATGCAAGTTTAGTAAGAACTGTCTCTTAATTCACAGCTTTCCTTCTCCACTAATTCATTAGTTGCTGAGTCCTCTGACAAATTTTGGCAACTATACCAGGTAGCAGGAGTTGTGTTTAGAACACTGACCAGTAATAACTTCTTACATTCAACAAAATATGCCATTGTTTTATGTTGCTGTGCTAAATACATGATCTTTACAGTCCACCACACTTGTGCAAACTGGATATAATCAGTGTTCCAATCTAAAGTTGTCATCACCAAGTTACTCAGGTGTTCAAATTTTAGATAGCTGTAAGTAAATCATTCTCCTTCTTCTTACAAAAAGGAGTGGAAGGAGAACCATGTACCCCAAATTATTATTCATCACAATGATATTCCTCTTCAAAAGGGGAAAAAAATGGTTTTGAGGAAACATAGATCTGGATTAATATTTATTACATTTACCTCCTGATTCCCCAATGGACATAGTGCTGGTCACTACAAATGACATGGGGGAGAGTGGGACACTTAGGTTTACTGCTACCTGCAAGAGCTGAAAATAAATTCAAACAGATAGTATACAAAGTGCCAGCTTTCACAGATGAGGAGGAATAAACTGACAGCAAGATGGCTGAATGGGATGGCAAATATTTTCAACCACTGTTGTCTAGAAGGCAACTTATGTAAAAGCAACACTGGCACTGATATTGTCTGAGGTCAGCATCACCTGTAAGTTTTTTGTTGGACATTCCAATAAAAGTGAGCTCAGTACAATTTCCAGAAAGCCCTGCACTTTTACTTCACAAGAATTGAGTTGATTTCCAAAATTTGAGATTATTTTCCTCTTTATGTTTGTTTTTTTTTGTATTATATCTCTACTTTAGCCACTGTCTTGCAGAGCTAGATATAGAGAAAGACTGAGCAGTGCCTTTACAGTTCCCAGCTGTCCTTCCCCCACCAGCTACAATCAGTCTGCAATGATGGACCATAGAGGCAAAGGAATAAATTTCTACTCTGCATAGTTTCTTCTGTTCCTACAGCTTAGTTCACAGTTTTATTACTTTCACAGAAAGAATTCTTGTTTCTTGGTTCTGCCAGATTCCCCACTTGTGGTGGATAGTTTTTAACATAACAGTGTTTTGGTCTGGCTGGTCAAAGTCAAGCTGCAAAGTGTAAAGTTTGCTGCAAGCTCCACATTTTTGGACGCTTCAATACACTGAATGATGCTGCTAGCTGCTCGAGCTGCAGGAAACACAGCCCCCAAAGCATTCAGTTTCACCCCAAAGGGTTCAGTTTCACCCCTAAAGGATATCTTCAGATACTTGCAAACTAGGACTAGGATTAAAAAAGGATAAAAAAAGGCTTTCCTTGTACACCACATCTTCGATGCTTACAGGAAAGGTATAGAAAAACCATTGCCAGCTCATCCTTCTTTCAAAATGGCTTCCCATATTCAAGTTACAGCTGATGCTTTTCTTGACAGTAAGCTGCAAGACCATTCTGAGGCAGAGGTGCAGGGGGGCAAGAGGCAAAGAGATGTAACACTCTTAATTTTAAGTGCTACAGTGTCAGAGAAACTTCCTCTAAATGGTAAGAAAGACCACGACCACATTTGTTTCTTCAGGACTTAAAAAAATCCCCAGTCTCTCTGTTAGAAGAATAACTGGGGATGCATGAGGAATGTCTTTGGATGAACCCTTACCTCCTCAAAATTAAACTCAAGCTATTGCTGAGTGTAGTAGAAAAATCCAATTTCAGTCTCTAAACACAAGTAATAGTAATTGCAAACAGGAACGCATTCCTTCTGCTAAATCATTTTGGGGATTGGGTGAGGCTTTTTTTTTTACTTAAGAAATAAAAGAGAGAGACTATCCATTTATCTTTCATTTTTTTAACCCAATGGAAAAGTATTTTGACAAGAGCAGCATTTATGCAAAGTACTTCTCATGAATGTAAGAGACTGGTAAGCACCCACAAATCATTCCACCAGATTCATCAAAAGCTACGACATTTTACCCTGCAATGACTTACCTCAGTTATTCAGTAACTTTTAAATCAACACAGAAACAGAGAGAGAGAGAGAGAACATCCAACTAGGGTAAGCTCAGCATCTATCTCCCTCATGAGCTTATTAAGCAGAGTCAATTGGTCCAGTAATGGCAAGTTAACACAGGACAAGTGTAGTCAGGCTTGTGAGTCACCACTACTTTTTGCTAAGCAGCTCAAGTTATCCTCACCTGTCTCCCAGGTATAAAAGAATGCCATATTAATTCAGGAAGGATTCTTTATTTCAGCTAATTACTAGAGAACAAGCTGACTTTAATTTTTTTCCTTCTCCTCCACAGGCAGTACCCATTAACCTCCACATCATAGCTCATGTACATGGCTTACTTCCTGCATCTGCACTGCTCATTCCTATCCTACTCCTGTACTAAAGAATGGCAACATATTCTTACAACTACAGCTGTAATCTCTTCACCTACCAAGTTTTACTGTAATTATGATTATCTCTATTGAAATAGGCTCAAGAGCTTCCAACTGAGGCTGAAAGGCCCTCACTTCCGGAGCCATACATCATACGTGTCACACCTGCGTATCGAAGACACGCATCACGTCTGAATAGACAAGCAGTGCAAATGGGGCAGTGCACATAGAGGCACAGACCTCCCAATGCCAAATATAGGTTAATACCAAACCAAGATCTCCTGCATCCCTGTCCCAGGTCTGAGTCACATCAGTGAATCCCACAGTGCACTTGGTTCTAACACAAGCATTGGCAGCTAGTGGCCATCAGCACAGACTGTTCCCCCATTCACTTTAACAGTAATTGCAGCCTAAAATCCATTAGCTGAGAAGGAGGTAGGAGATAATGACTGTTAGGCATTGGGATCTAGTGCCTGTTGGTTTACCACCACTCTAATCATTTCACCTATGAAAGAATAGTAAATGGGTGAGGTTATCCCAAAGTTAAGGAGCCACAGCCTCACACACAGCAACAGATTCTGTAATGTTTTTGTAAAGGTGCTCAGTTCACTGGGAAGAGGAACGCTATAGAAGCAGCCAGTAGTATCCACAATAAAAGCCTGTCACTGACCTACTTCAAGGTCTCTGAGAATGAATTTCCCTTCTATTGTCTGAATGGGAGTTATTTGAGCCAACAGTTGCTAAGTGATGATGATTCACAAGTTGATTGCTAAGTGGCAAGTGAAGTGCCTCATCATTTACATACATCATTTAATTCATTGTCTCCATTATTTAACCCGCAATTGTTTTATTACTAAATTAAGGATTTAAAATCAGGACAGAGGCTCCTGGAATTCTGTGGCTTCAGCTTCTAGGACAGAAAAAATCATTACCACCTCAGAAATGCCATCGAGTTAAGGTATGAGCAGATTATCATCTTTCATTTAGCCCAGCAAAGCTCCATTTTCAGGCAAAATAGACAGGATTTTAAGTTGGCATTAATGATAAGCAATAGGTCTTGAAATATAAATAAACAAACAAACAAATAAATAAATAAATATATCTAGTGATAATCTATTTGAGGAATTTCCCTTCCTAAAACAAAATGATAAATATTGCCTTTTTAATACTTAGCAAGTTTGCAATATATGCACTGTAAAAATCACTCATGGCAGAGATTCCTCATTCTGGGTATTTCTGTTAAAGTATCCTCCTTTTACCTGGAATCTTGTCCTTTCTGCAGCATAGACTTGGTAGTGAAGCATGGCCTGCAAGACTTTTTTGTGACCATCTGGTACCAAGCAGACAGCCCCTAGGATCTCCAGCACGGCAATCTTGGTCTTAATGTTCTCAGTCCGTAAGCTCTGGGATATGATGTTGATACTTTCTGGATGGGCCAGGACATGAGCCCGTCCTTGGGAGTTGTTCATCAGTGCCTTGATACACCCTATAACGGATGTGTGGATGCGGCTCTCTGAGGTCTCATAGTCCATGCTCTTCAAGAAGTTCAGCAAACAGCTCAGGCCATCCAGCTCAATAAACCTGGTTACAAACCTGAAAAGAAAAAAACCAGAAAAACAGGTAGGAAGAACAAGGAAAGCAGACCAAAGGCAATTTATTCAAAAGATATCATATTATTCAACCCTAGATCTTTAAAAGCTGGCTAGTTCTTAGCCTAAATTCACAGAACAATTCCCAGGTTTTCAAGAAAAACAAAGCAAACAAACAAAGAGGGAAAACATTCCAGCTAATAATGGTGTGTTACATAGTTTCAGGGTAATTATATGCTATCACCTTACACTCCTGTTTGGTCTCTGTGTTCTTTGTTGCAGTTACCACCAAACACTGCTGTGGTTCACCTCACCAGCTGCTGCATTTTCAAGGCTGAAGGGATCCTTTCTAATTGTTCCATCTTACACACGTGCTAACACACCCAACACACAGACTTCTCACCACACTTTCAGTTATGAGTTCAGACTATCTTGAAAACCATTTTTAGGCTTAGCTCTAACTTTCAGCCAATACTGCTTGTAGGTTCCACCTCCAGGATTTGGGCACACTGACAAACACATTCCCACTCTCTCCATTAGCCACACTGCCTTTACACTCCAATCCCATGACTTATGTATAGGAATATGTTATATTTAAAAGGGACATGTTCTTCTGTAAATGGTAAAGCCCCTCTGTTTTTGTTGAAAAGCAGGGTTAAAAAATCCAGATGTGTCAATTTAGACCATGCAAACAGCCCTCTAGACAAATCAGTAGAAAAGGATGGAATTAGGCAAGTCAGTTCAAATTCAGTTCATTCTAGCAATGTTTCATTTGAAGTTCCCAGGATTAAAAATGGGGATTCAAGGACATGAAAAGGGCTGCAAATAATTTCTCTAGATTGCATTGTTTACTTCGTGCCTCCTCTAGCATGTTGCTCAGGTAGGTACGCTTTTTTTGGAATGTCTGAATGCAAAACCATGTGCATCACACTTGAATCTTCAGCCTGTAAAAATGTACACCAGCAATGATATGTCCATGGCCACACTTTGAACAGCATAACACAGAAAGACACTTCAAGCAATTGAAAATGTTGCTAAGAATTGCCACCCGTGCAACAAACTAAAAATACCAAAATTCTGTGTCATTGTGCTTTTACTGAGCCCCTCCTCTTCCCTAATGTACCATATTTCTTTTTCTGTCCACGAGATGCTGCTACTTACAATCAGTAATAATGGAAGCACGATACTGAAAGACCAAATTTCACTGGTCTCTATTCATGTCCCTGTACCAGCAAGTCAAATCCAAGCCATATTTATATTTTTCTGGATAATATGGATTTGACATATGTATGGTCTTTTGGTGGTTACATTCCACACCACACAGGAATTTTCAGAGTCTACCTGAAAGTTACACTCACTATGCTGATAGATTTGCCAACTTACAGCTTATGTGGGCCAGCAATTTGACCAAAAATATGGAAGAGCCTGGTGCATTCAAAGTTTCAGTCTAAGGTTTGGGTTTTGTCCAAAATTGAATTTCAAAGTGACTATCGGAGTAAGGGCACACAGAGGAACATGTGCACACCAAAAATGAAAACATGGTTTAACTGAACCCTGCTAAGACAATCTGCCAAGTTTCACACAGGTCTGATTGCACATTCTTTGGATGCATCATTTTTTCTACCCTAACAAATCACAGGAGCATAAGCCCCTCTTTCTCCTGGCCCAAGAGCATCACTGGCATTGTGCACCAGGAATTTGGTAAGTCACCCTAAGCAGTTTGTTATTCCAACTGATTACAGAAAGATTCAGACTTAATTAAGTCTCTGCGATGCATTTAGCTGCTAGCTTGACAAAGAAGACTTAAACAAATGCATTCATAGCTAAAAGAGTTGCTGCAAAGGATTTTTTTGGAAACAAAGTAAGCACAAACTCAGCGTGTAACTAAACAATTATGCCAATGAATTCCGGTCAATTCCCCAGGCCTAAAGGGGGGAGTTGCTGCTGTCTCCACTATAGAGGGGCTACTTTAAATTCTCCTTCTCCTCCTTACCTTCAAAGTTCCATTCTCTACTTTATCTATTCCCTCTGTCTTTTGGGGGCTGGGGGAAAGAGACAATTTTTTTTTCCCATTCCTTTAACTTCGAAGGCTGAGGGAAGACTTAAGATGAGTATGTTTCTGAAGTTATAGAGCAATACTGATGGAAACATCCTAAGAAGCAGGAGAGCAAAGGTCCCCTAAATGCACTTTTGGATAAAACACATGATTGTATGACAAAACGAACAAGGCACTGCAACCTTCATGTATTTTAGCCTGCTCTGATGACCATGTGAAAAAAAATGGTAAACACACAAAAGTCACATTGTCCCAATTAAATACAAACTCTCACTAAATTCACTGGCAGAGCAATTTTTCTAGGACTGTTAGGATGAGGTCATTCCAAAAAAGGGGCATGCGCTGGAAAGTGGTGTGTGTCACAAAACTTGATTAATGACATAATTTAAAACAATGTTGGGACTTTCCTGTACTATTCCTAGCCCAGAGAGCAAACAGTGAGCTGTGTTACTCAATAGCAAGCAAAGCCAAGTACCTTTCTATTTCAGCTGCAATCAGAAGCAGGAATCAAATTATGATTTTCATCTTCCTTTTTCTAAACACTTAGTTCCTTATTCTCTAGAAAAGCCAGAAACCATGCTGGGGGAGGTAAAGAAAAGGCAAAAGCAGTTTCTGGCCCAACAGATACTCTCAGTATGAGGATTTGCTTGGTGTGGGGAGGTGTGTGAGTAAATGTCTGTAGGGGCTAGAAAAAGAAGTGGAAGTTTACCTGACAGCCCGAGAGCCACAATCCTCACACTGTTTGGTGTTTGTGCATCTGTCTGTCTCTAAGCAGATGCCTGTGTGTGTATGTGCAAAAGCAAAGTCAACCTAAACCAGTAAAGAACCTTCTCACACACAGCATACAACACATGTGCAACTACCTCCCGTCCTACACAGCCTCTATGCTGCTAAGTAAGGTCTTGTTCTAGACTGGGAGGTGTAAAGTTAAACATATTTGCCAATGCATTCTGGCTAGCACATTCAAATACTCAAATGTAAATAAAGCAAAGTGTGTTTTAATAGGTGCTAAACAAGCAAATTAAAGCCTAACCTCACCTCAGACTCTCACTTGACCAGTTTAGCACATTTTAAAAGGCAGGGCACCTCTTTGCCTTTCAAGTTTTAGAGAGCGCTGATCAGAATGAGTTAGCTAGCTCTAATAATAAACCTTTCATCCAAATACAGATGTGGTGGCCTAAGAGGTACTGACCCACTGATGGATTCCAAGTGTTGGGGGTACAGCCTCCCTGTAAGACTTGATCCAACTCAGGAAAGACAGAAAGATCATATGCTGTGAGTGTGCAGAGAGCAGGATGTTCCCACCCTGTTAACAGGCAAGGCTACACTTCCCTGCAGCATTAGTTTTTGAACCAGGGGGCACACATAATCCTGATAACTACGGAACAGATGAAAAGTCTGGCATAACGGATTTTGCTTGCTGGTTGCATAAATGATCCTCTTCAGTATGCACCTGGATGCAACATTGTTAAATCAAACAAAAACCAGCAGGAGGTAAACATGAATAAAACAAAAGGAGGAACACACACAATAAAGGGTGTTAGTGATGATTTGGACTACAGGAGGTATTTTTCAAGGGCTCCAAAAAGCAATTTTTTTCCCAGTCCCTTCTAAGTTTTTGCTTTTGCTGCACTTCTGAACCTCCATTTCTGGGGCACTAAAATACCAAATGAAAAGCTCTTCTCTCACTGCTTCTGTCCAACAGTTTGTCATCTCAGTTGTTTATAGTTCTAAGTTTTTACAAACCTGAGAGAAAATGTGTTTCTTTACAAGATGCAGATGTGGCGTTTTTGTTCTCTGTGGCTGCGATTGTTCCTCTGTGCTAGGACATAACCTGGCTTTACTATTTCAGGGCAGCTCCTAAATACCAAACAAAGTGCACTTGCTCAAAGGGGACCACGAACTTCCCCAGGGATGCTCCTATCCCGTTTTCTACAAAGAGGAGATAAACTCAAGTTTGGGTAGGGCTGCTTTACTTTTTATAGTTAGAACTGGTGGGTTGGAACGGAGACAGAGATTAGTAATTACTCTGCATTATCTACTAGAAGAGACAGAGTTTACAGTAAAATAAAACAGAGAGCCAAATGCATGTATTTTTCTTCTTTTGTTTCCTCTGGATCAGAGAATTCAAGCAGAGGAGCCTACCAGAAAGCTGTCAGAGCCCCCATGTACCCTACTATCACAAAGGGATTCCAGACAGTTCATCCTCTGTGAATTTAGGTCTCTATTTTCTTCAGAGGCCTGATGAACAGAAGTGGCAAAGAAAATAGGATTTGATATCCAAATTAAACTAGAAAGACTAGTATTTTGAAGGCTTAGGTATCATACTGCTTATGAGAGGGATTTGATGGAGCTGAGGGCCTCTCTACTGCAACCTTTCCATCAAGAAGAAATTGGCTTGTTGATCAGGCACTGGCATGCAGCCCATTTGGCAGCTAACAAATTGAGAGGCTGGAAATTAGTTGAGACACAGGACTCAACCCAAAATTTGGCTTGGCTTAACTGTTTTTTTAAAAAGCCCCACAACCATCGCCAGCGATTTAGAAGAGAAGACTTTATAGGGTAGCCCATAGATGCTTGTGCTTGTCAGGGTTATTACAAACAGATGAAGCAACAGGCTGTTGTCAAGGGGATCCAGCAGATGCAATACAGGTTGGAGAAGAAAAACCTTGCAAGGCTTTGAGCAAAAGAATTTGCACCAATGCTCACTGCGCTTTCCTCTTCTCTATTGCCTTGTCCTCAACAAGGAGTTTGAGCTGTCTATTCAAAAGGACAGAGCAGAACAACCAGTAGTGGCCACCTAAGTGTTTCAGCTAGACAAAGCAAAGAGGCCTTGCTGCTGTGGCTACACTCAGTGAAAGCTGTCACCTTCACAGAGTAAGCATCAAACCAGCTCCACATTAATGTAATAGCTTGGCTATACCAAGTCTCAACAGCACAGGACTTTGGTTTAAAAGCCTGATGAGAGTTGGGAGCTTGACAGTTGCCTTAGCTTCCATTTTAACATAGAGTGCAGCTGCACTTTACTGTGCTCTCTGCTACAGGACAGTGACAGACAGGATCAGTCACTTGCCCCTTGGGTTAGGTCTCAGTATAGGCTACAACTTCCCTGTTTCCACATTAAAAGCACTCACTCTACCCCCACGTAAAATTATCAAAGCCTGATAAATCTTTATGCCTGAGGACCACCAGAATATGATTTTGTGCTCTCTTAAAGCCCATCAAACAGGAAATAAACAGGAGGTAAAAACAGAGAAGCTGCATGCAATCAATTTTTTAAAGATTATGAAAGGGAGAAGCACAATCAGCCCTTAGCTCTGCAAGAAGTCCCACAAATACCTTCACTTCAAGTCAAAGTAACTGCAATGCAAATTCTTTGAGAGGATTTTCTGGATTGTTTTTATTTATTTATTTCATTTGTTGGGTTTGGTTAGGATCCAACCCCCCCCCCCCAAAAAAAAGAACCATATTTGGTTAGGCATTACTGAAGCTCTCTGAAACTATGACTTTAGCATAGAGTGGGTGCAAAAGTATTTGGCCAATATAAAAGACATCCAGAATTTTTTTATTGTTTCCTGAAATCATATCAACTAAAGTTTTTGTTTCTCCACACTGCTCTTCTAAGTGTTAAATTGAAAAGGTTTCTATGCTAGTTAGTTTGCTATTGTTCAGAGCTTTTTTCCCAGAAAAAGAAAGATGACCTTACCTTCAAAGACAGTACACAATAAAGTCTCTTTACATTTTTCTATGCCACAGTTACAACACAGAATGGGAAGAATGCCAAATCAGGTGATGTCAGATGGATTAGCTGCTTTGTACTAAACAGTTCACATTACTAAAGATAAGGGGAAGCTTAAATTCAAAGTTCAGAGTAGACGCTGAGACTTTGCCCAAAGTGAATCAAATTACATGGGATGTTCAGGGGGTTGTGAAGACTAAAATCTGATCTTCATAGTCATTACCTGTCTTTGCAAATATCTGCCACAGATTTTTCACAGTAGACTTTGTCTTTTATTTTCATGAAACTACATGTTTCAGCATTAGTGTGCCCTCCCAACTGGGCAGGCTCAGACCAGGGACTATAGGGCTCTCTGAGGATTGTCTGAAACCTCAGAGAGGCTTGTGTGAGGTGAGACAATGAGGTTGGTGTCCTTGCCACTCTTAGCAGTGTCACATCTGACCATAGGGAGGCAGTGAATTGTGATGAAAGGCGAACAACATTACCTCATGGGCTGAGTCCGCAGAGCTGTCTTCAAGTCTTCAACTATTTTATTTTTCATTTCTGTTTCTTCTTCATCGAAAGCATACAGAGTCTGCATCTGGTCAGAAAAGAAGGTGGCAATTAGGAAAGCCTGAGCTGCGTGGAAGCTAAGAGACAGGCCAGGAATTATGAAAAACAACTATCCCATCAACACATGCAGGGGTGCCTGCTGACCTCTCACTAGGAAAGCAGTGCCTCAGCTACAAAACTGAATCCAGATGAGGCTGTTCATGTGGACTGGCAGCAGCATATCACTTTGCCACATTGGCTAAACTCGGGTTCTCAGATTACCCCCCAAAAATCACAGTTGCCAGTATGCCCGCAGAAAACTGTACCTAATTTGGAACAGCGATTGGCTGTGGTGATCTATGGATATGTGAGGCAAAGTTTGTAGGGAGAGGCAATATCTTTTATTAGAGTGACATGACTGGAGGGATTTGGGGTGGAGGGGGAAAAGAAAACCAAACCAGATTTATGTGTCAGGTTTCAAAGCATAAAATCTTCTTCAAGTGACTAGAAAGCCTGCAAGTATCCTGAATTAGATTTTCTGTACATACAAGTTTGACTTTTCTTCCCCATGCAGAGAATATCACCTGTTTTAGGATACTGGCGTTCCCTACA
>NW_008239647.1:862862-864937 GCF_000691975.1 Corvus brachyrhynchos
TCACCCTTGCTAATTAGGAACATTTACTGCAAAAAGCTGGAGTATCATAAAATCCCTATCCCTTTTTTTTTCAAGTAAACTGAAGCACATGAAGCCTAGATTTCCAACCCCCCCCTCCCCATATGCAGCTTGCAATTACTAGAGCTTGCAGTCAACTGGAACTGAAGCTGCTGTGGGTCACTGTAAATCAGGGTGAGAGACAATGAGTAGAATACACACAAAAAATTATGGTTCTCAAAGTCAGACAAAGCCACCAAAAAAGTGGTGCATCAGAAAATTAGGGTTCCAGATCTACACTCAGCACCACTGCAACCTTGTCATGTGAAGCAAGATTCTTCAGTGCCCTTTGCATATATCATTCAGGCTCACAAGTCCCATGTGTGTCTTTTGAAAAAGTCAAGATTTAATGCTGGAAATTCTTAGCCTATAGCTATGTCTTCTTAGTCGCTTAAACTGTAAAATGAGAGGATAAATTACTCTCTTTTTGGCAGGACTTCTTGTGGATATCACTCAGTGGTATCTGGAAAGCAGCTCTGAACCCCTTCTCAACTGAATAAACCAATTAAACTAGTATCATCTATCAGGGATCTGATATTGTACCTCTCTGTGGTGGAATCTGAGTAGCTACAATTATGGCTCATTACAGCAAAATATTTCAGTCTTTATTTTACTGTTTAGCAAGCACCAAAGTAAACCTTTCTCTCACTGGAACCTCCTTTAACCTTCTCCATCCTCTCCACCAGCCCAACACCTCACTTCCCTTGGAAGGGCTCCCACTGCTTACTCTTGCAAGTCATGTGATGCCAACACATGTCAGATCCTGAGGGTGGTCATTTGGCTGCACGCCGTTGCTGTCTTATGCCGAACAGCTGGCACAGGGAGATGTGTTTAACTCTAGGGGTCCTCTCTCTGATCCACGCTAAAGTCAAATTCACTCAGTAACAGAGCAAGCTATTTCCTGCCCTAATGGAATGACAGAGCGCTACTGATGGAAAATGAGCTGATGATGTTTTATCTTTTGCCAGCATCCCCCAACAGCCAGAAATGTAAATTGAAATGCTTAAGCCAAGCCATATATGATCCCCCTCTTCGAAAAATAAACAGAAATCCTGAGCAGGCATTATGGATGGTAAAGTCCTCGGGTGTGATTTGGGGCTTGATTTGTATTTTCTTGGGTGACAGCCCATCTGGTCATCTTTCCTTTGGCCCGTAAATGCTCCTTTGAAAAGCTCCCATTCCTCCAATGGCTTAATTTCTCCTCTGAGCCGTTGTGGGGGGAAAGCAAATGGATGGTAGGAAGGTGCTCAACAGTATTTCGTTCAGAGTGAAAAAGGCCCATTTCCAAATGAAACACATACAAATAATACTGCCTTTACAACAGAGGGTGATTATGGAAAACCCCTTTTCTAAAGCTGCAGGCAGCCAAGAGCCCTTCATTTCTCACTCCTGTGTATGGCCAGGAATTCAAATCCTCGTGCCCTCGCTAAAGAACAGACTGGGTTTGCATTGTGAAATGTCTTTCTCGGCAAGAGTTATAAAAAACATAACTGTCCCAGGGAGACAGAGGGGAGGGAACTGTCATTATTTGAGGCTGGATTTCATTCATGTGGCTGACTGATGAATTGCTTCCCTGAAGTACAGACTGCACTCGAGGACTAATGTTTGCTGGGCTCAGGAGGCAGACAGTTACCATCAGTTAACCAAAATACTAGGAAGGGGAAGCGAAATAGTGCCAGGTCCTTTTGTGGTCCCTAAAAGGTGGTGTATATATAGGGCTCTTTTTATAAGCACATTTTGTATATTTGAAGTTTTCCAGATCAAGAGTATCACCTGGGAAAGTACAGCATCCAGTTACTTGATTTGCCAGTTAAAAAAATTCAAGAATTTGTAAAAACAATCATTCCTGTGGAATTTTATATGTAAAACTTCAAGTAGTGTAAGAAATTATTTTGAAATTTTGGCTCCACTTAAAATGAAATATTTTAGTTTTTTAAAAGCAGAGATTTATTCCCACACCTTATCCTAATGGCTAATCATTCCCCAAAACTGGTGGGAAGGAAAATATAAGGAATATG
>NW_008239647.1:864977-880464 GCF_000691975.1 Corvus brachyrhynchos
GGGCATAAACCAGCATCAACAATACACTATATGACAGACCTAATTTTACTTAATAGCCTCACACATGTGAAATGAAAAAGGTAAGAAACAAAAAGAATGAACAGTGAAAAAGCAACTTGGATGTTCTGACGTCTCATAGTAGTCAGCTGAAATTCAAGGCACACCACATCTCTAACTACATTAAGGCTGAACTAACAGAATAAATTATTGTTAGAATAAATTACCAATCATAAACTATGAATAGAAATAATTAAAAAAAAAAACCCTGAAACTTTTATGCAAGTAAGTTTAAAGTAACCTAGATGTCATCAAACTTGGAGGAAAGAGTTATCATCTACCTGCTGAGTTCTACTGAAAGATATATATTTTTTTTTTTAACATCTTATGAAGCTGCTCTGCCTTGAACAAATGCTTTCTGAGTCAAGGAAAAGGGCCTGGTTACAGTTGTATTTATTAATCTTGACTCCTCTCACACCCTTGACTGAGCCACCTCTCCAGAAAAGCTGGATCTTCAACTATTGCTCACCTGAAAGTCTCTCTGTGGAAATGCATACGCAATCAAGATCATAAAAGCAACACAATGCTGTCAGAACCTTTCCTCCCCAGGAAAATGCAAGCTGTGTTCATTTGCACTGCCAAGCAGTGTCATGGGGCAAGGAGGGCAGGGGGAGCACAGGGACATTTCTTTACATGTGATATTAACACGGCAGCTGCTCTATTTTTAAGAATAAAACCTTCTGTGTTTTGATGAATCAGCAGATGACAATGACACTGACAATGGAAACAGTCTCTATTGTGGGCATGCACCCTGTCCACATCCCCAGTATCATTTATAGATGTCGATATCAGAGGACTGGACAAATTTGGAGGCTTTGCTTTCTAAATTAAACATGATTAGCAGCTGTCCCTTTGTCTCAAGGGCTGGTCCAGAAGAGAGTGTACCAATGTTCTACTGAGCGCCTTCCTCCCAGTCAGGCTACCTAGAGTCTGAGACAGTGCCTCCACGTGCTGTGACCTCCACACTAGTAAAGAGGTACAGCTTTAGACATTCGCTCTTGTGAGAATTTGGTTTAAAATCTATAAAAATTTGAGAAGTCACAGCAACAGAAACAATTGTGGGAAGAGAACTGTGCATAAAATGCACGGGTTTTTGAACTGGATCAGGAATCTGTGACCTAAAGTGCTTCCTAACATAGTGGTCTAAGGTTACAAGTAGGGAACGTCAAACATGTCAGGAATCACCACATTGCTCTCAAACATAATCTGTGAAGGGCAGATACAGTGGGTAACACTGCAGCAGGGCTTCTGAGAAAGTCATCCTTGAGCACAGGAGCCTTGGACTGCTGCAATCCACAGAAAGATACCTAATGATATCAGCATGAAAAAGGTGCCATTCCACTCAATCAGTGAGTAGGAGGAACATATCTGCCAAGCTAATATATATAAGAAAAGAACTTCATAATTAAACAACAGGACATAAAAAAGGATGTGAAGTACAAATGTGAAAAAATTCATAAGTAATGAATTCACAGGAGACGCAAAGATTAAATTTTATTAAAGGCAGGATTTAAGGCATTTTAAACTAACACTTCTGTGATTATTACTACCATTTCAACTCCAATACTTCTTGCTATATTTCAATTAAATATTACAATACCTGATAGTGCTCAAGGGACACAAACTGAAATAGACCAGACAGTGTCAGGAAGCAACATGAAACATGTTTTTCTTTCATGGTTTCAAAGTCAACTCCACTTGGATGCAGTTTAAAAAAAACCAAATTCAAAAACCCCACCACTAAATTTAGAACTGAAATTATATGGGACCCAAAAAATAACTGTTTGGAAGTTAGAAATCTCAGAGGTCTAAATAACAATGAACAGAACATGTCTTTCAAAGTGTGTTGGAGCTGGTTCTTAGCTGGATTACTCCCATTTTCCACTGATACAATTTCTGCAAAATCAAGTCAACTCAGTTTCACCTGCTGAAAAGTGAAGCAACCAAATGGTAAATCAGAAGCAGGGTTTTTAACCCCAGTGTGTCTTCTCAACACCTCAAGCACAAGATTGAATCATAAGTCTTGAAGCCAAATAAGAGGTTATCAATAATTCAGACATTGGCATTCAGGCATGCAAACAGCATTACCAGGGCTGGTGTTTATTGGTTCTCTTAAAACATGTTTAAAATTAGAAACATAGGCCAAAACATAGTCTCATTCCATGGAGCTTTTCCAGATTTACAACAGTGGTGTATACATACTCACTCCAAGTTTACATCAAGATCATTTAAAGACTAACCCAAAAGTCACTGAAATCAATGGAAAAACTTCAGCAGATTCAAGAGGCCTTGGATCAAATCCTACCAGAAGTATTTGGCTCAGTAACACTGCAAGGTTTCATACTAATTTTTTTTTTCCTTAATGGTCCTTGTAGAGTAAATTTGTTCAGTCAGGAAATCAAAGCACAGTGTCATGCCAGTCACTAAAGCTCAATGTCTTTTCTAAAAATAAGTCCATATTCTTTCTATTCCCTTACTCTGCCCCATGAAAATATGGCATGAAGGAAGGTGATAGTTTTGTTTATTCATGGCTCTTAGTAGAAAGCAGCTTTTCTTTTATCCTCTTAAGTGAGTTATTATAGCTTGTAAATCTTAGGTTGTTTTACTCAGCAAGACGTATTCACCATGAGAAATACACCATTACTGCCACATTTAGCATCCATTAAGACATTATTTTTATGAAATTATTTTATAACTCATAACCACTATACAAAAGGTGCAGAGAAGCCTTTAGAATATAAAATAAAAGCATAAGTAAACAAGCAAGGTGTGCTACCTAAGACACTAGGGATAGAATTCTAGCACCATTTTTGCACAACCGTCAACTAAAGCTGAGTAGACACTGCACATGAGTAATTGGAGGAAAAATTTGACTACAAATTCAGAAAAATAATCAAATTTCAAAATGTAAAATCTACCATATCAAAGGAGATCAGTGAACACGATATGCAGACATTCTGATTCTGCTGGTGACCAGCTCTACTGGATGTTCCAGAGGAAGAGACACATTATGCAGCTATTGAACAAGGACAATCAAAAAAAGTTTTCTTCAAATAACTTCTTGGCTTGTATCTTATGTCTAAGGTGTTACAGCCTTATACTCTTTTATTTATATGCTCTTATATAAGCAGATATTAACTTATATAAACAACCACTTTTTCTTTAACTCTTCTACTAAACTAAGAGTCCAAGTGCTATTTTGTAGATTGGTTACAATTCAATTTGAAATCATACAACAAAATAAAACTTTACCTAGTTTTTAAATAGCTGCTTTTCTGAATCATCAAATGTTCTCTTGAATTTTCATTCCAGACTCTAATTTGATTGCCTTCAGTGCTCAGTATTGTAGAAATAAAAACTGGAAATGCTTATAGTGCTTTCTAATCTACTGTTCTGCTAGAGCAGAGCTCTTTTTTAATCCCCATACTCTTCTTTTGTAAGTCCTATTTTAAATCAGTTATGCCTTTGGGCTAAAATTCTTCTCCTTTGAGGACTTTGTCCTAAAGAAACACATCCCTATGCTAGGAAATCTTCTCTGTGTAGCAGGAGAGGTAACTTACTGCTGCCATGGAATTGATGCGGTCAATGTAGTAGTCGGGCCAGCTGGTAGCAAGCTTATTAGGATCTTCTTGTTCCTGAAACAGAAAGTTAGGCAAGGTTACACAAGATGACTTTACAGGATGAAAGCTACTCAAGAACCACCTGGGATTCTTCACTGCTCTGCTCTTTATTGCGTTATCTCCCCCATATCCTTGTACAATGCACATAGACGTGTGGCATTTATTACAAACATTTCTGAAAGTGTAAAGTCAGCACCGTCACTATGGTGTGTCAGATAAAAAGAATCCCCTTCAGCTCAGATTATTAAACACAGAATAATAAAGCTTGATGGAGATACAGTTATCTTTGGCATCTAAGCAGCAAACCTCAGTCCCTTAAACATATTATGTTTGAAGTAGAAGGATAGCCCATTTACAGATAGCAGGTTTACATTTTGTATCTTTATACTGACAGATCTTATAAATGATTTGGTCTCTCTACTGTTATGGTGATGGTGGAATTCACCAACAAAGGGGTTTAACGTCTGCTATGGAGAAAAAAACAACAGGAACCTGAAAAGAAGCTAAAGACTGCATAATTTTGATGTGATAAACGAAAACAGGTCCAGACTGGACATTAGGAAGCATTTCTTTACCAAGAGGTTGGTCCAACACTGGAAAAGGCACCCTAGAGAGGTGGCTGATGCCCCAAGACCGTTGATTATTTAAGAGGCATTTGGACAATGCCCTTAACAACCTGCTTTAATTTGATCAGTCCTGAATTGGTCAGGCAGCTGTACTAGGTGAATGTCGTAGGTCCCTCCAACTGAGATATTCTATTCTATCCTGTCCTAATCCTATCATATCCTGTAAATACAAGCAAAATCTCAGAACATCCAAAGGAGCACAACAGCATCCCCTCAATTACAGTAGGAGCAGTAGTAATTCTTATCTCCTCACCTCCCATGTAATCCACCTGAAATCATCTTCAGTAGGCTAATCTCAATCAACCTTCTAAAAGAAGGAACCAATAATTTTTTGTTCCTTGACTGCTCAAAGGAAATTAGATTTCCTTCTAATGAATCTGTTTATTTCTAGATAGGTGTAAGAGTCCCTGGTAACATGAGGATTGCCTTCCAGGATCCTCATCTCCCATTATAAACTAAAAATAACTAACATTAACACTCCTAGCATATGATAAGAGATTGAACCACTCATCCTAACAATGACCAAAGGAGACTGTGTGGATCTTGACAATGCTGTCTGTGCACAAAAGCTTACTCACACCAGAAAAGCTACCCTGGAAGATATATTTAAAAAAATTAAAAGAACAGGTCTATCAGAGTACCTCAGCTATTCCACCACTGTTCGGTTTAGAAATGAGAAATAGCTCTACGTGCCTCCTGTTGAGCCACATTCAGAAAACACCTTGTTACCTGACAATTTCCTGCCAGGGTACATACCAACACACGACAATTCTGCACAACTCAAGATCTTCCTATTTTGAATTAAAAACAAAGTCATGACTGAGATTCGGATCCTTCCCTCTCTTTCTTCCACTGGATTTTCAACATGTAAACTAAAGAAGCATCTCCATTAATGATACTGAAAAAACAGCTTTGTCCTCATCTAGAGAAGGACTGCAGTGCAGACACGTCAAGTCAGTGTCAGGTTGCACAGTACAGGTCGTAAGCCTTTATTAACCCCTTGCACCCAACCAAACAACTAAGAAGAGTAGAAGAATTAAAGCATCATAAAGAAGAGCACTGTATTAAAAGTATGAAAGGTTGGCAAAGTGGTAAGAGATACCAACTACATCCACAATTGCTATGCACACACCATGTACCACCACCTCATGATAATAGATGGTCCAATTAAGAACAAGGTGATGTTTCTCAAATTAATTGAGAAGTTCTGCTGATTTTTCTTACTTCCGTTTCCTGGCCACAATAAGCAGGGATCTGACAGACCCATATCTCTGTCAAATAGACCATTACAGAAGTATGCAACTCTCTACCAACAGCCAGTTAGAATGGCCACATCACAGTTTTTGGTAGACTGCCTTTTGCTGCCCTTTACTGTGCAGAATAATACCTAGTGGTAACCACAACCCTGACAACAGTTTCACACTTGGCAGACCTTAGCCTCCCATGCAAAAACCAATATACGACCTTGACGATGGAAAAAAAAATTAAAAATACAACAGATAAGTACAGCATTATTTTTATATGATAATGTTATCATCCTCAAAGAGAACAACAGAAATAGTGAGCTAATCTAGAAGTATGAAGTAAGGTCATTCTGCAGGGAACCAGGCTGAGCCACCCATCTGAAGCACAATGAGTGCTCATGTGCCCTTCTGAATTTTTTTTCTGCAGAGAATTATAAAAGTCCTAGTGACAACTGTAATTGCTTGCAGAGTACAGCTGACAAGAACACTGTCAGAACAGGCAATACATGTATTATCTACATTTCTCCTGCCTCCATTCTGAATTCCAAGTAAAGGAACAAACACACATAAATTAAGGAATGCCTGAACTCATCACTTATATTCCAAAATAAGCTACAATATTTTTTGTCTTTAAGATTATTTAGGGTGAAAAATAAGTATAAATGCTTGAATGCTACCACTAACACTTCTAGATGTCTTTGTTAAACATGCAGGCCAAAAACCATCAGGATAGATAAACTAGAAGAAATCGTAATTCTGAACAATTTCCTACCTGAACCCAAACCGCTAGAAATCTCACTGTCAGAACCAATGACAAGAAGACAATGATATCCTAAAGTATACCTGTATATATGATTAGCTTGACAATGATGCAAGGTCCTTGGTATATCCTGCTTTAGACCATTCTCCACCCATTAAAATTAGCCTGAACTCTTAGTCTGTAAGTCTTATTGTTTGAATTAAAACTGGGAAAAAAATTTGTTCCAGTGGAATGCAGAATGTAAGATTTTTTCCTGAATTAAAGCCCAGACAGAAGATGTACATTGCTGAGGTTAAAAAAGTTTTAGCAGATACCCCACTAAGCAATCCTTGCTTGCTGAAGTTGTTTTGGTCTAGAAGCATATTCAGCAAAAGAGTCCATTCAATCTCAGTGGTCTTCCACACTCACTGCTCATGCCAGAATTTTATGGCTGTCAATGTGTGTTTTACTTCGCTAGAACAAATGAAAATGTAGTTAAAAACTGGCACTCTATTTCAATATGAAGTCCCAGAAAGCTATTTATACTCAGGATGAGCATATGGATTTTTATCCAGCCCCATGAAATCATTAGGTGGCACAGACTTATTTACAGCAATTACCTAAGTGATACTTTTAAAAGAGTCACGTTCACACCTGTAGCATCAGAGAAATTAGGGAAAAAAACCCCAAACATTTAACTGCCTAAATTATGTAGAGTTCTGCTCATGCTAAGAGATTGCTGTACCAGGCTTTCTCTCAAAAAGGCGAAGACAAGTTGAAAATAAAAGGCAATCAAATCTGTGGAGTAAGGTGCAACAACGGGGTGCTGGGGTTTTTTGTGTTTTGTTTTTAATATATTCACAGAAAACTGCAAGGCAACTTGATGATAATGGCAAAACCTTTCCCTTGCTCCAGGAGACACAGAGAGGGAAAAAAATGCGGCTTTAATACATAAAGCCGCATAGGTATCAAAAGCTGGAAACAATAACCCATCTGTATAAGGAAAAACATTAGCTGAAGGAATCTATTAAAGCAAAGCCTTCTTTTAGCTCCTTGAATAGTGTAAATATTACATTAAAAAACAGGCGTCAGCTTGTGGACTTTATAAGGGGCCATATCATTCTTCACTGAAGTAACAACTATGTAACTGCTGTGAAAACAGGATCTTGATACTATACAAGCCTGCAATATAGCCAAGGTATTATATAGGCTTTGACACTAATTTGGACAGGCTCCATGACTTGGTGGAAAGTGGAACTTATGACTTCATCCCAAATAGGACTTAATGGAGTTCTGCAAATATTTGGACCATCTGAACCAATCAAAATGAAAGAAAATAAAGCAAAGAATTGTGCGCACAGCTCAGCTGATCCCGAAACCCTTTTTTGCAAATCCTGGGAGACCTGATCCATTGGGCAAGCTGTTCTCTAGAGACCAGAGACTTTACAGGATGCCATGTCAGTGAGACAAGCATTTGCAATACAAAGACTGCCATACTAGACTCATACTAGACTAGTATATAGACCACTGCCTTTGTTGCAAAACTTTCTAAAAAGAAGTGCTAAACACTAGTGTTACAAAGATCATGTGGAAATGCAGATATTCACAGCTGAGCAGATCATGAAAATGAAAGACACTGTTTACATGGTGTTTCTTCCAAAATGATTTCAGCCTTGAAAGAAACAGCACAGGGAAAGCCCTTACATTAACTGCCTGCATTGAAGCTTTTCTGGGGCAAGCACTGCGTTTCAGTTTCCAGTGATGACACATTGGTATTTTACTCTGCACCAAGCCAATTCCAAAATATTGAACAGTTCTCCAGAGCATGTCCTGAAAATATGATCATGTCAAAGCATTAATAAATACATCCACAAAATTAGCAGCTTTAGAAGGCTTCTTTCCTACAGATGGAGACAGAGAGGTATATATTCTGACATGACAATTAAAACTCATTATCAGAGCTAGGAACAGACTGACACTCTTTGACACCAAATCCAGCACTCCCTTACTTCCACCATTATTTATGCCAGGTTGTTTTTATGCAATGTCAACAAATATTAACTCCCTGGGGTCAGGAGGCCATCCCTGGATGTCCAACCATTACATGGACTTTGCCACTACCTGCACACACACACCCCTGCGATAAACTGCTGATGACTCATGAAGTCCTTCTAACAGGCAAACTATAAAATAAAACTTCCTCCTTGAACAGATGCATCAAGAAATGAATCATCTGTCATAGATGTCACAGGACAAGCATGGGTACTCTTGGAATGACCTCTATTCATTGATATCACATGTCTTCCTCCACAAACCTATGTCTTCAGTAGGGCAGACAGCTGATCTTAATGTTTTGCACAGTTGAGAACAGGATGGGAACAAGCCACACACCTGATTTAAAATCTTTCTTGGAAGCCATGATACTGTTCACTGAGCTTGTCTCAATGTGCAAACACAGATGAAGAATATAAAATGAGGCTACTGTAATATAAATTCCTGTCCAAGCTCGCTCGCTGCATCATGTCCAGACACTGCATGCTCAAGTTTCTATTTGGGTCACAAGGAAGTTCATTTCCTTGCAAAAGCCACATTAAGGTTTGTGTGGTTCCTCTTCTCAACAGCCTTCACACATCATTTGAGTACATCACAGAGCTGAAAGATGGGTTATTTTACCTGGTCTGAAAGGTTAGCATCATCACATACAGCTCAGAAAATATAAATCATGGAGTTCACGTCATTACAAGAAACTTATATAGTTTAAGAAAAAGTGTAATATATTATTTATAGTATCTGATATTATAAATATATATATATACATACATGTATATATATATATAATTAGCCCCTGTAGCTATTTTTTTCAAATTTTTCTTTGAAAAGCAATGGGAATTGGAATCCTGATTACAAATAGCTGGCCATTTCTTTGGGGGGGTGTTCATATTTTTCTTTAATGACAGTTGACTGAAATTTTAACATGATTTACATCAATTAAGATCAAAGCTCTGCTGGATAAATATTCTCTATTTCTTGTTGAAGCCCTCCCACATTCTTCACAGTAACAGCTAGCTAGTAAAATGTTCATCTGAGACATGCAGGATTCAGAATTGTGTCCATATTCTGTTTCAACATGAAGTGCATGACCCTTGACATGAATATTCTGGCCACTAAAAACAAGGTGGGGTTTTTGTTTGCTTGAAAGGTAGAAGATGGTTATTACTGGTTCTCCATTTCCCACGAGTGCAAATCTTTTCCCTTCAGAGACGTAAAGACTCAACTCGTCGCAGCATCTGCCATTAATGCTGAGTACAGTCCAATCTTGTAACACCTTGCACTGCACACTGACAAAGGCCCTTCAAGAAATTAACATATTGGGTTTTCCAGTGTCTCTATCAGTGAGATCAGCAGAAACAGGAAAAATGGGATGCAGACAATTACACAGTACTCAGTTACACAGGAAATCTGTAGTGCAGCCAAGAATCAATCCACATAAGTGGTACTGCACTCTCATTCAAATCACCGTTCTCCCTTTTTTCATGTCTGACCTACTGACTTTTCTTCACTTTAAGAAGTTCAGCTTTCAAAGAAACATTTACTTGTTTATTAACACATTGCCCATTCTACTGGCTGTGTCTCAGTTCAGAGCAGCCAAAGTTTCACAAATAAAAAGTGCTTTCATTGTAAGACACAAAATGTGTTTGATCTGCTGCGGGACAAAATGCTAATTCAGATGTGGAGCTAAAATACATCTAAGCTTTTCAGACAGTTTATGCCTCCAAAAAGCCAGCCATGTCCCAAGAGATGCTAATTTTGAAACAGCACAGACCATAGGACTGAACCATTCACTAGACAGATGTGGTCACCGCTCCATTTCTCAGACTTCATGACTAGCATTTACACAAATAGTCTCAGAGTTTTGGGAAGGAAGCTATATCCAAGCCTTTTAAGCACAATTTACCCAGATTGAGAAAAACAAACATTACTTCTCTCCCTGGAATTAAGCTATTGATGTGCAGATAATAATCCTTCTGCCACAAAAGCAGTCTACTGTATAACTTATTAAAAGAGAATATTCATTAATCACCAGCTGGAGCATGCAACTGAGGAGTTCTAATTGCCTCTCACAAAGGTCAGGTATATCCATACAAACTTACAGTTCACTGCATTATGACACAGGGTTATTTTCCTTAACAGATCACAGGGTGGGTTTTTTCTTTTTTTTCTTTTTTAGCTTCATTTAGCCCAAGCTCTGCCCTGTTACCAGTAACTTGACAAACCTAATTATGATCTCTGATGCTGCTTACTAACTGGTCTTTCAGGGGAAGAATCAAAGGCTTCAGATTATTATTTATATTACAAAATACCTAATACTGTCAAACTGTGGAACTCCCTGTAAAAAGTACAATAAAGTATAAAAGTGACAAAGGGATACATTTATGAACAATGCAGATTCCTGCTTAGAAAGCATTTCCTAATATTGAGAGAAGCTTCAGTGTGGCTGCAATTCACCAGCATGGATTATCAGTCATTTTTGAAAGATGGTTGGCTCTACCAGGGCTGAAAACTTTCCAGTCAAGTTAAATATATGATTTTTTTTTAACTAATTATGCCATCTCTCACTTTTTTTTTGCTTCCCAAGCACTCAAAGATACAGAATGTCCAGCAGTTGTACCTTATACACACATGATGTGTCATTTCCAACCTCCTCTAAAACTCAAAGACACTTCAAATTAATTATTCCTAATTGGTATCAGTCTAAGGGTAATGAAGGCCATGCTTTTATTTCTTGTCCTCCAGAAAACACAGGAGATCCACTGCATATATGGACAGGGAGAGTTGCTCACAGAAAATAGACTAGAATGCCATAACTGGCAGGCAGAAAGGTGGTTGGTGCATTGTTTTGAGCCAAAGAATTAGTGCTGTCTGAAACCTCAGAAGCCTCAACCACTGATTTTAATGTATAACTGTGGTGTTTAAACCAAGCTTACATTTACAATAAACGTCTCTGGCATAAGACTTACAATAGATTGCTGATGGAGGGAGTCCCATTTTAAGGAACTTTGTATTTTAGTAGGATTACATAGTATACTTCCAATTTTAAGAACCTGTCTTCTCTTCTCTTTACTCTTCTTTTGTCTTTTTACCATTCTCCTCGATACAGACAGATGTGAACTTGCTGCCAGCATTGACTGCAACAGCCTCTTCTTATCACTTACGGATCATACAAGCCCGCTTGTCCCTCTTCAAACATATTGAGCCCTGCTACAGGATGGGAATCCCACCATCACCATGCATTAATTTACGATTATAGTGTGTGAAGTGAGCAGGAAGATAATTGCCCCTATGTTTACAGAACTACTTAATTGTACAGCTGAGGTCACATTGAATTATCCATCAATTTCTGCCCTCGGGACAAGGCTTTCTTGCCAAATTGAAGTGCACCAATATTAAACATTGTTCCTCTGTTGAATCTTTAGCCTCTGCCATGGCAATTGGTGTCTTGTTGACTAAATTGTCCTGTCTCTGTTGCTGCATAAAGATCCTTCTGTGCTATTACCTGAAGTCCATAGTCATGTTTAATACCTTTTACATGCTCTACTTTCCACAAGTCCCAAACCAACCAACTGCTATTTTGCTGTTGATAAGTGTATAATCTAAATAATGAGCTGCCAGATAAGGTGATCCATGAATTCCCTGCACTTTAAATGAAAAAGTACTCAGGAGCCTACCTTTCCTCAGCCCATCCACTTCTTTTGGAGGTGAAGGGAAACGTCCACTAGTGAGGATCCTACCAGTTAGAAGATTGATTCATGATCATTCTACCCAGAGGGTCTTCAGAAGAAGACAAAACGTTTCTCATGGACATGGCCTGCTCAGCGGGTGTGTGGCTGTGGACTTAGGCTGTACTCCTGAAGCACAGCTCTGTTCCCACAAGCCTGCAGCAAGCTTGAGGTCAGGGTCAAGGTTCTGCAGTAATGTCTGTAATCTGCAGCAGGTGAAGCCAGCAATCTGTCACTGTCCCAACAAACCCTAAGCAGCAGGAGCAGGACATATTCTATTGTTTCGTTAACAACCAAACTCTGCACGGTCCCTCCTACTCTTTACTCTGTGTTTGTACAGGTACTGTGTGTACATTTCCCTTAACCCCATCCAGCTTATGGTCAACGTTCCATGGATACGGAAAAGGACTTTTTCCTTACCCCACCAGCTTACCTTTTCTCCTTTCCAACAGCACTGTTTTCAGCTGTATTCTACCACACCAGAATGTTGTCACTTGGGACTGTCTCCTTCCTCACTTCCTTTCCTCCTCCTCCTGGCATTCTTTAGTCAATGTGAAAAGCCACAGAAGGGCCCAGACCGTGTAACTGAACCTCCAAGTTTATCTTTTTGTCCTACTGTTTATCTCCAACAAGCAATCACTTAAAATCTTCTGTAAATAAAACGAAGTCACCTACCATGCATGGCAAACATTCTGTATGTTGCCTGATGATGGACATGAAATGCCATTTACTGTGCTCAAACATACACAGAACTACCTAGGACACACCTACTTAGAGCCAGCAGAGATATTTAGGACAAGTCCTTCTGGAAGCACACAGAGATTTTTTTAATACCAAATTCTAAAAGGTTTCTCTTCACTGTTCATAACCCATCCGCTGTCTGTTTTTCCAGTGACACTACTGCTTGCTTTAGTTCACTTCTGCTCTGGGTCCTTTAATAAGCATGATGACAGTAAGATGGTCAGTGCAGCCAGTGTATGTTCCTTTTCTCCATCATTTAACCCTTCACTATTGAAAAAAAAGTTAGGAGTTATGAGGCAGGTGAACAAAGGAAATAAATACAGTCTGAGAGGCCCATGGCTTTTAAGCTGCTAGCCCAGTATTTGAGTGTATCACTCTATCTACCTCCGCCCTTTCCATAAACTCAGGTAAAACTGTTTCTCTCAGCCTTCATTTCTCTCACTTAGCACATCTGCAAAGTGTTTGGGATGCCAAGTGCCTTTCAACAGATGACTGAATTATCACGGAAGATAATGTGATTTTCACCTCAATTAAGGTGCGTATCTGAAACTGTCACATCTGACTGCAATGAAACTAAACAACTCTCCAGAAAGTAGAAGGAAATTTCTTTCTTTCTCTTCATAGCTGTCACTATATTCTGACAACTCTTCACTGTGTCTGTTTCTAAACTTCTCACTGAAAAGATAGGAATTCAGCAACTCTTCCTGCTCAGTATTCACTGGCTTCTTTAAGCCTGGTGAACATTCTGTGAAATTCAGAGTAAGCCCTGATCTCTGCCGAATTTGCTTCTCACACACCAGACAAACATGTTAGTTATTTACATATTCTTTGCCCCTGCTTATCCACCAAAGACTAATCTGAATGGTGAGGACTGCATCGTACAGAGTATATGTTGCAGTTGTTGTTGTTGTTGTTATTATTATTACTATACGCCATCAGCCAGACTGGCTCATATTCAAATTGTGAAGAACCAGAACTTTTCCAAGAGAGCAGACAAGGACAGAACATAATCCAGTGGCATCAGCATTTACATGTACTTCCCATGCAGCAGAGTTGGATTGCTCACCATTATTTTTGTTCTTAAGTACAGCAAATTACACCATGCTAGTAGGATGACAGCTGGATAAATGTTTTCTTTTTTTTTCTTTTCTTTTTTTCACACTAGGGTCAAATCTGCTTCCACTGAGTCCTCCCAAACTCCCACAGAAGGCAAGCCAAATGCAAAACACAGCATTAGGCATGATGATATCAACAATTTTCTAACTCAGGACTGTTTGGGGCCTGATTTTTGATTGGTGTTGAGTTCTAACTTCAACTGAAGCACTAGTAGCTCACCTGAAAAATGCAGACCTGCAAGATGGACACACCAATTCTGCATATTCAGAATGTCTATAGCAAATACCATGGCAAGTTTATGGCATTTTATGTCTTCAGCACTCTGAGCTAATGAGGTAGGAAGGCATTTTTTAAGCAACAACTAAATTTTTTTTTGGAGAGAGAGAGGAGAGGGAGGAAGAAACTAAAAATATTCCATGCTGTTCCCATGGGGGGGTGGGGAAGAAAATACTTTTCAATTATACATAAATAAATATATAATTTCAAGACCCTGACCAAAGGTAACCTCTTAGGCTAGGATAAATAAATGAATCTGCAACTGTTGGCATTGCAACATGGAAAACATAAACCAAATACAGCAGACAACTTGGAAACACTTATTATCTCCTTTTACGTCTGCTACAATGTGGTCTTTTAGGTGTCACAATTCCAAGCTGTAATAATGGTGTATCATTAGAATTGTGCATGCATTTTTGCCTTCTTGACACTAAACTTATACTTTAAATTGTTACAGGAGTGACTTCAAGAAAAAAAAGTTAAGAGGAGTCTCTAACGTCATTAAGCCTACTATATTGTTTCGTCAAGTAATCACTTTGAGGTCTTTGCTATAGAAGCCAAAATAACATGGAAAAAACGTGAGAAAGAAGAAACAATTACAAGAGCTTCATGATAAACCATAAAAAGCAGGCAATGACTCTTCTGAAGTATGCTGACCTGCTTAAAAAATAATAGGGCAACATCAACAAATTTATATTATAATCATGTAAGATAAAATTTCTAAATTCATTATATGGAACTATAAAAGAATGAGATGGTATCTTACATGAATCTCAAGTTTTATTTTTCCAGTGAGAACACATTCTCTGCATTAAATGATGTAGAAGGAGATTTTAGGCTTTACTTTACGCTGTATTAATGGTGCTGCCCAAATTTGGGAGCTACTGCTTCAGCCTATGACACACGTTAACAGGTTCCATCAACCAAACAGCTCTTTCACCCTGAAAAGACCCAAGCACACCACTAATCAGGAAATGTGCATATTTGCTGTATTAGTAACACTCTTGCAGCGTTTTTCTGTTTTCTGTTACTTCCAGAGTTCCTGAATTTGACTTTCTTAAGCCTACTTGCATTTATAGCAAAGTAATTTTTGAAGTCATGGGCCTGTCTTCCATACCTAGGCTAAAGATACTGAAATGACCCAATGGTAGCATCAAGCTAACAAATCATTCCAAACATCTGAACGTGAAGTCATTCTGCTAACAGAAAAAAGGAACAGATGCTGGTGGGAAAAAAGGAAGTTAACTCCACAATTGCTGGCATTTTCCAAACATCCTTCTGAAGGAATGCC
>NW_008239647.1:880503-893071 GCF_000691975.1 Corvus brachyrhynchos
CTGCCGTGGTTTGCAAAGGGCAACGTCCTCCCACTGTGACTTCCCAGTGTTATGAGATTTCCAGTGAGCCCTAGGCTAATTGAAAGCAAGTCTATTTTCAGGGAATTAATTTGAGAGATTCCACATTTCAGACTGTTTCACTAGCAGCCTCCTGAGCTAAGGAAGTCATGCAGTCTTCCCAGACAAAAAGCAACCATGGATCCCAGGCACTGGGAGGGAACCAAATAGCATCTGCTACAGCCTGTTTCAAGGAGCTGGCCTCATAGCAATAATGCAGAACAGTACACAGGAGGTTGCACGAAGCCTTACTGTTGCTCCCTTTCTTTATAGGGCCATGCAGCTGCTTTCCTAGTTTGATTTGTGAATAGTTTAGAGAATCACAAATCAATTTAGGATGGAAGAGGCCTTGAGAAAAAGGGACCTGCTCAGAGCTAATTTCAAATTTAAATCAGATTGTTCAGGTCATTGTCAAGGTTTGAATATTGAGTTAAATTAAAATGTTGACTGAAGCTCAACTTCAGCCACAAACTTCCAAAGCGTTGGTAGGAAGAGAAACAATTTGCTGTTGTACCAAAGACTTCACATAAAGTTTAATTCTTCATATCCAGTGTGGTTTTGCTGGCCTTTGCCCTGTGGTTATGAGACACCCTCATCGATTAGCCATCAATACTGCTAATTGTGGGATTGCTTACACTAAGCACTCAAAATCCCACACAGCTTCTTCAGCCTCCTACTGCACACCAACTGCTTTTGCTGTTAGGCTATCACACGTGCTGTGAGGGTTACTGTGTGTTTTCCAGACATCCCAGGGAACAGAGAGCAAAAGTAGCCATCCCCACATCCACCCACGCTCCCCTTCAACACTTCATGCAGAGCAGCTAGAAAATCTCTCATGAAGTCACATCCAAGACTCATCAAACTGTGACTCCTTACAAATGGCTTCTCAAATACTGCAGCAAACCATCTTGTGTGTTCACGTCTGCTGCTCCCAGATACAGTATATGGAACAACAACTCTAAAGAAAGGAACTTATAAGGGACACATTAAATGCTCCTTAAAGCTATAAATCCATAACCAAAACAGTTTAATATTCCAAATCAATGACAGACTCTAAGAGTATTTCAAAGGGGAAAAAATAATGCAAGAAGATAAAACAGAAAACAATGCAACTTCAAACCACCCACTTCATTTATTATGGGACAACCACGTGCTTGGCAGTCTTCGTACAGAAAAGATGAACCCCAAAGGGCTTTCGTAGCTCAGAACAGACAATACAAAACCAAAAACCCACACTCAGACAACACAATGGTGTGATCTTCATCTGGCATATTGTATCACTAAATGAGACCAGATGAAGATCCATTTTCTCTCTTCTTTAGGGAATATCTATCATCCCCTGAATACCTCAGAACTGGCTGAATGGCAGATCACAGAAAGATCTAGTAACCCAGGGTCTAGTTAGAGGCCTTTCACTAGTGGTGTCCCCCAAGATTCAATACTGAACCCAGTATTGTTTAACTCATTCATCAATGACTTGGATGAAGGGGCAGATGCCTCCTCAGCTAGTTCACAGATAATACAAATCTAGGAGGAGTGGCTGATACCCCAGAGGGCTGTGTGACCCTTCAGAAGGGCCTCAACAGGCTGGAGAGATGGGCAGAGAGGAACCTCCTGAAATTCAACAAAGGGAAGTGCAGGGTCCTGCAGCTGGGGAAGAATAACCCCATGGACCAGCACAGGCTGGGGGCTCAGATGCTGGAAAGCAGCTCTGCGGACAACAACCTTGGGGTCCTGGTGGGCGACAAGGTGTCTGTGAGCCAGCAGCGTGTCCTGTGGCCAGGGAGGCCGGCGGTGTCCTGAGGTGCACTGGGATGGAGGTGATCCTGTCTCTCTACTCAGCCCGGGTGAGGCACACCTGGAGCGCTGTGTCCAGTTCTGGGCACAAGAGAGACATGGAGCTGCTGGAGCAGGTCCAGTGGAGAGTAACAAAGATGGTTAAGGGACTGGAGTATCTCTCTTACCAGGAAAGGCTGAGGGAGCTGGGCCTGTTCAGCTTGGAGAAGGGGCAGCAGAGAGGGGATCTTATCAATGCCTATCAGTATCTGAGGGGAGGATGCCAAGAGGCTGGATCCAGGCTCCTTGTGGCGCTGAGCAATAGGACGGGAGGCAATGGGCAGAAACTGATGCACAGAAAGTTCCACCTAAATGTGAGGCAGAACTTCTTTACTGTGTTGGTGACCAAGCACTGGAACAGATTGTCCAGAGAGGTTGTGAAGTTTCCCTCAGCAGAGATATTCAAGAATGGTCTAGATGCAATCCTGTGCCATGTGCCCTAGAATGACCCTGCTTGCCACAGATGATCCCACTGCTGGTCTCTTACCCATTTTGTGATTCTGTGATCTCCATGTGTATCTCCTACTTTAAAGCAGGAACCTGAAGAAATGAACTCCTATCTAAATACATCAAGTGTAATGCAGTGTCCTGCTCTTAGAACCTCCCTATGAAGCCTTAAATGCAAAGAAAAGACATCAGGGTTTGGAATAAAAGCCCTGCCAGTTCACTTTAACATAGAAATACTTCACAGAACTGTCTCTCCATCTTAATGAATCAGAAACTACACAGTGCAAAGCCACAGATGCACAGCAGCCCTAGAACAAACAGTAGGTGCAGAAATTTTCACTCACTTCTGAAAGCTTTCCCTAAAGGCAAGGAGGACTCTAGGTTTTATATTTGCATCCATCTTGTCGTTCATCCCTGGTAAGCTACGGTAATTATATAAAAAGCAGCAAAAGCAGCTTAGATCCCTCCAGCAGATTTCAAAGGATCTTACTCTATATCCAGCTGCACAATATCAAGCTATACTTTTTATGGTGACATTTTGCTGACAATTGAAACCTCAAGGGCAAAACTCAAAGAGACTCTCAAAGAAATAAAAAACCCACACCAGACATGTAGACCTTATCTTCATTGATGTTAGACAGCCAGCATGGGACCAAAAGTGGGAGTTTGTGAAAATGAACTGCAAATGGTATAAAAAGATGGTAGTAAAACCACTAAAAGTTAATGTCCAACTAAGGCTAGGATTCTCAAGAGTATTTCAAAGCCTATGAGGATGCAGGTCTGATATTAGGAAAAGAGAACTGAATGCAAAGTGATGCTGCTTCTTTGTGAGAGAGGTGTAAATCTCCTCTAGGAGGGCATCTGGGGCACTCTGCACCTGGCCTGCAGCCTCAGTGGTTCACCACTGATCTGTGACCTCAGTCCAGGGGACTTGGACTCCTTAATGACTGTGTAATGCACAAAAGTGCCTTCTACTCTGTCCTTCCTGTTCCTTGCAGCAAGCTCATCGAACGCCAGAAACTTCACCACAAGAACATCTTAGAAGACACATAAGTGCAGTAAAGAAAAAGAATGAACAGTGCTTGAACTGAAAATATATTCAGATATTTCAGAATGTATCTTAAAAAAAAAAGAAAATGAAAGGGGAAAGGGAAAGGGAAAAGGAAAAGGAAAAACAAAATGAATGCTTTATGCAGCCAAGCCATGTATAAATAGTGCAGGGAAAAGGTATGAGAGGATGGCATGGCCAAAATATTTCCAAAAAGTTTCCTATCTATTCTTTCATTCAGGTGGAGAGAAATACATTTATGTATAAATATAACAATGACAGTTCTTTGAAATGATAAAACAATTTAAATCAAAGACCTTTGGAACCAAGGAGTTTCCTGATTCCTACTTTCATATTCAGTTCACGTTTTTTTAGTCCTCAGGTAGATGAAAAATACAATTGATAGATATTTTGAAAAATAATTGCAGAGGATGGTGTCATGAAGGATATTCTCTTATTTTCTGCATATTACAGACTATGGTTCAGGTAAATTTTCCTCAGAATTTTTATATCCTCTTTTGCTATTGTGGAGAATCTCTTTCCCATAATAGGAAAAAGTAGAATAAATTTACGGATTATAAGCACGTACTTCTTTTCAGATGCCGTGAATGCCTAGTTCCAGAAAGTTTCAGTGTGCTGCTTATTACCTCACTACTTGAGTTTAAATAATCTCACTTGAGTAGATAAAGAACAATGAACTCAAAGCAACTATTCAAGGATACCACTAAAATCACAAGAGTACAAGGTAACACTGAGATATTTAGGAGATCTCAGCATATTATGAGGATTGAAATTTTTGTTGGGTTTTTTTGTTTGATTGGAAAGAATGTGTATGATACAGCTAGTCCAGTCTGACTCTACTTTGGAAAATAATTTGCTACCAGTGTTTTTCCTCAAAGAAAGACAGAAGTGAAAAAAAACCCTAACTTGTTTAAATCTGCAAAATGTGTGTGCTTTTAACTAAAATCTGTTCAGCCAAAGGCTTACAAATTAGTCTCTGGAAGCAGGAAAGGCCGTAAAAAGAAAACAACTTGACCTGCTTTCCAACAGCAATGAGTCTAGCAGCTTGTAGGGTTGCTCAGAAGGCAGTAAGCGATGGCCCGCACAGTGAGGCCTCGTTCTTAGAAACACAGGCTCCATCCAAAGCATCGTGTGCTGAAGCAGTGCAACACCTGCACTTCCTCCCCTTTTTGGGATCCCAATATGAGCTCATTTATAGATGAGGCAATTCAGCTAAAAAACTGCTTCTTTCCATATAATTATTTGATTGGTATTTAATGAAATTATGTATGTTAGTATCAGCTCCTGGTAAAACAGCACTGAAGAACACTGTTTTTCTGAACTTTGACATCGGAAATTTGCAAATAAATATGTCTGAAATCTTGGTCTAGTGCTTGATCTAATTCCTGAAAAACTTATATCTGGTAGGAAATCTAGAGAGAGGAGTCACAGAGGTGTCTTATGTAATTCTAAATTTCAGCTTATGGTGAGACATGAAGATTATTCTAAACAAAACCAGAATAAAGTACCTGAACTGAGTGAGAATGTTATAATTTGTATTTTCTACGTATGGCTTTACTTAATATTATCAGTGGAAGCTCCTGCCACAGAGGAGAAGGCAATCCAAAACATGTACTGGTGGTTGGGGTAGAGGGTCAGGGTGCCATCCATGGTGACTAATCGATGATTCTTCTGATGCAAATCAAGACAACTGCATTTCTCATTGTCCATCCTGTACTGATTAATGGCAAGGTAGAGAACAGCTGAGATTGAGAAGACATTAACATTTTCCAACAGAGCAGCCATTATTCCTTGCAAATAGCTATTCCACAAATGAGAGCAAAGCATTCACTAGAGCTGCTAGCTACAGTTACTCTTTTAGGTCAAATAATTGGTGATTTTTGTTCAATACTATTGATTTCAGATATGAACCCAGAATAGCCAAAAGTGACCAAAGCAAGCATGGCTGTGTAATACTGTGTGAATGCTATCCTGTAGGTATCACTCACAATCATGAAATTTCAGTTCAGAATTCAGCCTCCTTTGATTACTGTGGATTGTTGACTGGTAAGCTGTGCCCCTTTCAGTGCACAGACCTACTTGCCTTCCTCCCTTTCTTCAGAAAGGCTTGATATCAGGAATAGGTGGAATCAGTTTTTTAATACAATAGTGAATTTCTGCCACCACATTGGAATCAAATACCATAAAAGATTACATCTAACATCTGACTGCCAAGACAAATGTGTGTCTACAACAATGACTAATCTTCATTTTTGCAAGTGACATTTGTTTATTTAAGGCAGCCCACTAATCTCACCACCTTTAGAGCAAATCAGGAAGCTCTGACTTTCCATTACTTTTAGACTAGGAAAGGCACCTGTGATTAACAATTGTGAACAGTTCCCTCAGTCTGCACTTCTTGACCTTCTAGTTCATAGTGTTTCCACCTCCCGCATCTCAAAGCATAGGGCCCCTGCTTCCCAGGAAACTCAAAGAGCCCAACATCAGCAAGACAGAGCCCTCTGGGGGGCTTGCCTGGGGTAGCTGGAAGTGTTCTGCCAAGTGAGAAATTGGACCCTTTGTGGCTGAAATTAGACTGCAAATTCTTCAGGGAAAAGGGGGCTTTGCTTTAAAAGGAATCCTGGAACAAGCCTCTCTGTCACTGCAAAACAATGATGATAGGTGGATTAGGTAGTAGGCTAGAGAGAGATGTCATCACCAATCATCTGACTGCCTGTGAGGGAAACAATGAATAACACTGGACAGTTAAGGTTTCAAGTAATTGAAAGTATCTACAATGTAATGAATAGAGATGTGGCAATGGTATCCCATTCCAGTTAGCACATCATTTTGGATAGCTGGAGTTCAGCTAACTGAGGTTGCACTACAAATGCATTATAAAGACTTTCCAGTATGCAGCTTCTTTAACTTTGGAAGTCTTTTAGATTCTTATAGCAAATTCACTGCTGTAGAACACAGGGGAAAACAAACAAACAAAAAACCCCAACAGAAACAAAACCCCCAATGTAATGAGTGAATCCAACCAACATATTAAATACATTAAAGTACAGACCTTCCTGCCAAGGCTGACTGGTCCGGGAGGCGAGATGTCTCTAAGACAGCTACAAATAGATCCTCTCCCACCAGAGCTGAAAAACCCAGCTGAGCTGGCCAGCAAAAACGTAAAGCAAACATTAATCACAGCAGCCTGCACTTTCCTTCCACTTGCAAGCTCTGTGTACAAGCAGGAAAAAGGAATGGAGACAGCATTGAAGGCAATTGGGCCTAGACTGCTCTTGTGCACTACTGCTAGCTTTGAGCTATTGCTAGCTCAGAGCCACTGTAATTAATTGATTTCTATTAATTCCCTCCTGTGAAGTTAAAAAACCCCAACCAAGCAAACAAACAAAAAAACCCTGAAGGTAAAACACCCTGATTGGACTGGTTTTCTTTAATTACACGGTAAGAAAGCTCACTGCCCCCACTTGGAAGAAAAAAGGCAGCAAGCACAGCCTCCAGAAGGACCATGAGCAAGATTTTAGTCTGTCAGGTTCAGTATTGAAATCTAAACCTCCTTTTCCACCTTTTGTTATGCAGACTTATGTTTAAAGACTGATGTTCTCATAGAGCATACTTGAGAAATAAAACTAACCAACAAACACACCACACCTTTTTCCTCCTAGCATTTGTGGCCAGTAAATACATACTCTTGGTCTTATGTTCATTCCCAACTGTGTGTTTCCTAGAGCAGCAAAACTTTTCCAAGGCACCATTACTGCAGAAGTTCCTTGTTTAGAAGTTTCACAGCAATGATACAACTTATCCATTAACTTGGCCATCATTCTGCCAGCAACAAAATATTAGTGTGATTCATCAGCCTCTGATTTATTTCTCCTTTACTGGTTTGTCAGAAATTTGAAGACCTTGAATGGAGAAGTGTTACATGGAAAATGATACGAGCAGGTGCTCCTCGCTTTCCAGTGCAATGTGGAACATTTCCTACAGACTCTGGAATAATGAACCACCAAGTTTTAAGACATCACTATTGTGTACTGTTATTGGTATTGGAAGACATCCTGAAAGACTTCAGCAATACTTTTTCTATTTTAAGCAACCTACAAAAGTTTTTAAAAACCTTAATGCAATTTCATGATAGTTGTTCTTTCAGCTCAAAGAACAAACAAGCCCCCCAAAACCCCCGCAGGCCCCAAACAAACAATAAAACAAGAAACACCAAACATGTAAAAGATTCAAAATGGGACAGTGTACTATTTTAAGATGTTAATGTTCTCTTCAGAAATCACATGTGCGTACATTACTTATCAGAAAATTGTGCCATATCCATGCTGATAAAAATCCTTCCATCACTTATTCATGTTCTTGAGTAAACAGTAGATAAACACAAAGCTCAAATCAAGATGCAATTATGAACATGCACACAGAATTTATTGCTGAGGACAACAGTAGTACCTTCTTTTTGCTGCAGTAAATCTGCCATTTCTTCTCTGGAGGGAGTGCAAACATAGCCTCTCTGTTCTTGTCTGTGAGATCCAATTCATCCTGGAGATTGTGAAAAAGAAAAACAGAAAAAAAAAAAAACAAACAGTCAAGAGCTGCATTGGTAACTTCTAATAAGTTGAGAGGTTTCTGGAATGTTTGACTAGCCTTCGATCAAGAGGACGTAGTGGCTCCCAAAGACTCCAAAGATTATTGGTTTTGTGATGATTTCCTCTCTACCTTGAGTTCTCCCTGTCAGAGCATAGCCTACAAAGAGAGGCAGCCTGAACAACTCCCATGTCAAACTCCCATTACTAATGATCAGTCAAGGATGGGAAGGATCACATGGAAGGGGTGAAGTGAAAACCTCAAAGCACTAGATTATGTGACACAGACATTCTTTATGACACCTTCTTATTCCTTATGAGGAAGGCTAAAATTTTCATACATCTTTTTTTCCTGGACAGCAGTACCAAATTGCTCTTCCATAGAAAGGGAATAGTTGAATTTCTCTCTCTTTCAGGCAAAGACCTCATCAGCAACCTACAGGTTGAAATGTTTTTCCAGATGTTTGTCCTCTAAACCACACAGTCCCCATCAAAGACACCCAGCATTTCAGACATAAAGGACATAACTCCATAGTGTCACATCAGGTTGATCAGAGCAGCACATTAAGTCCCGGGTAAGTTCAGTAGAACACACCCTCTTATAGCTGAGCCAAGCTTACATTAGTAAAATGAAGGATAATGCTGTGATCTGGAACTGACCGCCAAATTCCACAGCTTCAGTTATTCCTCTGTAAAAGGTGTATAACAAAAGACTCTTTTTCTATACATGTCTCTAAAACTATCAAACCAGAGACTGCTACTTCCTATGTATAAATCCACTACTGACCAGAACACGGCTCCAATCAAAGCTGCCAATTTTAGGTGCTAATAAAGGGAATTAAACAAAACAGAATGGTCTTCAGAGCAAGCAGACTGCATGAGGAAGATGTCTAAATTAGAGTTTCAGTAATATAAAGAAAATCTTCCATTAATGTTTCAGTGAATCTGTTTTGGCAGGGATCTGGTTTTTTTCCCTGTATATTTGAAATATTTGGAGAAGGAAGTGTCCAGGGGTCCAATATCAAGATGACATTGTGGCACTAAAATGCTGCACACACAGATTCTGGCACCCACACTAACCTTGTCCAAGCAGAGACAATACCTCTTTAACTCAGCCCAACAATGGCTCATTTGGAAAGCGTTCAGGGCTGGGAAACTTGTGAAAACAGTGAGCAAAATTGCACACTGAGCCTGGTAGCGGCTGCTGACAGATTTAAAAGCCCATTGAGATTTAAGCTGCAAAAAGGTACAAAAGAAATGCAAACAGTAACAAGGCGAGGTCAGTGCCAGCAGCCCAAGGTAGAAGAAGCTGGAGGGTTATTTTAAACAAGAAGAAGTTTAAAGGGAAAAAAAAGAAATTAGCTGTGCAAAAAGAGTGCAAACCATGTGGAAATGTTTAGTGTGAGTTTCCAAACAAGGGGGCAGCCAAGCAAGGCAAGGAGTTTTATCCTTGCTATACACAATTAGAAAACTCAGGCCAGGATCACATTCTTGGGGGGAGAGGGAGAGTGAAACTACATGTAAGGCCTTAAGACAAGCAAAGGAATGCTGTTAGAGGTCAAGCATGTGGAAGGGAAAGGAGGGGCAGATAGGGAATCAGAAATGCCAGGTTTGGAAGAACCACCATTGAGGCAAGAATACACATGAGCTGTCTGGGCTCAGCCGAATTCTTAGAAAAAAACATGATTGTTTTATCGACCTGTTTAATAAATGATCTTACTTTTTTTTTTTTTTTAAATACAGTGCAGCTTATTTGTCTTTCTAATCCTAGTGCTCTTTCTGGAGTCTGCTGGCAGATCAGACAAGCAGCAGAAGCTCTGCACAGAAGGTGTGCACTAAACTGAATGAAGATCTCAATCAATACAGTTCAAGGCAACCATATCATCAAAAGAATGCACCTATTGACTAAAACCACCCTGAGGACAGGATTCTGACATTGCAGCTTCTAGACACTGTCCTGGATACTGGCAGTATCAGGGATATAAAGATAAACCTGCTTTTCAATGGGACAACAAGAATATGCAACTTCCAGTCACATAATTTTGCATCCTGATAACATGACATGCTTTTCAGGACAGAGGCCAAGAAAGTTAGTTTGAAAGGATGGAAGATCTAGAGAGAAAATAGTGCATCCCACATTACTGTGACTCAGGAGGTTAGAGGAAGCTGAAAGAACTTTAGAAGTCATCACATTAGCTCAGGTAGCATAGTAACAAGGAAACTGTTCAGGGTTTCCAGGGATAAGGGGACACCAGAGGTAGACCCAAACACACCTGCCTGGAAAATAGCACACGGAAATAGGCTTACCCTTAATTTTGAAAGTTAGTGTTTATCTTTGTTAGGAGGTAAAATGCTGGGTTCTAACCCCCAGATCAGATGGGCAGGTAGGAAACAGGAGTATTCAGCAGGGAATGAAACATCTCTAGAACGCAAAGCAGCAGTCAGGTTCCTCAACTCCCTTTCCTGAAGTTTTCAGCAAGTATGCTCCTTCACTGAGAAGAAGAAAGGAGTGGGAAGAACTGAAGAGGCCTGCATGTCCTCATCTACCCACACCATCAATCAAAACCCACCCTATAAAAAACCCAATAAATCCCTGCAAAATACAAGAGACATGAGACCTTCTTCTGGAACTCTCCAAATCATTTTACCTCTCCCATTCCCATTCTATAAAAGATGAACAAAAGATCACTGTGACTGCACAGGAAAACCATAGATCTAGCTAAGAAAGAAGACCCTGAATTAGGCAGGCTGTTTTTCTGGTCTGACCCAGGATCCTAACAGACCCTGGCACATAAGGAAACCTGCTGCCTTGGAGGGAAGCAGGAGGAACAACAGAAAAAATAAATTTCAGAAGGGTAATTTGGTTCATGAACCAAATTTGTCATTCTCATCCAATGACAGAAGCAGATCTGTCAGCATACAGAAATTCGGACTGTAGAGTTAGCTCAGTGATGGCAAGTGGCTACTGAAAAAAGAAAGGAATTGCCAAATTTGGCAGGAAAGTGGAAAAATGACAAACTGAATGCAGTCATCAAGACTGGGGTTGGAGCCAGACTAAGGAAGCCAATGTGACTGAATGCCCAGAGAGCAAATGTAAAGGGCAAGAAAAAAAGGGTCAGTCAAAACAAAGCAAGGAAAACTCCCTCCTCCAGCACCTGTGCAAGCTGTCCAACAGAAACATAGTAAGTCCCCTTCTACACCTTGGATGGGCAGCTTGGTTCCAGCAATTCATGTCAGCGTGACCCTGCCCAATGGAGCTCAGCCACCTGGCTCTTAAAAATACTTGAAGTTACATGAAACACAGATTAAAAGGATATTTGCCAGGCTGCACTGAGGAAGATGTAAAGTATTCCCAGTTAATATTGCTTACATTTCTCTCCTTTATTTATTCCTATTTTGTTTTAGTGGTAGTTAATTCAGCTAATTTCACTTTTTTGTGAGCATTTTATTTACTTACATAGATTGAATTTCAATGATAAAACATTTAAAAAGAACTGGGATTGGATTTGAGGTTCAAATACTTCCAGTCCACTTCTCAGGCCAAAAGAGAAGATGGCCTCCATTCAAAATGGCTACAGCCCAAGGAAATAAGAGACAGAGAGAAAGAAACAGAACAAGAAGGAGGAATGAGTAGGAAACATAAATCCAGTATTTTGCAGGATTTAAAACCACATTATGTCCCTTGTTTTTGGGAACGTTTATCAAAGCATGAAAGCTGGATTTGATGCTGGGCAGTCATCAGCTCAGTAATGATTCTCAAAGCTCCAGAAAAGCATTTCTCACCTAGACAGGGCAGTACTTTTTTTAGTGACACAAAATGAAATTAATAAAAAGTAAGATTTTGGTAATGTAGAAGAGTGGTTCACTTGCAGACAGACCCACCTCTCTGTTAAAGGAGAACCCTTAACACCTACCAACATGCCTGCCTCTCTGTAGGAGAAACCTCAAGGCTGTAAGTACACAGAGAATCACAGCTTCTGGACTCCAGCATCCCTTGATTTGAAGTCAGGATCATGGAGGCCAAGAGCCCCATATTTGGGATATCCGGACACTCAGGGGAGGAGGTATCATTCTAGTTGTCCCAAGTCCATTGGCTGCTGGACTTACTGATCATTGGGGAGTTTCACACTGACTTAAGGTCAGACAGCTGCTTCATTTTGTAAAATGGAAAAAAAACCAACAAACCAAAACATCCAACCAACCAACCTTTGCAGTCTGGTGGGTTGTTTTGTTGTTGTTGATGTTTTGTTTTGTGTTCATGAATGTTTAATGAGTCATGCATAGCATTTCCAGCATTATGAAACCCAGACTCCTCATATGTTTACTGCAGGCAATAACTTGATTAATATGGGCATAACAAATATTTCGCCAGAAGGAAGAGGAGTTTTGCTTATTTTCTTATGTTCAGTTGGATAACTGTCTTGTTTTATCAATTTCTTATAATTTCAACTACAGAGAGTTGCATTACACTTTTAATTTTTACCTGTAGGTCACGGTTTCCCTTACTTACAGAGCTTTTGGGAGAATATCCTGTCTATAAGAATCGTGCTCCCCCCCACCCCCCGCCGCACCACCT
>NW_008239647.1:893234-932630 GCF_000691975.1 Corvus brachyrhynchos
CCCGGCCTGTGTTTCACATTTAATTGCTATTCTTATGACTGAGAGACATTAATGACATATAAAAGCATATTCTGATATTTTTAAGTTTATTTCTGCCTACAAACATATTCAGGCAATTATTAAAGCATTATTAAAAAATGAAATGTTTTGTCATCCTCAAATGGAATAGCTTTGACATGAAATCACCACAGAGTCCAACACTAAGACATAATACATAGGCAAATAGACTTCAACACTTCCACTGTTCAGAGATGCCCATTTTGACTGTCTGATTACAGCTCTGTTGCACTGATTTAACCAATGGGTACTCACTTACTTGATGGGTACTCAAGCAAAAGGACAGCTAAATCATGGCATTAACAGGCTACATGGGAACCAGATCTTCAGATGGCACAAACTGGCAAAGCTCTCCAGAAACTCTACTCTTATTTGTTAAACTCAAAATGGAAACTTAAGAACTTCCAGAACATATGAGAGCAGCAGTTACCTGATCTGTGACCAGCACCAAAATTTACAGAAGGCTGTGTGAAACCCCACAAAATACAAAGCCACAGAGACGGCTCTGTAGACGGTCAAACGCTTCCCAACTCCCTTCCTCAAACAACCTGGCTGATTTTGTGATCCAGGTGAGTTAACATCCCTTTCAAGATGGTGAGAACAATGGTATTTGCAATAATTTTTTGTGCAGTTTGCTCCATCACAGCAGCATTATCCTTAATGGTTCTTTGTGACTCATCCAATGGGGCAAACTGAGACAGTGGGTATCTGGATGCCTTTACACACTCTATGACGAGCTTCACAATTTGAAGACTACTTATTTTAATAACTTGCTTGCAATGCTCACTTCAAAAATGTAGGTTCCAAGGGTATGTTCATTTTCACATTATACCTTGCACTGTATGAATTCTAGTTTAATACACTGCTCTTACCTTGCTTCTTGTTCATATTCCTATCCCATTTTTTTCTTTTTCTTGTACACATCCACCTTTTCTTTTTCCCTTCACAAATCTTCTTCTCATTCCTTGACCTTTTTCACCTGTCAAGTACAAATGCACTCTCCCTCATCCACCTCATCAATCATTCTCTCTCTGTCTCTTAACAGCGTCAAATCCACCCAACTTACAAAATTAATTATAATGTACTGCTGCCAGTATAAATTCCCCATATAGTATGATAGCTATTGCCTCAGGTTCCTTAAGGTCATTTATATAGATGTCTATCACCATGTCCCCAAAGAGACCACATTCCAGTTCCACCAATGCTCCCAAGTGGCTTAGCACAGCTGACAGCCTTGTGCTCTGAACGAATTTGTTTAAATCTTGTACGAAGTAAACAATGACTATGACACACCATGGGATGCTATCCAGCATCCACTGGCAAGCCACAGAGAAGGTACATGTTCATGTGCAATCACTTCGAGGGGATAGTTGATGGTGGGTTAATCAATACTGAAATGCAACTCAAGCAAACATGGAATAAAATGCACTGACATGCCTGGGACTTTAGAAGAAAGAGAAGCAGTGGAAAGAGATTGGGGCAAGGTTGTCAGCAGCACACTACAAGCTTTTGGAATAGAGAATCCTATCCAGCATAACTTCTACAAATTTAAAAAATGGACTGAGTAGGGCCACATTTCTAACACATGACTGAAAGCTACGTTTTCACATTAACAACAGCCCCAGGAACATTTATATTTCTGTTCATGCTGCCTGCGCCAGGTTCCATGGGCAAATAACAAGCAGTTTAGTCTGGTGGCTCACAATCAAGCTGTGCCCACCAAAAACGGAGTAGCAGAAATGCTCTCCTCATAAGTCCAGAGGCAGTTCTCCAAAAAGCTGTTTCAGAGATAAGTGCCGTGAATGAATAAAGTAATGAACTAAAATAATCTTTACTCAGATCTCAGTCTCTTTGCAAAGAACTTAGGAATCCTTCAAATAGAAGAGATAAACCTTCCCTATTTAATCACTGTGCCTACCTCCAGGGGACAGTATAGGATTGTTCCCCTATAGTTTTCCGTCCACTGCTTTGTTCATTCCAGCTCTCCAGGCTGACATGTAAGAGGTAGCCTGCTGGAAGGATGCTCATTTCCAATGCTGAGGAGGTCGATGAGACATTCTGAAAGACTGCCTGTCTGAACTGCCTGTGAATGAGGTTCATCTGACTGTACAAACCACCTACACTCCAGTACAAACTGGAGCAGTGAACAGTGCAAAAGTCTTTGATCAGTCAACAGCATTACCACCCACACAGCCAGCACATCTCCAGGTGAAACACACTGGTTGAAAGCTCCCCCTTGGGCACCTGATATATGTGCTAACTCCACAGATAACCCATGAAGAAAAAGCAAGAAGAAACCCAAAAAAAGCCAGTCCTTCCCCTCAAATTCTTCCATCTCATCCTAACCCTTTGAATTAAAAGCAGCCTTTGTAAACCACACAGAAGCACCACACTGTGAGAAGCATGTAACATTTTGATCAGTTTTACAAATGATAAGAATTAGGTGCATCAAAGTAAAACATCATTGAGTTTCCACGTATTTGCACAGACATAGTATGCGTATGTGCAGATATGTACTCCACTCACACCTTGCACACACAAGAACTACACACATAAGGCATATCACATAACATCTGCCCATGCCCACAATGTTGTATCACTACATTTGTGCATTAGGAAACCACTGCGCACACGCGAATTGCTAACACAGCCTGTTGGCAGAGGAAGCAATGTTTACATTTCAGCTACCGCCACGGATCTGACTGTAAAGCAGAGAAGCAGACAAACAAAAGGCTGCGATTCCCATTACACTCTTTTTTCCTCCTTGCTTTTTCAAAAAAGTTGCAGCTTTAAAAAGCCTTCAGTACTAGGGGCCCAAATCTCTTGATTCTCAGTCATAACAGTACAAGACAGAAAGCACCTGATGTTTACATACTGAAAGATGTGTTTCTCCTCTACCCTGCCAACACAGAAGTTACTCATTCTTAAGGCTTAGCAGCAGCGTAAAACTTTCATCCATCAAGGGCACTGTTTTTTGGTGGAGAAATTCTTTACACAGAAAGTCAACTAACAGGCCTCCCTCTCACCCCCAAACACACCCCTCATTATACTGCTTTCTTTTTCCCTTCTTAATCATTGGTTAATTGCTTCCTTGTTCCCTGGAGAAGAGCTAAATCCTGTCCCGCTCCTACTCCTCAAAGTTCTCTGTGACTTGACAGCACACAAATACACATAACCAGCAAGGCCTATTGTGGCAGTCCCCTCTCACAGGCCACTTGAAACAGCATCTGCTGTTCATTTTTCTGTCCTTCACAGGCAAACCACATGCATGAGGCAACAATCTGCTAGGCCAAACAGAAAGAGAAAGAATGAGGAAAACCAGTACCTCTTCATGCAACAACACACACAGCTGTTTAGAGAGAGAAAAAGATCCAGACTCAGACACACACTCTCATATGCAGGGCTATAATACAGGTAGTGCAAGAGGGACATTACATGGATACAGAGGGGCATATGAGGACAGTAATGTAAAACAGCTGTCTATCATCACTGCTTTTGCTGTTAAGGTGCGCTGCATGTCCATGTCAGTGAATTTAAATGAGCCCAGTGAGTGGGACAGGGATGAAGACTGAATAGTCGGGCTAATGTCTAATCTAAAGCCCTGCTGCTGCAATTTAAGCCTATTACTTCCGGCCCTATCAACCACTAATGTGGTAAGCAGATTTTTTTCCTTCCTCTTGATAACAGTTTTTGAGGCTGTTAAAGACTGTTGTAATGTCCCTCCTCAGTCGCCTTTCTTGAGGCTAAACAAACCCATCTCTTTCAATCTTTCTTAGAGGCTATGTCCTCTGGATCTCTCGTTCCTCTTCTAATTGACTTCTGGCCTCCACCCGGTCAAAGTACATCTTTCTTGAATTGCACAGTTCAAAAGTGGGGACTCTGTTCCAGCTGAGACCTTACCAAAGCTGAGTGCAAAGTTTATTTCATGCATCTTCCAGACTGCACTTCTGGTTATATACTCCACATATTCCATATAGTCAATGACCTCTTTTTTCTTACAAAAACCCTCAAAACCTACATAACTTATGTTCACTCATGCTCAACTATAATCCCTAGATTTTTCTCTGAAAAATTGTACCTGGCTGCTTTCCATCCTGAATTACCAGACTTGCTATTAAAAGGAGTTTTAACTGTCTGCACTGAATGCCATCATTTCTTCACACAATTTTTCCACCTTATTTTAAGCTTATCTTTTAACATACCCGCAGTATGGATATGTGCCTAGTGACACACTCTAGAGAGATGTGCTGCTTACTGGGGGCTCATTCTGGGGATATCACTGTGAGACTACCAAGCCTCGTACGGTCTATTATCCACTGCTGTTGTTTCATGTGGGCACAAGTGATATGACCAGGAGCAGTCTGAGGAGCATCCAGAAGGACTACAGAGCTCTGGAAGCTGTGGTAAGGGACTCTGGAGGGCAGGTAGCTTTTTTGTCAATTCTCGTGGTCAAAGGGAAGGGATTTTAAAGACCAGTTCAATCTGGTAAATCAACTAATGGCTACAGGACTGGTGCCACAGCCATGTGTTTGGCTACTCAGATCAGGGGATTCATTTTGAGAAACCTAGTCTGCTGGGGCTGACAGGGTCCATCTGTCAGAGAAGGTGAAGAGCATCTTCAGTTATCATGCTGCCAAGCCTGGGAAGAGGGCTTTAAACTAAAGTTGCTGGGGAAGGGGATCCTCAATCCATCCACACTCCTACCAGTGGGGATGGATGAGGAGCTGACTAGGAGCTTATGGGTCAGGATTAAAGGGAGGACAGGCACAAGTGACATTATAGGGGGAGTCTCTCGTGGGCTGACTGAGCCGGAAGCCCATTTTTAAAGACCAGTTCAATCTGGTAAATCAACTAATGGCTACAGGACTGGTGCCACAGCCATGTGTTTGGCTACTCAGATCAGGGGATTCATTTTGAGAAACCTAGTCTGCTGGGGCTGACAGGGTCCATCTGTCAGAGAAGGTGAAGAGCATCTTCAGTTATCATGCTGCCAAGCCTGGGAAGAGGGCTTTAAACTAAAGTTGCTGGGGAAGGGGATCCTCAATCCATCCACACTCCTACCAGTGGGGATGGATGAGGAGCTGACTAGGAGCTTATGGGTCAGGATTAAAGGGAGGACAGGCACAAGTGACATTATAGGGGGAGTCTCTCGTGGGCTGCCTGAGCAGGAAGCCCTTCTGCGGCCAGACAGGAGCAGCCTTGCAGCGACAAACCCTGATCCTCCTGGGGGACTTCAACCACTCTGATACCTGCTGGAGGGAAAACACAGCAGGGCATAAGAAATACCAGAGTTTCCTGGATCACACTGATGATAATTTCCTAATAGATGTGCTCTGTATTTCACCATCCAGTCAATTAAATGAAAACACCAAACAGAACTCCATCTGTAATACCACTCCTTGATAAATTTTTTCACTGTGACAGATTACAAGTCCTCTAGTACAAGTGACAAATTTACCTCCACATTGTGATTACATACATGGTATAAATACTTCTCTCAAACAGAGCCTATAGTATCAGTAGATATAACACTAAATAAAAATAAAATCTGCTGTTTCAGCACAGTGCCCATTTTCCAACCCTTATTTCCTTTCCTTCCCCTCCCCTCATTTCCTCCCTCCCTTCCCCCTCCCTGTGCCAGGGTTTGTTTTTCATGCCAAGGTCCTCTAGCTGAGACCCCATATGGGAAGGTAGTTGTGGGAAAGGTTATTAGGAAACTGCCGTCTAAACTGCTACTTTTCCGGCTTCCCAACCCTCTCCTTCCCTACAAAGTCCTCTCTGTTCTGTTTTAATACTAATGAGTTCAGAGGAGGTTCCTAGGCTGGAGCAATTCACAGTTTGGACTGTGCCAAAGCACACAGGCACACACCTCTTTGATCACTTCCTGCCCAAACACAGTCCTGCTGGCTCAACCTTCAAAATGTGGGCTGGGGATTGATGCTGCTGTGCCAAAGGCAGGCTGAATTTCCAGGGGTGCCAGTGCCACCTACTCCTCCCTCCCAGCTTTATCCTCTTGTGTGCATCCTATTTGCCATATGCCCCTATAGAGGAAAACAAGGGTAAGTCAGAGCTTGGCTGACCTTTAAATCTCTGATAAATATTACGTAAAAGGGCAGGAGGAACTGCGAGGTTGGTTAAGAATTTAATGAGCAAAATTAACATCTTGTTGAGCTTTGGTTGTGCAGCTTAGAAACACATGCTCAAGCTTATATGCAGGGTAAACTCAAAGGAACTCCAGTAAATCAACATCATTTTTGGCAGAAGTTCAGGTTTACACAGATAAAAGCAAAATCAGAAGCTAGCTTTAGTTCTTCACTTGCTCTCTGAGTTATTATTCCAAATTTGGTAGTGCAAACCAGAAATCAGAATGCCCCTAACTCCATTAAATTGAGTGGACTTACACCAGTGGAAAATATTAATTAAATAACCTCTTTTAAATTGTAAAAGACTAAACCTCTCAGCTTAACCACTTCTAACAGTGACTCACTCTACAATCTATAGCACAGATTTCAGACACAAAATAGACTGAGAAGTTTATCAGTCTCCTTTTCACTAATTGTTAACTTCTACTTCAATAAATAGATTATCTGTATTTACTACTAATCAGTCCAGACCAGCTAGAATATCATCCACATATGAGGCTTCTGTTATCTCCTCAGGGTTGAAGTGGAGGAAAATTCCACAATTCTCTTCCCTCACATAAACAGAGTACTTCCATGTCAAACAGTGAATTGAAGGCATGACATTATATTTGGTTATTCACTCACACCCTGTCCTGTCTCATTGCTCAAGTATTCTGATAATCAGAACAGAAACTACTGCACTGACATCACTGGGCTTAAGAAAACACCAGCTAAGATGTTTTTCTCTCAATGTTTCTAACTAAAGAAATTATCAGAAATGTTCACAAGATACAGCAAAAAGAATAAGAGAAGAATGAGCATGTGCCTTGCATTGTCTACTAACAACAAATCATAATTGCATTTACTATCTAGTTAAGCATTTGTAATCCCAAAGTTCTCCCACATCATTAATGTATAAGCCAACAACTTCACACCAACCAACAAACTCGTGCAGCTGTTCCTCTCTATTCAAGACGCAGTGCTGAAACACAGCCATTAAAGCAATCCCAATGGATTTTCCATGACTCAGGGATCTCCCTGGACACCTTCCAAACTGAGAAACTGCAATCTGCTTTCCCCTTGTAATTTCCTTTGGAGAAGTTATTCTTGAAGCCTCCACCTAGTAAACCATCGCATAACACTGTTGTGCACGCTGCTAACCTTTTCCAAAGGCTGTTAGCGTGGGCAGTCTTGCCCTTTATGTGGCCTACAAATGATGGGAAACTGCAAAATTAAAAGACGCCCTTAAGTGTTTTTAATGTAAAAGTGCATAGAATATACAAAGGTTGACTAGGGCCTCTTTGCATACACCACTGCATCTACAGGAAGGCAGTAGAGTCTTGCATCAGATTGTCCCTAAAAAAAGAACAAGTAGATAAGAGCAGAGCAATGTCTATGACAGGAGGCAGTGATAGAGATTTGCTCCCAAGTTCTTCAAATACAATACATTTGCCACTGGAAGACTCCTGTACTGCCTATAATGCACATGTGCTTCATCTTTTCAGCACCTTTTCAATCTGGCTACAATGCTGTATCAAAACTGGCTTAAGAAGCATTACTATTCCCTGTGTCACACAAGGGAACAAACTCACAAATGCATGAATTTAGTAGTGTAAACCTTGCAGGGGTAGCTAGGAAAATACAATGTTCTTGAAAGGTTTTCCTCCCATCAAGCTTAGAGACAACAAGGTACCTAATGTTAAAAGCTCGGGGTTAATGCTGTTTCAGTGCCAGGTGGAAGGCATCTGTCTGTACTTCCTCAGAGTAAAAAACACAAACCAGAGCAGCTGTGGAGGCAGTCCGGTGTGATGAGTGCCAGAAAAAGCACCTTCTGACACTTGCTTTCCATGTGCTGCTCCCACTTGGTGCTGAAGGATGAACAGAAGGACCTCTCCTGTATTTAGTGACACCAAAAGCTTCCCCTTACCTAGTGTGGAGGAAGGTGCCAGGAAACTGCTGACCTGAAAACCTTGTACCCTAAAAAGGTGCTACTCCATCCACTTCACCTGTAGCACCTTGTGCTCCCCACTTTGAAGTCTTGCACACCAGGCAAATGACAAGAAGAGGTCATTTCCTTCCAACGCTGAAAGAGCCCCCTGAACAATAAACAACCTTGAGTACTGTTTGAAGATAGAATCCACCTATCCACAGAGACATGACATAATTACAAACCCTTTTCCCCTACTCTCCTTCAGGCTGTATGATACACTACCTGAGCAATGATTGTATCTGATATAAACTGTTACTAGGTGAGCAACGACAGAAACTAATCTTAGTCAACATATTAAACAGATGATACTTCATGATTGTTATCTTCTTCTCCATTGAATTATCTTATTTTGTTAACAGTTCCTCTTAAACCCCAGCTACAGTCTACCTCCCTAAGGATAACTACTATCCAGCAAGACACATCCCATCCTGTTTCTCAACCTTTTCCCTTCACTGGAAAATTTCACTGCAAAATTTCACTGCTTCCCCAGCTTCAGGTGAGGAATTATTATAAATTACTGCAATTTTATATATTGGATCTGGCTTCCCCTTTCTTGCTGACATCAGCCTAAGTATCAAAACAGACCTCCTACAACATCTCAGATCCAGCCCTTCCTCTATGAGCTGCATAAGAAATAGACATCTGTCAGTCAACCTCCCTTCTTCACCGTGCATGTTCATTCACTTTAAAAACACAGTCAAAAGATTATCTTGGCCTAGCATTCATCCCGTATCACCTCCATCTTTGCAATCGGTCTTCACTCTCCCTTCAGCACCACAGTTACTTCATTTGTTGTGTCTTTTTCTTCAACACTTTGGAAGACACTGTTCCTCCTTATCACAATCTCCTGTCCAGTTGCAATCTGGCCAACATGGTCCTTGCAACACATAGTACTTTCCTCTTGTCATTTCTCACAGATGCATTTCCAGGTGGCACCTTCTCATCCCATATTACCTTTCTTATCTGATTTATAACAATCTCTCACCTTTCCTTAGGAGACCAAATTTAGATTCAAATATTCTCTCCAGAAGGTGAGGGATGAGGTCTTAATAATAGATTTCTAAGCCATCAAATACAACTCTGAAAATCATAAAACACTAATAAAGAGAATTAAAGGATAGAAACCACAGAAGGGCAGGAATCATACTCAGAGAAGCCATTCCAAAATGTTGAGGCAATAGGACATCCCTGTAATGCTGCTGTTTATGCTATTTCTAATGAAGAGAGCCCACTCTAAGTCAGCAGGCAAAGTGGCAGGAAATACATGAGAATGGTGGTTCAATTCTAGGAAAAGGGTAGAAAATTGTCTATTCTATATCCATCCAAGCATAGCTGGAAAAGCTCCAGAAAGCTGAAATAAAGATAAGTTAATTTGATCCTTCCAGCTAGCTAGTATGACTCCTGCTATCAATATCATCTGTGTTTTATCACTTCAGCAGCCCTCAGGCTCACCAGAAAGTTGCTGACTCTTTGTTATAGCCACAGTGGAACACAAAAGCATTCAAATATTAATTATGCCATACTAAGGAAATAGGCCAGAGTAGAGCTTTATGTTATTTTTTTCTTTTTATGTTACGCTGCTTAACACTTGCAGATATGCCAAAACATGATAGTATTATCAAATCAGGTGATGCAGGTGTTAGAAACGCGTGGACACAAGATTTCTGAACATCAAGCCTTATCCATGATTTCACGGTTAGAATATCATGACAGCTCCCAAGCATTCAATAGAGGAAAGAAATAAGATTGACAACTTAGCACATCCATCCTCTAGTGGTAGATCTGTTCTTTCCCCTCCTGCATCCCAAGCTACGTATCTGTTGTGCTCCCAAAATCCAGTACTTCTCCTCTTTTGCCCTGGATGCAGTACATGCATTTCCCTGCATGTTCCCATGGAACAATAGCATTACCCTGTTAAAAATATGTAGTCCTGTGAGATCTTTCTCAGGTGTTTCATGTCTACTGTTAAGAAAATCATTCTCAGAGCACACTCAAACATTCCCTTCAAGTATTCCAACCGTGACCACGACCCTTCCCACTTTCCAGAAAGGCAGTCAGTATGCTCTCCTTGGGATATTCAGAAGTCAACAACCACCACAGATGCAGAAAATACCACACAGGCCACAATGGAGTCAATGGAGAACGATGTAACTCTGCTACTGTCTTCAGTGAAACTGAACTGGTTTACATTGGGTACATCTGTCCATAGTAAAGCAGCAACATCTAAAACACAATGTATGCCTGTACAAAATCCTTAAAACTACACAGCTACTTTGGTAACACCCCCAGCTTCTTCACACCCAAAATCTCGCACGTAAGACAAGGTCTGGATTTACATTTGTTTACACAACCCTACTGATTTCAGACATGGAGTGTGAGACCTGGCTCCCATCTCATGCTCCTCTCACAGCATCTGTGTCTCACACATTTGCAGCATAGTGACTGCTGCTTCTTACACAGATGGTCAGGGAGCTGGGAGCTGCCAACCAGCTGCACCTACTGGAAGGGAGCCTAAAGTGAGAAAGTGCTGGTGCTGCACTCAGTGCCATAAGCCTGTCCCTATCATAGGAATCAATATGTAGGTGAATACCTGAAAGGGGAAGCTGTCTCTGCTACAAAGCCTAAAATACAATACTTCTTATGGATTTGGACTCAAATAACTACAGAAAGCTTCTTGTAGTGGTATGTGCATTAAAATCAGGGACTTGTGCACATATATTGCATATGGGACACATGTAAAGCAGACCCAACACTATGAAAAAGCCTCTCTGTCGAGCAGGAAGAAAAATAAGAAAGGTATGGAAATGTAATTTTCCTGTGTGGAAAATTAAAAAAGAAAAGAGGTATCCTGAGTATTTACAATCTTGGGACTATGCTGGACATAAAGGAACTCTGTCCCTAACTAGACAGATTTTGATACCATGAAGAGCTTTTACTTCCCAAGCCCCAGCACCCTTTGCTTGAGAAATCTTAAACCACCCAGTTCTTCTGCCATTATTATAACAGAAGACAAGTGCATCTGAGTGCATGAAAAATATTCATCTGACAACTATAAACTAACCCAAGAGAAAGGAAAGTTTTTGTGGCCTGGACGCCATCAGTGAAGAAAGTGATTTGCTGCCTCAAAGCTTTGCTTTTTCTCTGTTTTCAGATACAGCATCTTCTACTCAGAGGGTGATGCCAAGGCTTCTTTCTGGATATGAGCCTCTTGTCAGGAAAATTCTGCCTTGGTCTCATCAGCAGCATTTTCTTACAACCTCCACTGGTGCATCCTCATTAAGTGCAAGAAAGGAAGTAATAACTGGGGTGGGGATTGCAGCTGTCGAGTGCGTTTGGCGTTACACTTCCTGACAGATTAGGTAGATTAATTAACTATAGAGAAGCACAGAAGGGATGAGGGATGGGCACACAATTAAATAACTTCCTCCTATGGGCAAAACAGAATAGAGGGACTTTTAAATCGTAGTTGCATAGAAATTTGCATTGAGCAACAACTCAAAGCTGCAGGCCTGTCAGAGGCATAGTCTGAACCTATGATTTACATGCAGGGCAAGGGACACAGAAAGTAAATCCCTGTATTCAAATGAACCCAGCATTGGGATAGAATGACTCAAAAGACTAATAATAAGACTAACTAAGAACCTGAACACTCAGATCTTGGTAACATGCCTGAATTTAAATGAGAGTAAATACAGTTATCAATACACGACACATGTTTGGGGGCTGAAGCAAGGACCTAACATGCATGTCTTTCTAAGTCACAATCTTTCAATGAGAAAATAAGACTTAAATAAGCTTCAGACATAGAGGATACTTTTCTGGAAAGGTGTTGCTCCATACAGAGAGCCCAGAGACAGAATAGGCAACTCTGCATCTCTGCTTCCCAAAAAATATTACAAGAGAGCTGGAGGAGAAATGGGGAACTTTGTTCTTCCAGCTCATCAGCAAAAACCAAGAAACACAGCTGATGCTGTCAGCTAATGTTCCTACACACATTGACATATTTTGTCTATATTCACATGAAAGATCACAATGGAAGCATTTCTTGTACTTTTTACCACATAAATACTCTTGCAGGTTGAAGAGCCAAAAAAGGGGCCTCACGAACACTGCCACAGCTAGGACTTGGCAAGCTTGAGTGGGACGGGTGATATATGGGAGTACTTATTCAATGTGGTGAAGCCTAGTTTTCATCTGAGGTTTATGTTGTATCCATTACACTAAATGGTCTGCAAGGGAGAACGAGGCATGAAGGGAAGTTGCTACTTCTAAGTCAGCTGTTTGCAGTGGAAACCACTACTGCAGTTATTTAGGTTTGGACCTCATCTCCCCGTGGCTGTTGAAGGTATGTTATCCAGCATGTGCCAAACTGATGCCTTGCTCAGAAATTGTTTTGCTTCCTTTGATGAAATAAATAAACAATTTCCCAGATATTTCCATGCTTTACTCTTTCAACATAAAACTCTTTTCCTTCCTTTTCACATCAACTTTCTCTCCTCTGGGAAACGAGACAATAATCACAGAATTTTACTCTCTTTTAAGGTAGAGAAGGAACAGATGTAGAGAGATTTCAGAGAGTAAGCAAAGAGCAGAATTTTCCCAAACTTTATGCTACTGGTGATGTCATCCAATGCTAATAGAAGTATGTCTATGGTGACCCCACTGTTCCTTTGCCTCTGTGCTGAGAGCCCAAGCATAGATCCCAGTCATGTGGATGGCTCATGTACTCAGAGAACACTAGCTACTCCTTTCAGCATTCCGGCACTAAAGTGCTCACAAATACTAGGCTGGTATGTTGAGAAACCAAGAGAGCAGAGTAATATACAGAACAGCAGCACACATTGCACTACTTCCACAGCTCTATTTCAGGGCAAGACCAAGACACTGATTTACTTAGGAAGGGATTAGTAGAAAGTGCAGAAAAACCAACAGAGACCCATGTGGTGGAGAGGACAAAGTAAAAAGGCAAGAGCAAAAGGTACAGTAAAGCAACAGGTATCTTGCTGTAGATACCCTCCTTCCTCAGGTGACCCAAAGCATTGAAAAGTTCTAGTCATGGTTACAGAAGCTATCAGACTGTTCAGAGGATACAGAATTGCTGCCTCTGCTGCTTGGACTCTCCTGCCACATCTCCACCTCATATTTTTCATCTTCATGGGAGTTCCTCTGTACAGCTCTTATTCAAGGAGAATGAAGGAGAAGGAATTAACATTACTCTTATTTTCTCTCTTCTCTTTACTAACACCACTGCCATTCTTTCCAGCTAGATTCCTGAGCTCGTTCATCTTTAACTCAGAAAGTGAGCCAACTCTGATGCCAGAAACCATGGTTACAGTTTCAGTCATGGTTCCCAGCATGGGCTGAGGGAAGGACAGAAACCTTTGTTCAGCACTCGCTTCCATCTTCATTTAATTGCACTCAGGCAATATTACGGGGAAAATATGGGCTTGATTTCCAGTGGTCTTATTGTTTAGGAATACACAGCAGTTCCATATGCATCTTCTCCACAAAATCTGGGGGTTTGCAACAGGATCAGAATGCTAGATCTAGAGAAAGAAGAGTGTATGCTGCCTCACCTGAGCAGCAACCTGACCTTTAGATTTTATGCCAAAAGTACCTATTAAGTTTTTTTCTGGAAAAGCCTGTGAAGATGGTAAATAGGAATATGGACAAAAAGATTTTGTGAACCCATAAAGTCAACAAAACCCCTTCCTTAGGGACTCAGAGAAAAAAACTAAAAAAAAAAAAAAAAAAGGAAAAAAGCCTCTACAAGGCAACATAGCACAGTAAAAAAAAAAAAAAAAAGGAAAAAAAACCCAAACTAAAAATTAAATGGTTTAAAATGCAACATAAGAGAAACAAACCATGACAGGGAATTCCGGTCAATATCCCACCTGAGCTAAATGTGAGAATGCTTCAAGGGCAGATAAGACCACAAAAGTATAACAGTAAGCATTTTTCACATCTTCCCCAGTATAAGAATCTAACGTGCTGAAGGTAACCCATTCAAGTTTGGAGGATATAATGACACAATCAACTTTGAAAACATAAACTCAAAAGACAACTCCATTTCTTCCCCAAGGACCTTGCATCTTAAAATACAGAATCTTGCACTCCACCTTCTCAAATACCATGACCATCTCACAGTCACTAACAAAATAAAAAGAAAAACAACAAAAGCACAAGTGCTTTACACTGCTCTTTCCTCTGTGCTAGCATTCTCTATGTTTTTCTGTTTTTTTCTGAATTGCCAGCATTTAAGTCGCCCTTCTTGGTATGATCTGAGTTCCAATCTGGGATCAGGTTGCTGGTATAAGAGATCTAGATGGCAAAATCTTTAGTGTCAAGCAGTGCACCATCTTTAATCATCAAGAAGAGTCCAGGATTCTAAAAATGAGCAGAAAGCATCAGAATCCACTGTGACAAGAATACACTGCTGCTAACAAATATGAACAAGGACATAGAAAAACTGTTCCATGAAAAAGTTATTTCCCTTTGCCTTACAATAGTTCTTCCAGATTCTTCTGTAGTTCCTGATCAGTCAATAAATCTGTACAAGGAAAAACGTATTTTCCTACCATAGATATTTTTGCCAGCAGGCACAAAACCATTTTGGAGCCTGCCAACAGACCACCATCTGCAGCAGCACTTTACAGTGCTGCATGTGGCAGAATGGAAGCAGAAGTGATGATGGTCACATCAGCCAGTTTTACAATTTTTGAGGTACAGGACCAGCCCACACACGCTGCTTCCTAGAGCTTCTCCCTCTGTCTGTTCGTTGAAGGGGAGATGCTAACGCCAGCTGTTCTGTCCTCTTTCACAAAAGCGGCCTTTGAGGGGCAAAACTTGTGGCCACAAATATTTTTATTCTCTTTGTATTTTGTGTATCTAGACTTTGATAAGGACTTACCTGTACTGCTACCACCGCACTAATCCCAAGGCAGTCACTGCCAGCAGATGTCCTGAGAGCTGGTACATCATCTCCTGTCTTAGCCCAAACCAAATCATTCCAAATCACTATAGGCCACAGTCTTCATTCAGACCTATTCCCTGCACATGTTCCCAATGGAATAAAACAAGATAGAATTTGGGACCTATCAGCAGTAACTCTTTCTGTTTAAATTTTCTAATTGATCAGACAAGGCATAAACACAGCATCCAGCTTCAAGTAACACAAAAGCCAAGGATCCATCCTAGAATTGTTTTTCTGGTTGAGTGGCAAGAAGAGCAGGCATTTCAGCTGAAATCAGCATCAGCTTATCATCTCACAGTCACTGCCTTGGTCAGAGTCCAGTCAGGCAGCTGCCATTACACAGTTGGATGGTCTGGGTGTATCTCCCAAACGGAGCAGCTCGCACGTATCTGCCTCAGTCTGGAGACTACACAAGCAAGTTTGAAAGCCTGGAATGGGTCATGTGACCCTGATGCCTCATGAGGCCTCCTAGACACAGAGACTGGACAGGAGTAAAAGAATAAAATAGGTATTTATTTGAAAGGCCTTCAAAGGTACACCCTGGGAGCCAGAGGCTGTTGCCAAAATGGACCCCAAGATGGACGACAGGTCACGAGTTCTTCACGCCTTTATAGGTGTGGTCCATTTGCATATCAGGGTTAACTCTCCAATTAAAGCTTCAGTTCAATGATGTAATTTCCCCTCCGCTGGCCCCCTTAGAACCTCTTTGGATTATACTTTTTGGGCCTAGAACGGTCTGGGTGACCTTGGAGAACAGGCCCAGAGAGGCTTTGTTATGTCTACCTAGCACAAGTGAGCAGAAATTATCAAGCTACAAGAAACCTCAGAGTTACACTCTAAGCAGTACAGAATCAGGAAAATAGAAAAGTTAAAACCTAGGCATCAAGCCCATCACAAATAAAGAATCCTGACATGTTCCTAATTTCTTCCCCTTGAAAAATGGACATCTCAAAATTCGCTTTTCCTGATACTAGTTTAAGGACAAGGACAGGAGAAGAGGACATGCTCCTGGTCCTCAAAATGCCAGTTTTCCTCAGAAAGCAAGGTAGAAACATACTGAATATTTACTGGATTGGAAGATTTGTCACAAGGGAGACTTCTCCAGCACAGCTATGCTTAGTTTTCTTGTCATTAACTCTTACATGGGAAAATGCCCCACATTTTAACTGCAACAAGGGAAAAAACAAGGCTTTTAAAAAGTCATTCAACCACACCAATGTTTCATTATACCCTTTGCAGAGCAGATGGCAAGATGAGGCTATAGCCCCTGGGCCTGCTTCAAGGAGCTAACACAAATGCTCTTCTCACTACAGATCTCAGATGATGTTGGTGTCATCATTTCACTCGGGGATTTGGGTCAAAAGGCTTTACACTCAAATCTGGTTTTTATATAGTACAAGTGCACCCAGACTAGACCTTAAAGGATAAGCAGCAGGGAGCTAGCACACAGCACAGAGCTCTCTCAGGCACTTCCAGGTCGCTGATTTACACTGGTGCATTTACAGACTGAATCTTTCTAATCCAATTAAAATCTCATCTGAGCTGTCAATACAGATGTAGCCTGTTTTATTTTAGTGTCTCATAGAACATGCATTAATCCAGACCTGTGGACAAAGTAACCCTTCTAGGCAAATTCTGCATTTTGCCAACCCAGTTTCCAGCCCAGGTTCTCTCACACATAATAGTGTGAGATATAATAATAACTTACTCACACATAAAGCCCTTAACTGCTCTCATGTTACCTGTCTAATCAGGAACTCCTATGGACATGCACTGCCATCCTATCTGGCTGCTTTATAAAAATGTGTGATGTACACCATTAACCTTCTGAAAAATAGCACTTTTCTGTCCCAGCTCACTTCTCATGCAATGATGGCTGGGGTGCTATCGTTAAATATAAGAACTGAATATGATCTGTTTTCATTTCAATGGCTTCATTTGTTTGAAATGCATATGCCAGTTACAAGCTGTCAGCACATTTAATAAGTTATAGCATAAACCAACAACTCTCAAACTACTGTGGCCAAAAATTTTTACAGATCATCACATATACTTGTCATTAAATTTTGCACCAGAAACATTATAAATTATACTGTTTAATAGACTTCCATGAGGCAGCTGTGAGCTGTTTTGCCACAAGCAAGCACATGGAACACCAGTATTTGCCAGACATAAAACTAGAAGTTAAAAGCATCATTCATACCACCACAAACTCTCAAACTCCTCATAAAACTGATACCCTTCTCAATAAGCAAAACCCAGCAGCAACTCAAGCAGGTCTTTCACTGTGACCCGAAGGTAAACAAGTTCAAGGTTTAGCAAGCCAAGTTCAGGAGCAAAGCACATCTGTTGGTGACGTCTTCAGGAAGGCTGGTTTGAATGCTTCAATGGATCTGGGTATTGGAGAGAGATGAACTTTGATACAGCAGTTCAAGCTTTGCATGTGAAAACCAATAGTTAAGCAGCATCCAGAAATAAATCGTCAGCAGAGCAGATTACAGATTACACTCTTACTCTTGTCACCACATGGAACTCTCCACAGTCAGACAGCTGCATTTTCTAAGAGGAACTCAAGCAGTCTCACACAAAAAGCAAACTGACCTAAATATAGACCCAAATTTTGTGAAGTATTTCCATAAGAGGAGATTCCCCATTTGCAAATTACTTTGAAGCAAGTAGGCTCTCTTCTGCTGCACACATTATTCTTCCTGAAACAGCTGCAAATCCTATTGACTCCTTTCTGTGCCCCTGCCACAGAATACTGACAATGCTAATGGGTGCTGGGGAAGCAAAAACAGTTAATGGAAAAGAATTCCATACCAATTTACTATGTACACAGAACACAACTTTTGACTGAGGAAGTTCTTGAGCTGAAAACTGTTAGAGGGTTGGAGAGTATCCTGGAAAAGACCACCCTATGGCCACACCTTACAGTCTCCAGCACCTTATATTTTCCCCTAGCCATCTGCTTTAGACCCCATCTTGAAACTGGAGCCTGGGCTAGGTTGTCAGACCACCGATCTGACAAACTACAGCTGTCCCTGTATTTGGTACGACATACTATAGTTGGCCATATATTAACCTCCAATTGAATATGCAAATTATATGGTTATCTTCATTGCTATAGCATTTCAAGGCTATGGCCATGGACAAGAATCTATTGGGCTAATGTTAAGTATAAGCTAGAAAGACTATTGGCAAACTCCTCTGATGCTGAGATCCAATATTTTCTGTTCTATTCCTCACTTCAGTTGCACTCCTCAGGCATACATACACTTACAGATGTCTTGCTTTACATAAGCTCTAATCTCAGAATGGCAATGAGAAATCTAATCAGCTGCATCAAATGGGCATCATCTTTACGACACAGTTTGCAAAACAACCCAGCCCTGTGACCTCTGCCTGTGTTTTGCATTCAGGCTGAACAAGAAGACAAAGACAGTGAAGTCATTTGATGCCAGGCATGAAAAGCAAGTGTCTGGCTCCTGGAGTCTGCAACATTTACCACAAAAGCAAACAACGAAGTTCATCTGAAATAATTCCTTCTCTTCCTGTTTATGGCTGTTGCTGCAACAGCACCATTTCATGGTTCAAAGACAGCTATGTGATGAAACATAATTAGCATGGTCACCTGATTCTTATACCTCACCAGCAGAATACTACTCAACAAAACCAAATAGTCTTTATTTTATATGTCTGCAAACCCTAAGATTTTGCACTGTATTATATTATACAGCAGATTTTATGCCAAAGTTGTAAACAAGAAATTGACTGTCAGCTCTCTCTAGACAACTTGAGAGGTCTCTTCTAATATGCCCAATCCTACACCTGGAGAATTGCCTAGTGCTATAGGAATAAATAAGCACATTTAAACATTTTTTTGTATTTATACCCAGTGCCACTATCAAGTGTTTTTTTGCCACCTTTCTCCTACTAAGTAACCAGTCATACAAGAATGAAAAGGGTTTCTTAAAAGCTTCAACAGAAGCTCTCTAATAAATCCCTTAAGTCCCCTTACTCCTCCTTTAAAGGGAAGAGTTCATCCACTTTGTAAATATATCGATCTGTCAGCAGAAACTTACCACAAGTTCGGCGAATCTGGCATTGAGCTCTTCTGCTGGTGGGATTGGGACAGAAAACTCAAGGAATTGGAGGGGGTTATTGTCCTTGAGGTTGATTTCAGGGAGGTCGCTACCTCCAAAGCAACAAAGAAACCCCAACGCGTGACGATTCCTCTTCCGGGGGGCCATGATCATGGTGTATGATGCTATCTTCTGATCATGTTCTGTAGGAAAAAAACCAAAACAAAACCAACAGACATTAGATGATAAACAAGACTGTTGAATCTGTGCAGCTCTGTGCAGTTACAATGGCTGTCACTGGAGTAACAGCTGGAAGAGGACAGAAGGATCTGATACCCAAAAGAGCAAAATAAACACTCAAGCTCGAGAAGGTAGCTAGGCCTTCATATGGTATAAACATGTTCTTCCATGGCAGTGTAGAATCACTTCACCCAGTTTTTCTGAAAAGGTTTTACAAACTCAGTGGGGAATTTCCCAGCAGGTAGATTTATCAGCAGTACTCAGTAGCCAAGACTGAATGCTACCATGGAATGCTGGTATTGGCTTTTCTCTCACTACTACAATAAAGGAAAGAAACTATCAGAAGGAAAAAAGCATGTATGGGAGAATTTACCCCAAACATGTGGAAGAATCTTCCAAAGGTATCCCGTTGGACCAAAATTTAAAAAACAATGAAACAATGAAGCAGACATCAATTTTCCACCACTGCAGAGCCAGACCACCAAACATTCACTTATTCCTTCATGGCCAGGACTATCACAGTAGGACCATTTTGTCCATCCCATTTTCAAACGCACATAACTAGTTTGGGCTGCTTTGTGTATTCAGGGAAGAAACAGCACAGTGCTAATGCATGCTTTCAGATTTACATTTGAGCTGCCATATCCCACCTTGACAGGACCCAGGCTTGAGGGGCTTTGGTATCAGGAGTATAAAGGGAGGCAAAAGGAGGCCTGAAGGAGAAGCTGGGAAGTGACTGAATTCAGTACCACACAACACCGTTTGTGCGCGGCCCATCCAAACAGGAAGTCTCCTGCCAGCAGTTTGAAAGGAGGGATCTGTGCAGTGCACAGAGAGCCACATATTTTGCCCTTTTAAGGGACTTGTTGTTTGACAGCTCAGGGGCTTATTTGTTTTATATTTTTAAGGACTTCACTTTTTCACTTAATCTGCAGAATAAGCCATATCCTTAGACAGTAAATAATTAAAGCTTGTTGTGAAGCCAGTCTCCCTGGGCATAGGGCAGGGGAGCAGGAGGGAGGTGGCAGGTGAACCAAACCACAGGATGCTGGATGCTGTATCAGCAGCAACACAGCTGAGCTTTGTCATCAGAGCAGCTGCTGCCCTAACCTGCCCCACAATGCTTTGGTCTGTTTGCTTGCCAGAACAAGGCTGCTTTGAGCTTTCATAGAGACTGAGTAGCTGTGCAAGGAAAAGCACCTTCGGGACAGCAGTTGCATAGTGGGACTTCACATACAGAGCACAGCTAGAAGGTCTCCAGGGACGTTTTGTGCAGAAATTGGCATGCTCACTGAAGAAAAACCTAAGCAACAAACAACAAAAAAAATGCACAGACCATCCAAACCTCCACCCTTATGGCACCATGTGCTTGGCAGGAATCACCTGCCCTATTCTGTGCTGGGCTTAATTTATCTAGCACATTCTCTTATGTACTGGAGGGGCATCAGCTGCAACTCTCACGTAGCTGAAAGGAAACCAAGCTGGTAAAAAATACTGTCTTCTGGCATGCCCACTTTGCTTTGCTCTCTATGCCAGCTCTGCAAGGGGTGGTACATCCCAGCAGGATTCACCAGGGCAGGATGTTGCTGGCTTCAAAAGCCCATTCATAAAAACATCGGCTTCTCACTAGGAGATGCCAAAGGCCAACTTAAAACTGAACTGGTCTTTGACACAGCTTCAGTCAGCAAAACCAAAATGTTCTCAAATCTATCACAATGAAGTGCATGGCAATTTCTGTTTCCTCTCAGTAGTGGACACTTAAGAGATTCAGTTGCTAAAAGATTTCACAAGAGAGCCTCGGAAGTTAAACTTGTACACTGCAGACCATCTTCTCAAGTGTTATTACTCCAAGTGCAATGCCCTTTACGGCAATCCGGTCATGACTGAGATTAGAACCAATTACTTTGACAAAACTTTCCTTTGGAAGGAACTCAGTTCAATGAGACAAACCTGATTTACATGCAACACAAATACATTTGCATCAACTCAGTTGTAACCAAGCTCTGGCCCACTGTCTAAAGGCTTCCCCACCAACCATCAAAGGACCAGCATTCTCTAGGGCATGGACAATGAATCCTCCTTGGAAAAACTGGCTGAGCCACTGAAGTGATAGGACCATAACATTTTCCTTTATGAGCTCAGATCAAGACTTTGATAAACTTCGCCAAAAGAGGTACCTTACCAGGAAATGAGTACTATGTGAATGGATGTGAAGCTCAGCATTTTCTACAGGGTGAGTACTGCCCTGGTCTGGCTACCACAGGTTGTCCTGCACTGAAATTTCATGACTTGGCTTTCATCTTAAGCAGGTTAATCTAAGGGGTTGTCGGTCTCCAGGCTTTCTTCATCCATAATGCTGAGAAACACACAAGCTAATGTTTCTTACTGTGATTTTTTTTTACAGAATCTGCAGTTCCTTGGGATCCACACTTGTGAAACTCAAGGCTACTTAGTTTTTACTACTCTGCAAAAGCGTGCAGAGCTCACATGAACAGTAAGCTCGCTTTTGCAAAGCATCATTCCATCGCACGACTTGTACCCTTAACACTGGCAATTTCCAGATCCCTCTATAGGCAGCAGGCAAGAAATTCATACTAACATAGATGGGTAAAATAACACTTCTGTATTGCTTCAATACTGTAATTGTGTGCGTAGGTGAGGTGTCTAGATGCTGTCAAAATAAGAGCAAATGAGGACTGTTACACAGGAATCCAGCACAGGTATTTTAGAATTGAATCACTGAATGAATGAATGAGTGAGTGAATGAGTTAATGAATGAATGAAATTTCTAAGTTGGAGCACTGTCTCCCTAAAGATTAAGCCTGCCAGTTAAGTAGAAGTCCTTCAGAATCCTGTAAGTTGCATGGTTTATGCTATTTAATAACTAATTAAAACTTCTTGATTTTTGTTGGTGATCAAAAAAATAAACATTTTCTAATTATCTCCAAGTTAATAAAATTTTTCTTTCCTTTCTCTCTCTTTTGCCTTTCTTTTGTCAAGAATCAAATCTGGGAAAAATGTGCTTACAAATAATGAGGAGGGTGGGAGACAACAAAGAAAATGAAGAAAAGAGCAACATTCATTTTTCTGAGTGGTAATTGATAGCAAAGCTGACTTAAAAATTTATGAAAACAACAAAAGGTAGGGGGTTTTCTTCTAATATCTAAGCTCTATTGCCTCTCAACTTCTGGCAAGTAAAAATGAAACATGTGCAATTATGTATTTCTATATATACACTCCTGGTGAGAATCAATAGGAAATCTCTCTCTGGAGAGAATCCCACTATTACACATAACTCCCTCCCACAGCTCTTTCTCAGTTCTACTGTTTTGCCCTTTTGCACAACACAAACAAGTTGTTGTCATTTCAACAGCTAACCACACACCCGCTCCTCATAGCAATCCCTCTTCTGCTCCCCAGCCCCATCTGTGGTTCGGCTCAGGTCAGGAGTCACAGCCTGGAACTTTGCCCAAGGTCTAATTATAACAACGTCCTCTTCCTCTGACAGGGAGTACGTGTTCATTTCTAAACCATTTGGCCCAGTGAGCAAACATAATTTAGCTAATGCAATTTTTCCAAGCCTTATCAGAAGTTTTAGCCACATGGGATCAGATCCATGCTAACTGCCCACGAGGTTCCTCTTTCAATTGCTTTCTAAATTGCTTCGTTAAGTCTCGCTCTTCTCTTCATTCTCATCTCAGAGACTGTCATTTTCATGCCAACATACACTAAACAGTAAGACACATGAAACAACTGCTCTGCCAGCAGCTCTCCTGTGCAAGAGAGCTGATTATTGTAGTTTTTATCTCACTGTTCTGTCCTTCAACGCACTTAGCAGCCGGAGCATAACTGTAACTAAAATAGAGAAAACTACTTTTGTATCACCACCTTTGGAAAAAGGGAAGAAAGAGAACTCGGTGGGTCAACTAAACACACACAGTCATGCAACACCAGTTCACAACATAAGGAAGCATTAATGGTAAACACTTTCAGAGGTGAATCTTCACTGATTGTCAACAGACACACAATATCAGTGGATGTAGTCACAGCTCTCACCTGAGTGGGATGCATGGGACTAAATGTATGATGAAGAATCACTGCCCACACTATCTTATGCTAACAGGAAAGGAAACAAAGTCAATAATTTGCATTTCCCTGTAAGTTATCTATCTTTCTCTGTGGCAGGATAAAACATGTAGATGTAATGTGTGATCACTGATGTAGAAAGAAATCTGAATTCAGACTGGTTTAGAATATAAACCAACTCACCCACAGCCCCCAAATCCAAGTTAAAACTCTATATTATTCAACTATTAAATAATAAACCATGAGAACTTCCTGGTATTAAAACAGCTCCCTACATCGTCACTTATTGATGATGAAATGAAGAAAAGAAGCACCATGCTCAAAACTGTCTGAATATACACACTGGATACAGAGAAAGAGCTTTCTACTGATCCTATGCTCGGTTCCCTGGACCACGTTGCTTCTTCAGTACACAGACAGTGGAATGATGATCTTCGTGGCATGTTCCATTACCATGGGAATTTTCCATGGCTGTCACATGTAATGTGACAGATGTCAGGTGCACTATATGGCAATTGCTGCATGGGGGATGGGGAAAGGAAGCAGACAAACAATCCATTTGTTGCATGTTTAACAGTAACCCAGCTCTTTTGGTTTGGATTTGTCACCGTACTAAGGAGCCTCCTGGTCTCCAGCTCACAAAACAGCAATTAAAAAAACATTTAAAACCCACAAAGTTAAAACCTTGTTTTTCAGGGAAGGTAAGGCTTCTTGAAGATCACACCTGCCTGCTATGGTGGACAGGAAGGCATCGGACCCAAAACAGATCAACACATCACTTGAAGTGATCTGGAAACAAGCAGGGTCCTGTGCAGCAGTGGCTACTCAATGCCAATTAGCCATGGCCCACACTTAACAGTTCCACCACAGGAGAGAGGGCAGGTCAAATCATGCTGTGCATTTTGAAGCCAGTTCACAGATTTTTCTTTCCACAACACATCAAAACAAGAGTGCAGAGCTCTTGGTATTTATGAGGACTTTGCAAGACAGTCCAGGAAGTCACGTCTGGTTTGTTTTACACACCTGCCCATTAAAACTGAGATGGTTGATAATTTCAAAGCATTCCACAGACCTAAAGATTGTCTGTTATTACATACATAGTATTATATATATTCATATTTATTTAATTTTTATTCATTTATTTGCCTCAGAAATAAGTTCTGAGATACGAGAAAAGGCAAGAACTATTTGAAGGCTGTCAGGTGTAACTATATCTATGAACTTACTTACTGCAACGTGTCTGTCAAAAATCTCTTTACTTTAATACTTTAAGGATGCTCAGGATGTGCTGGGTGACTAATGACCACTAATGCTAGTCTACTAATGCCCACAAATCCACTACATCTCACCTGATACCAACTTATCAACACCCAACAACAACAAAAAGCTAAAGAACTGTAAGAGACTTCTCTTCTGAAATTCTAATTTGTAACACTTTCTCTGTCTTCACCTAAGAATGAGGGAAAAAATAACTCTACAGAAAAATTAACTAACAAAACCAAAAACCAAACAAAAGAAAACAGGAAAAAATATGCCTGCAGGTTCCTTGTGTTCCTCCTAATCATTAATCTATCTAAATTGTATTCATAGGAAAAAAAATTAAAAATAACAAAATACAAGATTCAAAATACAAAGTGAAAAGAGCAACAAAGCAGTTAAAGTCAGTGTCATGAATCTGGCTAGTAATAGTTAAATGCTTCTTTATACCTTTTTTCCACCCCTTAATGAAGTACAGATTAATAATTTTCTACACTTAACTGAGCTGACCAAATAATCCATTCACTGTTTTACTTGCTAAGAAGTTTTTTGTTTGTTTGTTTGTTTGCAAATGCATTAGTTTCGTATTAACTATGACTTCACACAGAAAAGGGAACAGTCAAAACTAATCCGTCCTCCTAGACACCAAATGCTGAGTCTTAATTACATCCTTGCATCTCATTTATACACAAGTAATCTATGGATCCTTAACATTTCTAAATGGCTATGAGATCACCACAGCTTAGACTGCAAACAAAACAAGTAAAATTCACACCTTAACTGTTAATCCAAGGTAAGCATGTTCTTCATCTCCTCAGTGTCTGATTGTACCACAAATTTGCATCCTAATTTGTCAATTCCACACTTAGGCATGCTTGCCAGCAATTCAAACCACCATGGTGGTGGAATGAACAGGATTGCACACTGCGTAAATATAATCACCCTTTCTGGTTTGAGTAGAGTCGTCTGGAGTCCTGTCCTTCTCTCCCTGCCCCCCTCAATGTTACTTCTTGGTTCTCTGGTGTTGCAGCACTGCAGTCTCAGTAGCATTTACAGATACCCTCCCTTTCCCTCTCAGTCAGAAAGTCACTGCTACCAAGATCAATTATCTTGCCTTCTTCACCATGACCCACATTTGTTGTGTTCATATATGTCACAAAAGATTACCCATTCCCTTCTATTAAGAAAAAAAAGGTGCTCCTTTGTAGTCTTAGTTCTCCCTTTCCTTCTTTTCTACCAGTTTTATTTTTATTCTCTAGTTTTTCACTGTTTCATTGCAAGATCTCCTTTTTTTCCATGACAACTCTTAGAATTGAAATGGCTTCCTGTAGCCACTTCCTATGCCTCACACTATAAAACCTTTTTTTTTTAAAGCAGATATTGAAGAGAAAAATACTTCTTAAGAGACACCTACTGCATGACACAAGCTGCAAAGACTGTGCCACACTTTGTTTATGTTTTATTTTTGTTGTATTTTACTTTATTGTCCTAGCTGTGCCACTGAGGTTGTAGGTTCTTCAGTGCAGGGTCTTACTCACCTGCTTAAACCAGTGCCAAACAGACTGTGATACTATACAAACAGAAATAAAAGAAGTAGACCAGCAAAAAGGTAATCACCTGGCTGGAATCTGGCCAGGACACAACAGGTTCACCCCCCAGTAATGATGCTGCTGTAGAGACAGCATTTAGCAGTGTCCATGAATCAAGCATGGATAAATTCGTCCTTTATGAAATAATGGAATTTATTCAGTGATTTCCTCCACCACAACATTAGCTTCACTACATGGGTTGGTTTATTATGTCACTGCTCATCAAATTGCTGTGGCTGTAAGAGCCAATGGGAAATACACTGCATAAAAAAAATACGAAAAAAATCTCATAAACCCCACAGATGGCACCCCAAAACCCAGTTCTGACTAAGGATAAGACCATGCAGCAGCAAGAACTTTCAAACAGTCTCTACAATTCCCAGATTCTACTTTTGAAATAATTCAGATCCTAAAAATATTATTTTTAAGGCTTGACAAAATTATATTGTAATTCTAGGGCCATGATTCCATGACCAGGCTATAATCCTAGTTTGTGTGTGTGCTACTCAACAGAGTGGGTCTGAACTTCCTTTTCTAGAAGCTACAGATCTAGAGAGCAGAACCCAAGTTAGACTCTCAATTTTCTCTACTTTCTTTTGGTGATGGGTAGAATCCAGCGATGCAATTTCACAGAAAAAAAGTACCTTGGGAGTTGGAGTGCAAGATGAAGCCTTTATTCAATATAAGAAATCATAGACTGAATATTAAATAGATCATGGTAACATTGGTTAAGCAGACATACGAACTGACAGCCAGAACCAGCACGTCACTTCTTCAGCTTCAATGCAAAAGACGACTATTTTCCTCTACAGGAAGATGAAGTCCTGTGCCTTTTACAGGTCTTACGGTATGAAATATCTTTAAAATCATTGTATGACACTGACTAATCAGTAATGTCTGTCAGTTCTATCCATAAGACCAGGTCCCAAGGATGAAACATCCATACCCCAGAGCAACATTTTTGATCACCTCAGGAAAAAAGCCAAGGATTGAGTGATCTGTAGAACTAGGTGTCCCACTCTATCCTCTATGCCATAAGATCAGGAATACTAGTAAAGCAGATTAGTACTTTAGGTTAGTACTAAAGCTGGGTCTAGGAACTTAAAATCTCTCCAATATTTCTATTGGGAAGAGTGGGGTTTAGTTACAAAGGAAGTCAATCCAGAATTTCCCAGTAGCACTAATAACTGCCATGTTCAGAAGAATGAACACACAAAACCCTATTACTAAGAGCGTCCCTGTCTTGTTTGAGTCATTGTAATTTTTCCATTCTGTCATTGCCCAATTATTTCCAGACATGATGTAACTATTTTGCCAAGGGATTTGGGAGTCAAAATGTTACCGTTGTTGTCATCGTTATCCTGGGTGCTTGAATTTTCCAGACAAAATAAGCAGCTGAGGGCATTAGAGTGCCTCTACTGAGAGAGAAATACTCTGTAAGAACTGCCAGGGCGGTCCAAGAAAAACAACAAATGGTAAAGGTCCAGTTACACCCCCCCAAACTCCTGCTTATTTCCCTGTGAAATGCTGTTTTCTTATTCACACAATTAGTAGAATAAAATTTCATCTGTTGTCTGATGTCATCATAGCATAAAAAAGATTGATTTCCATTCTAACACTCTGATCAGGGTCACTATGGGACATTAAAATTCAACTTGACTGGAAATATGCTTTGATTATAACCACTGGAAACTAACCACAGATGTAGGTGTACAAGTGCTGTCTTCACTATTGATAGGTAAATCAATTACCTGCACTGGTAAAATTTTCCTAAACTTCACACTCTGGAAAAAGCAATTGTCTTTACAGCAAATGGGTATAAATGGGAAAAAACTCAACAGAGAGACCATTTGGACTTTTACCTGTTTTTTATGGATGGCACTGAATCTCTTCAAAACTAGTGTTGATCAATGCCACCTGGGAAAGCCAGGTTCCAGGCTGCAGAGCTGCCACTTTCCTGCTTAGTGGCCCAGACAAAGCACAGTGTGCTTCTACATGTCCCTTCAAACCCATACATAAAAAAAAAAAATGATGGCTCTCAGTTCAGTTCCATAGACTGAAGAGCGACCGATGCGGACAAGAGTTAAAAGCCTTCTTTAGTGATTCACTAATGGAAGAAACAGCCACTAGATGCATTCACTAAGGGAACAGGTCTCAGGGTTTTTATGCTCACTCCATCTTGGAGATGGTTCCTATTGGCCAAGACACAGACAGAATCAAAATGTCATTGATTTTAAATACCTATTTTTTTAAAGTACTCAGATTGCAGAGTTGTCAATTTGGCACCATAAATAAATTCCTTGTAGAAAACCAAGTTAAGAAAAGGTCATATACGGCATTTTATTCCAGCATTTTTATTTTTGTTCAACATTCTGACCAGGGATACTCTGGGTTCAATGCCCTGAAACCTCAACATTACGCAAGTAGGTTTGAACTCCAAGCCAGAAGCTTGGTGAAACTGCTGAACTTTTAACCTAACAAGTCTTCATGAAGAATGGATATTTGGAAAGAGTTTTGCTCAAAGATTTTGTGTTGTTTCTGTGTGTATTTTTAAGTGTCATCCAGCTAAAATATATTTTCTGGCTGCTGCAGTATTTTCAGGAGGAGATTTTACACCAGCACTGAAGGCTGGTTTCAGAGCCGTGATGTACTGCTTTAGGTTTTGGGGCTGTTGAGTGTTTCATTGCATTAAAGTGAACAAGGCCTCCTCCATATTTTGGTCAAATTTTACAGATCTGATGCTTTGAGTGACACAGGTAGTGATCAGTTATTAGAGTCTGAAAAGAAAGCAGTACCTAAAACCAGCCACCTTCTTTGCATGGTCAGTGGGTGCTCTGGCCAAAAGCATTACGTAGAAAAGAGTGCAGTAAAAGGAGGGACAGGGAGACCCCACCTAAAAAGCACAAATGTGAGGTTCTTCTCTACAAAGCCATGCCAATCCATGTGGTCTAGAGCACTTGGTACACAAGGGTGTGGTGCCTGTGCCGATTGCCAACACTCCCTCCTGCCATCCTTGAACTGCCAATAGCTAGTTCTAGTCTCCCAGATTCTCATGGAAAGAGGTCATGTCCACATCAAGGCCCTTTAAGGCTCATAATTAAGAAAATTTTAAGTTCTGAAGCATATCTAGGGAAGACTTTCTAGAATTGTAACTGACCTTTAACACACTGTCCTTTCCCAAGGATAGGGCATTTTTAAATGTATGCTCAGATACCTGAAGAAAACTGTGGAGAAGCTCCACCAAATGTTCAGGTAGTCATCTCCAGACTTCTAAGTGTCTACAAGTCAACAGCCTGCCTGAAAATACAGCAAGTTCTTTCAGCTTCTGAGCCCAACCTACTTGTAGCTTGTTGGCAAAGCTTGGAGCACGCTCCACAAAAAAACAGATTGCAGTATAAAATTTCCTCAGCTCCCACCACAGCTGCACACAACTGGAAAAAAACCTCTAAAAATCCAACAAAACAACCAACCCTGCTTCTAAACCACCACTTGATCTGGATTCATAGTCCTCAGACATGATTCAAAATGAAGGCCCATTGTATACAAATAGAAGAGAAATCTACCCTCTATGAGAGAAGGAACACGTTTATCCCCTGAGGGCCGCAAATGTTATTGTGTCCAGTGATGCATATCTTTGCAGAACACGTACCAATATCACTGCTTGTTGTCTCTAATTTTGTACAGTACTGACATATTTGATAGGTTGTACAGGGTTTTATCCGAATCATCACCTGATGCAGGTTTTTTTGCCTCACCCTTTGGAAAGGGTGTATTTAAAACTTACTTAAATCAATCATTTTTGCTCATTTTATAGCTTAAATTTATGGATGAAATACATACAAATAAAGACAGTAAGCAGTCATACATTGGCTTGTAAAAGTTGAAATCTTGACTCTGCTGCCCTGGTCATATGCAAGAACATGTCCCACTGCAAGAAAGGCTGAAATTGCTGTTATCCCCATTTTCTACTAACTGAACAAGAGCCACAGCCAACCAGTACCAAAATCTTTCCAGTAACAAGAAGCAGCAGCACTTGCCCCTTCGCCTGCGCAGAAACCCATCTGAACAAGGAAACAAACTCAATTTTCATAAAACCTTTGCCAGCAAAATAAGAGGGAACTGCAAAATGTCAGAAGCTCTGAAACATCAAGACAAACTATATATTTGGTCTGGGTGGCAAATCCAAGAAGAAAAGCTTTATATGTAACCCAACAATTTGCACATAAGCTGACAGCCTATCACTAAATTTTAACTATTGGCTGTTGGACCAGTAAATGCAAGATGAAAATGGCACTAATACCATGGGATCCTCATGTTTTACTTCCTCCGCTTCTCCCAGTCATTCATATTACAAGCAAAGGGTCTCTCACACTACAGTAGTGAATGCTTAAAACAGATAAAATTGTACAGAGAAGTGTATCCATCTCCAAATCTCTGAAAAGATAAACCAGCAGATGTATAAAGCAAACACTGAGTCCATATCAATGAGATACTCTTCTGGGTGAACTCTTCCCTAGTGCTTGTTCTGTCCATACCCTAATGTCAAACACAGCCTGTAAGAAGCATGGCTACTGCCCAGGAAATGCTCTTACTGCTGGGTTTACAGTGTCATCAGCTATTAATCACAAAAAGCTCCACTGGGATAATCCAGAATTAAACAAATTAAGAAATGCATGTCTTAGAGAGGGGAGTTGGTGTGGGAAGTAATTTTAAGGAACACTGTTTTGTTTGCAAGAATAAAAACAGTTCTTTAGACAGGAGTGAGTCCACAAGGTCTTACACTATCCTGTTCATGCTGAGATCTCAAACACAGCATTTGTTTTTTTCTCCATTTTTAGGAGGTCATGCATGATAAGGAAACAATTCATCTCCTACAGGGCCTACTAATAGCAGCATTAACTCTCAATTCCCACAGCACATTTCACATCCATATCAATATTGTGGGACACATTTCCTGTATCTACCAGAATACTCCTACAGTAAGAGTTCACCTCCAGTTAAATTGCAATATTCTGATGACATGGTGAACACTTCACAATCATCAGATCCCAGCACGTGACCACCAAGTCGTCCATTTCCCTGAAAGCTGTTCATAGTAGAAGTGCCCTTTAAAGAGTGATTTTCATAGCACCTCAGAAACCTCCGTGTGAAAGAGGATGTCCAAATGAAAACAAAACAAAACCCCAAACCCCACTTTAATGCTGTGACTTGACCTAGAGGAGGAGTTCTATCTTGTTCATTTGATGGAGAGAAACCAACACTTAGAGTATCTTGGAAATGAGCTCTCTCTATGCCTTCTAACCGACGCTCCAGACCAAAAAAAGCATTTCTCTAAGTTGGAGGGAGTGCCTCTAAGGACCAAAATTTGAGCTTGAGTTACTAAATAACTGAAGAGAGGGGAAACCACTTATCAGGGGATATAGAGCAAAAGGCAAGAGGAAAGATCAGCTTTCTAGCTGGAAGGATGCTGTGCTCTGTGGGTGTACTATAGCAAGTTGCATGCTGTGGAAGGACCTTGGTGTGGAGGTAATGCCAGTGGGTCAATGAGCCAACAGTTCAGTCAAGAAAATAAATTTATGTCTTTGTACTCGGTTCTTCAAATATTTAGGCTGAGGTTACTCCAGAGGAAATCTCTTTCTTTTTTTATCAGATACTAAGGGGTTTATATTGCATAAAACGAAGTATTTCAGACATTTCTTTGCTAGGGAATCCCCCAAAAATCATATTTATGCAGGCAAAGTCAGCAGAAATAGAAAGAAAAAGGTAAAAAAAAAGAAAAAAGAGAAGCATTTTATCCTTCTCTTCAGAAAGACTTTCAAAGGCATACTCAAAAATCTGTCCATCCTATCAAGGCAGTAATTTCATCTTATCAAGGCAGTAAAAAGGGTGAATATACTATTCAAATTAGGTTATGGAGACTTCACAAGAGCCTTTCATTCCTCAGATGAGTGAAGAACATACACTCCCCTATATAATTTCCTCTTCATGGGTGTAACAGATTCCTGTTAATTCTGATGGAAACACATAACCTTGTAGAACAAGAGATCGACTCTTCCAAGCAGAACTCAGACTCAGTTAATTTCTGGTGAAATGGCTCTTACTGAAATTGTGCCAGAGAGGCACCTGAGATTTATTTTTTTTTAGCCTCCCAAAATATTTTTTCTCCTCCAAAGGCCTTTTGAGTTGAATTTAGCAAAGTCAATCCGAAGCATCCAGAGCATCTAAATCATCATTTCCTGACTCCTGAGGAATGTATTCCAAGTCATATACAAACTTCAATAGGGGCCAGTTTTTAACTTTAGTCCTAACTCTGAAAGTCTCCCGACTAGAGATTCAGAAAAGCAATGTATTCTATATGTCAGTAGCAGTTTTATGTTTCAGCTGTACTTCCATGTTTTCCCTTAAATTTTCCTTACGCAGGAGTACTTCTCCATGCTCTGTGTAACAGCTCAACTAGTTTGCCCCAAATTAGAAGGAGAATGAGAGCAGGCTGGTCACTCCTTCTGGCACCACTAAGCAGAAGCTGCTCTAGAGATGTGCGCAGTCAAAGCTTTTCTCTCTTGGCCCTGAGCAGAGCTTCTGCACCTGCACCAGCCAGTGCCAGAGTGCAGAGTTGAGCATCATGGACTGCTCTGCAACAACCTTCAGCTCCCTGCATTCTGCACTGCCACCACCACCGCCAGCAAAGACCTAGATGTGGGTTTCCAGCCTATCACAGAGCAGTAGCAGATAAGCAGCACCTGCTCTGGAGAGGATAACTAACACAAGACACATAGGAGAAAACAGTCTTTCCTCCCCCTCCATGAAGGGAAGGGTTGTTGGGATATGTCACTGTTCTGAATGCCTCTTAGTTGGCTTCAAAGAAACCAACAGTTATTTATGTTATTTTCTTCCTTCTATTCATAGATTGTCTTCACTAGCTATAGCTTTGGTTCTCAGCTGCCTATCACTTCTGAGACGACCCCATGGAAGTAAGATAATGCCAGCACACTAACATTCAGGAGCTGCTCAACAGCCTTATCAGATGTTTAGCATCAGCCATCCACAAACAATACGCAGGCATTCCTAACCCAAGGCACTCTCAGACTACTGGTGAATAGTTAAACAATGTCCTCCCATTCTACTGGTTGATTGAGGTCTCACAAGTAACTCATGAATAACCATGTTAAAAATAGATAGCACTATTGGATAGTAGAACATATACTTTATCTTCAACTATCGAAATATGAGTCAAAATTCTAAGCTTCTTCCACTCTTTTGGTAACATATCCCTAGTTTTCAGTACAAGGCATTTCTTCACAGTAAATGCACTCAGGCTTTCAAAACCAAACACACACCACCCCCAGTGCAGTTCTAAAAGAGTCAAATACACAATTTCCATGCAAGTCTTCCTCTTTCAAACCTCACTGACTGCCATTGTAGCAAAATTTTCCACCTTAGTTCAAGCTCTCTGTCCCTTCTAAATAAAGCAACTCAGAAATATTCAGTTAGAAGAAATTCTCTCCCACTAGTTTTATTAGAACATTGAGAACACAGGTTTCTGCAACACTTATTTCCTATCTTCTTCTAGCCAAGGAAGCACTTCAGTAAGCAGATTTAAAGATAGAGGGCCTAAAACAAAGCTTTATTATATTTTATATATATATATATATATATATATACACATTAACAAAGAAGTTGCAAAAAAAACCAACAAAAAGGGAAAATAAACCAACAGGAAAAACAACCACCTTAGTTCAAGCTCTCTGTCCCTTCTAAATAAAGCAACTCAGAAATATTCAGTTAGAAGAAATTCTCTCCCACTAGTTTTATTAGAACATTGAGAACACAGGTTTCTGCAACACTTATTTCCTATCTTCTTCTAGACAAGGAAGCACTTCAGTAAGCAGATTTAAAGATAGAGGGCCTAAAACAAAGCTTTATTATAGTTCATATATATATATATATATATATATATATATATTTCTCTCACTTAGTTGTTCTCGTTCCCACCATCAGGCAGACCCAAAAGCCCACAATGTTTTGAGAAACACACCAAAAGTAGCTCAGGATGTAAGTATGAAAACATGTACAGCAAGTTTATTTTATGCTGGTCTGTTTCATGGCTCTCCTCCAGCATTTTGGATGCACAACCCCACTAGGGTCACAGTGCTAAAATTTTCCTTAAACAAGTCCATCTCAAAGGTCCAGGCCTCTTGTTTCCTTTCCACACCACCTGCATCTCAGCACTCCTTAAAGAAAATAGAATTTATCCAGTGCAGAAAAGAATAATGATGTGTATGTACATCCCTCTCTACTGAATCCTCTCCTGCTTGGCCGTTTTCCACCTTCCTTCATCAGTGCAGTTTCCCAAGTACTCCCAAGTGGGGAGGGGATCTATGCAAGGCTGCTAAGGTGACTAACTGCTTTAGCTCATAAGATCCAAAAGTTGGTGGGATTGAAACTTGAGAGTTTTGAAAAAAGTTCAGCAGAATAGCTGGAGCATCTTGGAGTCCTCAAAGCCTGAGTTAGATGAGACAAAGGTCAGGGTTCTTTCAAGTATTACATCCCCCACAGAGCCCCATCTCACAAGGCTCCAATGCTTCAATCCATGTTTTTCCATTAACAGGACATTAAAATCCCAAACAACACATTTTATTCTGTCCATGTCTGAAAGGTATCAAAATTTACAAGTCCACATTCTTTTACCAGGTAGTAGAAGCCAACCTCTATGAAATACATGGAAGAAATGGGGCTGGGGGAGGGAAGAGGAAGGTTGAAGGGAAGATAAATAATTAAAACATTGCCTTCAGCCTCACTGAAGGAAATTTATGTGTCTGTCCTTCTCAAAAAACAGTGCTTCTTTCACACACTTATAGAGAGTTTTTTCTTTGCAAACACTCCAAAACTAAAACCAAACAACTTCCAAATTAACAGTAAGGATCTGACAAGCTTTCTTTAAGATGGCAGGTTTTCTTTAAGAGGCAAACCAAACAACTCTTGGAGCAGGGTAGCAGCTGGGTGAGCCATGACCCAGTTTTCATTCAGAAGCAGATAAACGAGCTCTGAGCAAATGGTAGAGGGAAAAAAAAAGGAGAGGAAGAAACAGAAAGTGCGAAGCAACCAGTCAAAATATCCCCTTTTAGAAAAAGATGAAGTTGCCATCTGCAAGAGGGATTAAAGGGGACACTTAGAACCAATGTGTACTACCAAGAATCCCTTTGAAGGAAGACCCAACTTCCTGGCTCCAGAAGCCACACGCTGAAAACTTTTATATGGTCAAAAGCCAAGAGACACACACCACACACCTTGTGAAGCTGAGGAAAGGGAAAGCACTAGGAAGTGGTTTGCAGTCTAGATGTAACAATACATACTCATGACTCTTGCTGCTCCTTTTGAGATAAGGCTGGGCCAGGCAGGTAGCCAGCTCTTAAGAAAATGCTGCAATACCAATCTCAGCAGTTGAAAGGAGCCTCTCAAGAGTGTCTGATCGAGTCTCCTTGCTCAAGCAGGGTGCTAGGGCAAATTGCTAGGGACCAGTGTTCAGACACCCCCACAGGAAAAAAGTTCCCTGTGTTCAGATGGAGCTTCCAGGGCTTCGATTTATGCTCATTGCCTCATTCTGTCACTGGGCACCGCTGAAAAGAGTCCACATTTCTGAAGCAAAGAGCCAAATTTCTCAAAAGGCCTCTTACCAGATAAGCCCTCTTACCAACATTTACAGCTCTGTATAATTGTTTCGGGAATTTATCCCTGTGTACAGATCTAGACTGCGTGCATGACAACAGAATATTGCAGAAATTCTCTCTTGTGCCAATGTCTGCTAATGACAGACACGAACAAGCTGCAGAACAAAGAACCATGCATAGAAGAGATGTGTTAAAAATAAAAATACCAGCAACATTTTCCCATAGGCAAACTCATTATATGTTCTCACAGCACAAAAATTCACAGACAGGGTGTCAGTCAGCCAAAAAAGAGACTCCTCATATCTGTAGAAGGTCTTCACAAATTGTTACTGCACTGCCCATCCTTTCTCAAAGTGAAATATTAATGACAGCACAATTTTGTGATTAACATTAAAAGTTGTGACTCTCCAAACAATTTAATAGAAGTAGAAGCAGCCTTAAAGCAAAGCTCTTGACTGGTAACACTTATCGAACTACTGTTTCCCAGTTCTAGTCCTATCCACAACATAGACCCTGTCTCTGCATTAGCACAGGCAGTGGCAGTGACAAACACAGTGGACTTGTACACCTACTGGTTCCCATACCAGGTAAGGTAATAGCCATTGCTGTTGCACCAGCCTGCTTCAAGACATTCCTTGGACATTCTGGTCTACAATCTTATTACTCCCCTACTTGAGAATAAATCTTTGTAACTGGTGATGATCCAAGCAAAACAAAAAAAAAAAAATTCTTCTGTTTGATTTGAATTCTCCAGAAGCTTAGGGCTTTACAGAATTTTTCCCTTTGTATGTCTCAGCTGCTTCCAATGAAGTCAGCGGATGTTTGACCACTGATTTCTGTGGGAATGGCATGGGATTCTAGCCACAGCAGGACTGCTAACCACTACCACCTAGTATTTGCCCTTCAGAAGCTTTTCAGAGCAAATGCTTAGAAAGTAGTTGAATTCCATTTTTTGCAAGCAAAGCCCCAGGAAACCCCTTTTTCAGAGGTCAAGCCCTGTTCCCTGAGGCTTTGGTGCAAGCTGTCTTGGCAGGACTTCTCCTGAGCCTGTTGTGTGGAAGATAAGGAATTTGAATGATTTCCTGCTCTGCAGCATACAGCTCCCCAAACATCTGACAGTTTATGTCCCAGGGACTGTCTCCACAGAAACCTGGCTAGAGAAGCCATGATGCTGAAAGTAAGAATTATCCAGTAGCCAGCAGCTCATCTTCCCTCTTTCACACTCCCCATCCTGCACTACTTTCCAACGACATTCTCTTGCCTGTGGCTCTCCCAAAGCACACCAGCTACTACACACCTCCTCCCAGTCAGGTCTGACGGAAAGGTTATTAACTCCCACAGTGATCCACCAGTGCTACAGATAAAGCTGCTTCCTATGGCATCCTGAAATCAAACACACTCTCCTGTTCAACAAAATATCATGTGCCAAGTGAGAGTACACTTGGAGCTGACTTGCCACCCTCCTGCACTGCACACATTATCTATCAGATAAGCCTCCAGCAGAGTCCTTGCGTGAGGTCTTTTTCACACTGTTTCAAAATCAGAAGGGTTTCCCCTCAAGACAGCTTGATTTTTATCTCAGAAGTCTGAAAAAACGAGGGGAAAACCAAAAGAAACCCTTACATTTTGGGTTGTCCTAAACTGGAACTGTGTGCAACCCTACACCAGAAAAACAACGCAGCCCCCAAGGACTATGAGCCAGGTGTTCTCTCTCTTCAGGCACTCTTTACCATACAGCTGCTTGGTCTCTTCAGGACACTCACCTGCTAGACTATACCCAGGAGATGCTGTGAGTGAGAGTACTTCCAGCAAAATTGCCCAATATCCGTTGGGGCCAGGCCTATCACATGCAGTAGCTGAGCTTATCCAGCCACGTCCAAGTTTCACATATTTACTCTTTGAGGATTAAGAAGAATTTAGTACAACAGTTCTAAAGGCTGGCCTGCAGTGATGCCTGCAAAGACAGCTAGCCTGACCTCTTCAAGAAGTGTGTGGTCCTCCAAGGCATTCATTCAAAATGGGGATTAATTGAAAAGAACATCTCAATTAGTTGGTACTTTTTCCGTTCAACTGTATGCCATAAAACGAACATTTTACTATTTAGAGGACATGCAGGAAATCCTTTTCCTAAATGCACTTATCAGTCTGCTCTGCAGCCTAGCACTCTTCACCACTGTTGCTTGCAAAAAGAGAATTATACATACAATCTGCAAACTTCACTTGCCCTTTGTGCACAAGACATACATGAATTTCAATAATTAGAATTTAAAGAAACTTTGTCTCTTGCCTCAAGAACAGATTTTCACAAAATTATTTATTTTTATTTTTATGTATTTATTTATTGTCACAGCTTTCATTTCAATGAAAAACAGGAAGCAAATATCCAGAATAGTGCAGTTTATTGAACAGACCTGGTTAAAAGGAAAAAGAATTGTCTTGAAAAAGAAAAAAAGAATAATTTTGAAAGCAAGTGCAAGCTATTCTAGTGTTAGGGATGCCTTTTGAGGTATTTTTTTTAAAGAAAAGTAAAAACAAAGACATTTCCATTTTCACCAATATTTTCCCCTTCTACTGAACAAAAAAAAAATTAATACAATAAAGAAAAGAATTTAGAAAGAATCTATCAACATTGATTGCATAGCATTCAACAGCATAAAAAAAGGAGAAAGAAACAGTAACAAATAAATACATCTTTCTGGCATGATTTATCACATATTTTGAAATATCCAGCTCTCATAAGAATGTGGAAACATTCAGGAAAATCTGTGTTTTCTTCAAAATTTGGCAATTCTGAGAACAGACGTGTTCAATGAGAAAATCCCAGTGGAAAAAATTTGCATGAGACATACTGAGCTCTTTTGAAAGTCTAACCACCGGTCTCAGTAAAGGAGGTGAACACTTCCTAAGATCTAGTCTGCCTTTTGAGAACAGTTGCTCAAACAGCAAAGTCCTCTCCAACACCTGTAGGCTACCACCAGCCACAGTTCTTCAGCAACAGCCATAACTGAGCTGCTAGTTTGGCCAAGGACATGGAAGTTCTTTACCCCTGAGCTGTGTCCTCCACTCTGAACACGTAGCACAGCACACAGCAGGAGACAGAGAAAACAAGACCCATTGGGCTCATTGCCTTGTACCGCAACATACAAGTGGGAAATTAAAAGCAAATCTCTCTCTCCCTGAAATAACATGGGGAGCAACTCAGTAGCCAAGGATCCTTTCTTTCACTGAGCAGTTTTGAATGCTACAGTGCTTGGGGAGAAAAAAAATAAAACAATGTAAATACAAATACAAATGAATGCTCTAGATCAGTGATTGCCAAAGAGATGGCAGAG
>NW_008239647.1:932887-957036 GCF_000691975.1 Corvus brachyrhynchos
ATGTACAGTTGTGTCCACAAACTGATATGCTGCTTTTAAGACCTGCTCAGACTTTATCACTTTTCAAATCCCATTTCAGGAGAACAAACAAAACAAAAAAGAGAAACATCCCACAATTTTAAGATGTGTGTGGGAAGTACTGCAGAATGGTAGCAAAGTGATAACCATGCAGCACTAAGGAGATAAAAGCAACACAAGAGGATATTTCTGTATGTTAGCTGGGCAACAAGTGAATACAGGCTGGAAGCACGAAGGATGTGAAAGGCGACAGTGTAAAACCCTGGCCTCAGGTTTATTTGGCTTCCATTGGCCTCAGTGAGACTTACACTCACCAATCTGATAAAAAAAATCTTATGAACTATAAAGCTGAAAGGGTTGTACCAATCAGCTAGTCTGACCTCATGCATAGCACAAGCCACAAGATTGCTATAAATTAATTCCTGCCTGAAGTAGAATGTAACTTTTCAGTAGGAATCTCATTTGATTTAAAGATTTCCAGCAGTAGAAAATCTACCACAACTCTCAGTAAACTGCCTCTCACTTTAGAAATTGTTTCATCTGCCAAGTTTCAATTCCCAGAGTTTGGGCCCTGACTTACTTTTTCTAGATTGAAAACGCTATCACCAAATGTTCTCTGTATAGCTAATTATAAATAGTGATCAACAAGTCACCTTTTAAGCACATCTATAAATAATTACAGGATAAGCTTTTGAGTCTCATCCATCTATACCTGGGATTAATCAACGTGAAATTCCGTAATGTTCCATTTATGACCACTGCAGCAGTCTGTCACATATACAATGGTCACTTGAAATACAGTTCATTCTTGGATCAAAGGAGTTAGTCAAGTTTAAAATGAAGTTATTTCTCATGGCAACCTGGCAGGATACAAAGATATCACAATACAGGTATGAAGAAGATGATGGTATGCTTAAGATCATTCAGCAAGTACATGGCAGAGCCCAGAGTAATGCCAGTTAACTCAGATTTTAAATCTTCATCCTTGCTCACAATGCCATCTTCCTGCACAGCACAAGACAGAAAACTATTCTAAAAACAAAACAAAAAACCACATCCTGGAATCTCTCCAGATTTGGAGCAAGGCTTTTGAGCTATTTGCATGCAACTGAAAGCAATATAGAAAAAAATCCTGGTATCTGCATAATAATATCCTTCCTGATAACTTTGAGGCAGAGAAAACATACCAAGAAAATGAAACTCATAGGCCTGCACCCACAGTAGGCCCATTCACAGATTCTTGTTCTTTTGCATCTTCAGAGGTGCTTGGCAAGACCAGTTCCAGCAGCCTACCAAGGCTCTACTATCAATTTGATTTCTAAGAACTAAGTAGTCAACAGAAAAAAAAGTCTGTCTCACAAATTCCAGTTTGCTAATGTAAACATCATAAAAAAACCACAACAACTTTAAAAACAAAATATTTGAAAGTCAGTTTCCCGTCTTTACTAGCTGCCAAGAGCAGAGTTCAGGGCTCCGTGCTTCTCGAGTTGATGAAACCATTAACACCTACAGCAGCGTCAGGAATGTTAGTCTGCCCTCAGGACTTGGTAAGTAATAAGAAACTGGTGTCAGTTTCACATTTAAAAACCCATTCCAAGTAATAAATTTCCAATTTCTGATCCGGATGGAAGCCCAGCCCAAACAGCATAGCAGAGGCTCAAAGCACTTCACTACAAAGGTATCAACACTGGCAACTGTGCCAGCAAGATGCTCATTAAAACAGTCGGAAGATAACTAGCATAAAAATATGCCTTGCTGCAAAATGCATCCAGAATAGTGTGTGGAGAGTTATGACAAAAAAAACCCCAGTGAACAACACTCACAGCACAGAAAACTTGGGTGTCTCTTTAGTCAGTCCTTTTGCTGCTGCAGTCGCCAGACCAAGACTTACGGAGACCTTGTGTGGCAACACCAGGCAGTCTGGAAGTCAGAGAGCCAGCATGAATTACAGGGTCTGTATGCATTTAGCAAGTTCAATAAAGAACTCCCTTTATGTTCATTACAACACAGTTCTGTCTTCGCTGCTACAAGGGGTGCAACAGAGGAGGCATTAGCAGCTGGTCCTTGCAAGAGTCAAAGTCTTCTAAAAGGATAAAAGTGGGGTGCAACCCTCTTTCCAGCAATGTGAGTCTCAACTGCCTAACATGGTGATAGCTTTGTTGTGGCTCCTCTTCCTCTTCCCCAAACACAGCTCAGCAGGCACCACCCTACACAAGTTGTGTGTGCCCATTTCCATTTCATGGGGGAGGGAGCCACGACTGGAGTTCAATACCCGTTCATTTATTTGGGTCTGCCTAAGAGAAGCACAGCCAACTTTCTAGTGCATTAAACCACTTAAACCAACATTTCCCTGACTGTGCTATTTCCCATCCATGCCCTCTGGGCTCTAGGGCTGGAGCAAGAGATGTAACATGGCCACCTCTCTTCTACTTTCCTGTTCCTCAGGTGAATTCACCATTGCATAACAAGGTACAGAGGAAAATAAATCCCACAATGATAACCTGCCATTTATTCTGTATCTATTTCAAGCTGAAGGCAAACTCTCTTTCATCCCATTAGTATGGGATGCACAGAGCATCCTAACATGCCAAATGTCCTGAAAGTTTCTGCATATTTTGATGCACTTGATACTACTGCTATATTTTGTTCCTCCCTACAAACATATGTCAAATACCCTTCCTGAAAACACCTCCTCTGACATGTGGTCCCATGCACTGCTAGTGCCATATGCCAATCATCCCCTAAAATTCACTTCCTTGTGTCCTACCAATAGCCCAATAGGCCAGGATTCTCAGTGATTTCCAGTCCCTTGAATTAGCATCCAACGATGTCCTGTTTACATTTCAGGGCTGTGGTAGAAATAAACACCATAATGTCAGGACATTCCATCAGCAGGATTCCAGCATAACCATGCTGGGCTGTGACCAGGATGCTGAACCAAGTATGGTCTGACTTTTTACTTTATCTTATTTCCTTTTCCTTATATTTCCATTACCTACCAGAGGACGCCTTCTAGTGAGACAGTCCCTGCAAGCAGTGAACACACTGGAAGGATCTTTACAATTGTTAAGTTGCTAAAAAAGGAATTAAACAGTAAGGAAACAAACACAACAAGCAGGGAAGGGGTACTGGATCACAGAAAAGGATTTTATTTTTTTGTCAAACAGAAGTTCAAAGTAACATAATCATCCCTCTATCTCCCAGATGATGAAATTGAGACGTGGACAAGGCAAAGCCTTTTCCTGGTTAGATGGTTGCAAGGACTAAATTCTGCTGTCAACTATGGTAGCAGTAAAACCAAAGACTCAAAACTAATTAATTTCAATTATTCTTAATTATATTTCACCTACTTAAGTAGCAATACTTGAATAATCAGAGGAGACATCGCAAATGCATCTGCTATTAAACCTTAGCCAAGAGACACTTATTTCTAAGTAGGTTATAAAATTTCCAGACTAGAAAACAGCCTATTAGCAAAACGGCTGTCCTGTGGTATGATTAAAAGCTCTCTACTTCTCACCCCAGCAGTGTACAAACAAATGCTGTCCTCTCCATTCCAATTAGAAAATCAAATGTAAATATTATGAAGAAGGATCTCTCAAAACACACATACCGGATGACTACCAAGGACAGGCTGAATGCTTTGAAAGCAACGTTTTCTATGATGTACCAGATCTCTCAGAATCAGAGAAAATAAAGAAGGGAAAGATATACCAAGCCTGTATACTCTATTTGTCCCAGTATAAAAAAACTCTGCTGAATAATATTTCGTTGAAGTGTCAGTTCAATCTAGATTTCAAGTGTTGCCATTTTATGCAGAGTAGAGTTACTGTTTAGGTACTGATTCTTGGGGGAATATAACTGGAAACCAGAAGATTGTGCTGTTGGAATGAATGCTTGCTCTTTGGGATTGAATTAGCATGGAAATGGCTCCCTAACACTTGCGTAAGATTCTCATCTTCAAGTCGAAACCCTGGCCAGAGCTGTCTTTAAGACGGTTTTGTACAATGCTTTAGTCCCACAGATACCTCATTTACTAATACTGATAGCCCTGAAGACTATTTGGAAACTCCAGAAAGTGTGCTGAGAGCTGCAATCTACTGCCTAAATAAAGAAAGGGAGATAAGACCCATGTTCCAGGCTTGCCATGATCTCCTTCCACACTTCTAGGTATCACTTCTTAGCCACCATTCATCAAATGGACCAAACCTGACAAATACATCAGTACTACAATGACAGCTTTGAGAATCTACCTCAGGTCCCACTGCTGCGAAGATTTTCTGTTCTGTGAAATTTGTTCCAGAAGAATTATGTGGAAGCCTAAGCCTCACCACATTTAGACCATGATGCAAGACTCACGTCTTTGTCCAAAGCATAGCGTGAACTGCAGACTCAGAACCTCCTGGCACTTTTCCATGAGCTGTATTTTTCTTTCTCCCTGTCCCCGAAGTTTACAAGCACATTGTTGGAGGCAGGTAGAGAGTTCTGGTACTTTTGCTCCCCCCATTTGGGAAGCTGTTGATTTAAACCATGTGCGCACAGTGAAATCTCGACAAGGACATTATAAATGCATGTAATGATGTGACGGCTGCTGGCGATCAATGCAAAAAAAAGAGAGGGAGGAGGGGTTTACTGGGTCTTGGGCCATCTCCTAATGGACAAACTTCCACATCACAAAACCAAGCACTGCAGCTGCCACAAATCACATCAGTCAGCCCTCTCCCCAGAACAGCAAGGCAGCAAATGGACAGACACTGACCGAGCTGCTGTCTCCTAACGAGGTTCCACAGGACTCTGGAGGCACTGGCAAGACAGGCTGTGAGCAAATTTGATGTATATTGCCCACGCTTTGCCTGCCACTTTAGCATCTTTAACAAATACTATACTAACTTTAAAAATAATCAGTGGGCCCAAGTTAAAAATAAATTGCAAGTTGGCTTCCATGAGAAAGCAACTGAGCCAATACCATTTATAGTAATTCGACGTGTCACTGAATAGCATCATTTTTATAAATACACTGAAAGCCGGACATGAAATAACTGGTTAACAGCTCCCTAATCACAAGGGCTTCCTCTGCTACACATTTTTCCTATTTATCCAATGGCTTCTGTTTTATATCTAGTTTGCTAATGGAAAGAGGGGCAGGGGGAGGGGGGGAAATTGGCCTTAAACTGATCCAGCAGATGCACAGAGCTGGGGCCTCAAACACTGGCTTCTTTTCTACAGCCACCAAAGGGCGGTGGGGGAGAGACATTTCAGCAAAATTCTTTCTCTGCAGTAACTACCACAGAAACACATTTCCCTCTGTTTGTAGCCACTCAAAATAACTGCAGCTCAAATGCCAGAAGAATATTTTGTGCTCCCTGCATTTAGACGAGAAAGAAATGGGAAAATTCTAAAGAAAGTTCCTAGTATGGTGGTCTCAAAACAGCAGTTAAAGGCTTCCAGAAAAGTACACTCTCATAAAGAAAGCAAAACAATCTGGCCCAAAAATATCTGTTATTTAATGATCCTAAAGTGTTTTACAACCATGCATAGGAAATACATCATTTTATAAGACTGTTCATCTTCTAGGCCCTGCAAACCATTCAGAATTTTAGAACAACTCTCTGAACCAAATTTCTTACCCGTGCCAAGAATGCCTTTGCAAGCATGACTGTGTGCAGCACAAGCAGCTATCATCATTTATGCATGTACTAAAATAATTAAACAAAATTTCCTCAGGTATGTTGATTTCTGTCTGCACTGCTTAAAGTTAGGATGCACACTGAAGCCTGTGTACTTTCATAGTGACCACCCTGCCTTGTGTTACCAAATGGATGGCAGGACTCCTCACACTGGCATAAGACCATAAGGCCAGGAAAAAGGTGAGGGATTCACCATCTACTCAAAACTGCACCTACCTTGGCTCCGTCCACTTTAATTTTAAGGTGCTTGATAAATACTTTAACTTAAAAAATGTTTTTAATCTACAAAGGTGGACGAGGGGGGCACTATACATGCATGCAGAACGTGATTGCAAAAGTTGTCAAAACTCAGGTCAGTAGCAGAGGCAAGAAGCAAACACCTGCCTTGTGTTCTGTACCCATGAGGCCCTTAGCTCCAGTGAATAAAGTTTCACTGCATCCCCTATTTCTGTACTGCAGTATTAGCCCCAGAAACAGGCATGCAAATCTCCTAACCAACCTAAGTCTCTTGACATCAAAACTATGCTTATGTTACTTGCATGTCCTTGCAGTCCCCCATCAGCCTCTAAAGGGACAGTTTTCTCTGTTGTGATGACTTATTTCCTAATCAATTGTCAATAGATTGTCTATCCAGAGCAGAAGGAAAGACAGTGGTGACAAAGATGGGAAGGCTAACGGCACTGAAATAATCTTTTGTACTCACTCCAGTGTGGGCAGGCTCTGGTCTCTAACCTATATTTCTCATTGCTTAGGGTAGCCTGTGCTTAGTGCACTTCCAGGTGGGGGTGAAAGGCATTTCTCTTTGTGAATAAGTGAATTTGGGAAAAACTTAATAATGTATCAGTAGGAACTTAGTGCTGAAGATCAGATGCAAAAAACAAACTTTATTCACATGGTAAGTTTGATCCTGACTTTATGATGCAGGCCATTTATGGCTAAGTTTCATAACTCCCCCATGAGGTGTCCTGACACAATAGGAAACAACAGAACTAGCTACAGCTTTAGAAGTGACTGACAGCAACACATGACCTTTGCCACCAGTAGAGTAGACAAAGGAGAAAGAAAAGCAAGAAGCAACTTTCAGTGTAACCATGGACACGTGAGCTAGGGACACCATGAGATCTGTTCCTTCTTCCCCCCGTGTCTCTTGGTCTTTCACCACTTGCAGTCAGGACATAGTGTTCACAGGAATAACCCAGCAGGTTTAATTCTATAATAAACAACGCAGTACTTCCAAGAGAGTTCCTCTCCTCTAGTTAAAGGCTGAGGGGAAAAACATTACCTGAAGTGGTTAGTATTGCTAGTCCAAGTGCAGATGCCCTGCCTCGTGCCGGACAAAGTCAGAGAAGATGACGGCCCACAGATAATGCCTTGACGTGCTGAGTGGGATTACAAACCAAGGCCTGCACTTTGTATGAAAAAGCAGTGAGCAGACTGCCAAGACCCCTCTCTAAATACATTTCAAAGTGGGTTATTGTGAGAAGTGTGAGCATTATGATCTCAGCTGCCAACAAGTACTTCTGTGGGAAGCAGTTTGCAAGCGGGAACTCATTCTCCCAACAATCCAGGCTTTGACCCATATTTGTGCTGTGCAGTTAATCTAAGTGGAATTAGTGCTGATGAAAGGGGCCATATGGACAGCCCTTGAGACAGAAATCTTATTTACCCACAGAAATTTCCGTGGCCAGCAGCACTGTAAGATACATCTTACATGCATGTGCCAAAGCCACATGCACTTCTCTCCAGCTGCCTAAACAAGTAATCCTGTACTATCCAACCCCAAACTTTCTGCAAGATGGAAGGGAAAAATTTTGTGATTCCTAGGTTCATGCAAAGTAAATAGAAGAGTTATTCTAACGCATTTTTATACAGTACACAGAACACCTACCCGTGCTTTCTGATTAGTGCCGTGTTTGTCTGGGTCTGAACAGAGGACATCCAAGAACACACCTATTGGTACTCTGGTCGAATTTCAAAACAGACTCAGTGTGTTAAAACCAAAATATGTTTTTCCATACTACCACGTATTTGCCTCCCTCTCTTCTCAGTCTACAGCTCCTTCAGTGGTACCACAGAGCTGCTTAGACTTCCAATTAAGATCTCCTTCAGTTATTATGAGAGTGTAAGTCAGAGAGGAGCACAAAGCCAGCAAAGCGGAAGTTATGACTGGACTTAGATCCTACTTTTCATGGAAAGTGAGGCTTATAACATAATTCCCTTGTGTCTTCACAAGGCACATGGATTGTGTCTACACAAACTTTGGAGGACACCATGTATATTCTTCACATGCAAGATAGCAGCATATCACACAGCTGTCAGAGAAGCATCCCTTGTTAACATTCTTCAGCTTGTTTTATGAACTGAGATGTTGCAGAGAAGAGCAAATAGAATAAGCTGTCCAAAAAATAGTGCTAAATGATGGTATAAGAGTAGAGACGCAGGCAAAGATAGGTGCACCAGGGCTCCCTGCACTGACTGAGTAAACAAGAATTATTTTTCCTCTCAGTTTGATTACGTGTGCTGGAAGAGATAAGGTAGTCCAGGACCCTTTAATTTCTTAAAATGCAATGGCAGATGGCCTTAGCAAAGCTGCAGTTGGATTCACTGTTGTTCAGCATGTGTTAGCAGAAACAACATCTGGTGCCCTTCCTTGTATTTCTTTAAGTTTTCAAATGGGAACATGCTTTATTTAATTACTTTCTAGCCGCCCTACGCAAGGCATCCCACACACACTCCTCTGGTGGATTCCTCTGCATGAGTGTAAACTGAATTATTACAGCAGTTCATTGCCTTTCATATGCTTTCATGTTAACCACTGAAGTTCTGGCTTGACCACTATTGACGGGTACACAGACAATTCAAAAGCTCACTGCTGCAGACATCCCAAAACTACCAGGCAAGCACAGAGCAAGTACATAATGTCACCAGCAGAACAAGTACAGCTTCAAAGACAAGCAGAAAATCTCCCTGCTTTCCTGTATCCTGCACCCCTGACCACTGTCTTTGCCTGATGGAAGGACATTAGTCTTCTAAAAGAACATTCAGAGAGAGCAGAGGCAACATTATATTTTGAGTTTGTCCCTGTATGGAGACATGCTTATGTGTGTATGCCATTGCCCTGCTACTCAAGACTTAATTTGTCCCTGGCTTCTACAGTCAGAGAGAGGGCTGTGTGTTTGAGGAGATATGGTAGGGATCTGTTTGCGGCGTTGTCTCCCTTCAGCCCTGAGCAAACAGACGGACACAACATTCACTTGCACCTTTCTACTGATCTTAGGGGTAAATTGCAATTCAGTAGTGAATGAAAAACATTTTTCCCAAGAAATGAAGCTCAAATGTTTACACTGGAGCTTAACCCTCCCTTCCACCAAAGCAGTGCGCTGGAACAGTTACACACCAGGACAGCCTTCCTACGTAAGAATTGTTTGGGGAACTCCCAATAATGCATTGTCCAGCCTGAATTCCCACTTGGACAAGGCTCCAAGCACTAGACCTTTTCCCCTCCAAGCAGTAAAACAGTGGTAAAATCTCATGCACAGAAAACAACCCCAGTCCTGATTTTACTCCTTAAATTAGTACTGTTCTCACAAATTCTGTATTAGACCCTCAGTTTGTTTATACTGAAAGTTCCTTGGAGCAGTGGCAGCTTCTCCCTTAGCTCCTCACTGGAGATTAACTACAAAGAATAATAGTCAAATCTGCATTGGCAACACCTTCTGTGGCCAGGAATGAGGCCCAGAGAAAGTATCAAAAATTCTCTGACCTTAAATACATTCTCCTACGCTTGCTCTGCATTCTCAGTTGTACCATATTCACCTCAGAGGGGGTGAGTTTGCGTTTGAACCCATTGATTACAATCACATAGTCATAGCAACACCTTCCCAAAACATTGCTAATACTGGACCACCCAGAATGGTATCAGAATGAACTAATGGATAATGGGATGAGCAATCTCAAACCATACAAAGTACAAGGCACTGAATTCACCAAATCAGATTAGCACTGCGATTTATTAGTTACAATATCTATACGGCCAGGAGTTTATGCCATAAGGTCATCCATTTCAAGAATCTAAGCACTAAAAAAGATGGCAAAGAAAAAACAGATACAGAAAAATGGCTGTGCTTCCCCCTTCTGCATTAGACCCCCTTGCAAAAGGCCATTCTCCCTCCTCACATCAGGACTAAAGGCCTACTGAAAGTGTTGTTCTTCTTAGTGTTCAGGTGATGATCTCTTTCATACACAAATTTGGCTCTAAATTTCATGCTTTATGGATAAAGGCACAGGCCATGCTACCCAGCACCTGACAGGAAGGTATTCCTGATAGATGAAGGTCAGAATGGACTATTGGGATCATCAAAAATGACCTCTTACAGAGCACAAACTGCAGAATCTCACCTAATAACTTCTTATTCACTCTCTCTCATAGAGACAGAAACAGAGTTGTCACTGCATGGCATAAGGTATTTTTTTTTCTGACTCCCATTTACAACAGGCAGGAGATGTCTCAACAGCCAGACATTCATCAATTCATGTTTGAACACCATTCAAATTACCTTACTCCTTTACCCTCCTTACCAAGGATCAGTAAATGCTTTACTAATATCAGTGAATTTAGTCTCAGGTCATGATTAAAGGAGTCCTCTTTCTGCTAATTCACAGATAAAGAATTAGAAGCCTTAAAACTACACCAATACAGAGCAGTATTTGAAGAGCTACAAAGAGAATCTAAACGTTCATTTCTAAAGATCAGCTTAATTTTTTGAACAATAGTTTCCTTTAAATTAACTAGGTAATGAAGAAAATTAGTGGTTTATTTTCATCATTCCATTGTCTTGCATAGGAGAGATTCCAGAAGGGCTAATAATCACATCCTGTGACTTCCACTATACTGAACAGCAGCAAAGAAAGTTTGACCCCCAAGAGCTTTTTCCTGTCCTTCTCCAAAACCCAGTATTTCTCCATCAATGAAAGCATTACAGAATTTCATATGTATAGTGGTGTGGTAGGACTGCTCAGTTATAGAGAAAGCAGCAATTCTTTCAGTGTGGGACACCACAGACTACAAATGGAAATGGAGAAACAAGATCCAAGAAGTCAAGCCAGGGTTGATTTTGGTTCTTTGTGGGTTTTTTTTTTCAGGGGCAGAGGATTGGGGTGAAGCAGTGAGCTGAAAGAAAAAAAAAAAGAAAAACAACAACAAAAGATGTCCCAACAAAAACCACATCAGACTACAACAAAATTCATTGTACTTCAGTGCTTCTATTTCTCTTCCCCCTTTGTGTGACTGTAACACAACCTTGAATCTGCAGGATGCAAGTTTCACCACAAGAATTCTTCCTGCAGCTTAGCAAACATCCACTGGTAGATCCAGCTCACTGGTAGATTACCAATTTGTAGTTGATCAGGTACAGATAGCATTGACTCTCAGACATTGCAGGCAAAACATTTAGGAATACTGCTCAAATGTCATTTTCTTTCCAGTGTAGTATGTATTTGTGACTGAGGCCACCAGAAAACATTTACACTACCACAAAGCTAAGAAATAGCTACAAGTTTGCTGCCTCTGGCCAAATTCTTTGCTTACTCATAGAAAAACATGTCTGACTTCAGTAGGATTTTCTTAGCATTTCAAAGGTGCCCTTGGTCTCCAACGGGATGCAAGGTGTAAACAAGCCAAGAACTTGACCCAAATTTGCTTACTCCTCAAGTTTCAACTATGAGGTACAATTCCCAGTAATTTTTATGATGCCATTAGTTTGTTCCCATCAACACTAGTTGAACTCAGTGGCTTTCCTTCTGACCTATTCAGCTAATTCTTCCCATTTCCCAGATTGATCATAACGTTCTGAGAAAGATACAGTCTCTTCCTATAATTTGCTTTTGAGCAAAAATAAAGCACTCTGGTTCTACTCTTCTGAATCCCATTAAGTTCCACATAGTAATGATGTAGTTTCTTCCCTCAGAAACAGCAAGTAGGCTCCTCCATTTTGCCTGGTACAAACTGTTTGTGATCTTCACCACAGACAAGTATTTCCAGGAACAAAGAATTCCTGTATGTACTATGGGTATACCATGGATAAGAAAAATATCTAGAGATGTAAGACAGACACCTTAACTAGCAAAAAAAGGGCTATGAAAAACTGTATTTGTAACCTTCAGGATGTAAGTGCACCTCGAACAGGAGTCAGAAAAAACATGTCCTCTTCACCACCTTCTTAATTTGGAAAAAAAAAAAAAAAGGTAAAGAAGACAGATGTTTTCCTTAGACTGGGACTATGTCAAATGGCTCCAGGACAATGGAGAAAAAACATTATCTCTACCAGTAAGTATGAAATATGGGAATCCTAAACTGTGATTTGTATAGGATGACTAGGATGTAACACCATGAAGTTTAGCTCATCCTTTCCTCAGCATAATGCTTTTCTATTTTTCTTGCCAAAGTCATTATTCTTCAAGATGCAAGTAGACCAGAAGTTGAGAGCAGAGACCCTGGCAAGTAACTTGTGCAAGGAATGCAGGGGAATATGCATTGGCTTCCATTAAAGACAAGATTCCAGCTAAAATGATTACTTGGTCCCCCTTGGCACGGTTAAAGAGTGCTACATTTTGCTACTGTAACAGGATTTTTTAACCTTACTGTTTCTATACAAATTTAATATTGATTTCTGTTGCAGTTGCTGCCAATACAAGGTCTTGAAATACGGGGCCCCACCACAGTCAGAAAGAAAAAGATGTCCAATGGAACCAGGGATGGGTTAAAGAAAACACAGAGAAGAACATTGTACTTGGCTGTACAAGTAACTCATGAATACATCTTGAGAAATGTCCTGGATTATCAACTGTAATAAAACTCTCTCAATGAGGAAAACAGGGATGTCCTGGAGAACTATGAGTTCTGGTTTTCTGTGTTCGCTTCATGCATGGTTTGAAAACATTCCAGAGAGAGAGAGAGAGGACAGAGTGGCAGAGAGAGAGAGAGCAGCAGAGAGAGGGAAAAGAGAAAGCAGCAAGAGAGAGGGAGGGGAGAGGGACAAAGAGAGAGAGAGAGGGAGAAATAGAGACACAGAGAGAGAGAATGCAGGCACAGAAAGCTCATTTTTCCCGGTAGCTAGAGACAGATTTGAGCACTGCCCCTGTTGGGAAAAAGACAGCAAAATACCATTTGGAACATGGATGGGAAAGCAGGGATACAGAAATAAAGAGGTTTATCTACTTCTTATTCAGTCAAATTTAAGTGGGAGACTGAGAGCCCGATTGTTAGTTTGGGGGCAGCAGTTCCTCTATTAAAGACTGTATTCGAAGAAAGGAGAATGAAGTAGAGCTGAAATAATGATCAAAGAATGAAACAGCCAATAATTACACAGGTGAATGCTTAAAGTGTGCAACTGGTTTTAAGTCAAGAGACGTTAGGAACAGAAGTAAAGAACTCAGATCTTTTCCTCTCAGTGTTGGCACATAGCATGATCCCCTCTCTATCATCTGCTATGGAGTAGTCCTTTTGCTGATCTTTAAGCAACAGTTGGCAATACCTGTAAGATACAAGCCAGAAACAGCCTTCTGCACCACAACAGTAGTAATTACTACCCCTGAATTGAGGAAGACTCTCCAAGTTTCCACATAAATTCCCCATTTCCTATTGAAACATAATGGCTTAGAACGTGAACATTTCTCTCTCTCCAGAACCTGGATGTGTTCAAGTAGGAAGAAGTAACTACCCAAATTACTCCTTTATATCTAAAGCAATAGAAGCTCATAATTTTTATGTTGATATCCTAGGAACTCTGCACACCAGAAATATAGGATGAGTGCTTGCATGTACTTGGATGGAAGACTATTTGGGTTTCTCTTATATTTGCTTTCACCCCATCTTGATATGGTTGAAAACTACTTCAGTCTTCAACTTCCTACCTGTTGCAGTTAGGCTAGTATGTTTACTATTAATTTTTTTTCTTTTTTCAGCAACAGCCAAGATTTAAAAAGTAGTCCTTCCAAACTTTGAAAAAAGAAATTTAATAGCCTGTTGCAAATGCTTGTTAGAGGGGCTAAACTCTGCTTTATCTCAGGCATCTTTTAGGATGCCTCAGTTATATGCAGGAACAAAACACAGTAAGAGTTTTAAGAAAGAAAAAAAGAGTAAGCAACAAACTTTATCTTCCCATCTTCATCATAAAAATGCAAAGCTACCCATATGGTCCACTGCAAAAGAATGCATTTCCTGGAGGCACTGTGCTGTCTCACTAACGAACACATACAAGATGTACTGTACAGATATAGGCTGGAGGTCACAAAATCCCACTGCTGACCAGCAAAAAAAAAAAAAAAAAATCCTCAATTTCACAGTCAGGAGATTCTCACAGAACCACATTTCACAACACACCAGCTGAGTAAGGACTTTTAAAAACAGCAACAACATCAAAGCATGTTTAAGGTCCCAGTTACACGATTTCTGCTCAAAATAAAAACTGTTCCCACTGTTTAAAGGAAGAGAGAATTGGATGTGGTTGTGGCTTTGTACAGTGACGTGCATGCACAGCATCATAGTAGGAAGCTTGCAGATCCATGATGAAGGGCATGAGCATGTGCTCATACATCCCGGGACAGAAGTGACTGCGTGCCGATTCACACACTCAGGGACACACATGTTGATCAGGCAGGACGGAGGCAGAAACACAAGTTCACACATGTGCAATTCTTACCCTTCTCTGTATACAAAACAGATTTAAAGCCTGAGTGAAACAACTTGGCAATCAGATATTTCTCATGTAGAAAATACCACCCAAGTTGCAGAAGTCATTTTTCTTGCTACTCTTCCATTCCACAGGCATGTTGGCACTTCATGCCGACATGAAGTCATAGGATATTCCAGGAAGAGCACTAGCCTTTTTTTCACCTTTGTTTCTTTTTTTTCTTTTTTTTTTAAGAAGTGGCAAGTTTACCAAAATTGGCTTAAACCATGAAGAACAAGAGCCTGAAAGATATGTAGATGCTTTAATCATGGGACAACCAGCTCCCAAGAGAAATCTTGGGAATCTGTGTTCCTCTGAACACCAGCAGAGTCAAAACCACAGTGAGGTCAGTCGATGACTGTGGAAGAACAGGGGCTTCTGCAGGCTCTTCACCAGCTTGTCTGCAACTGTATTAATAAACTGGAATTTCTGACATTCATAAAGCAATCCAATAATTTCTGATAGAAACAGTGGAGGATTATGTACATTTTGCTGTAAATGACAGCATCAATTGAGGTTTTGAAGTGACACTGTGGGTCTTGGATGGCCTCTCTATGCTTTTAAGCCACTGCTGCTTCAGCTGGAGCCCAGTCACAGTGCTTTTCTGTGACGTGTCTTCCTTCACAGATAATAATTATTTTCTAAAGCATTCTAATGAAACAAAGGATTGTAAATGTGAACATATACTCTGCCTGCTGATTGCTGCTACCAATCTAAGATTTTCAATGACTCTAAAACCACAGAACCTAATCTCCAGTTTTCCAAAGCTGTACCACAGGATCCATATCCTGTCCCTCCAACTTCTAACCCACCAACAGAATGACAGGAGCCTCAGGCATTAAAGCAGTCTTTAGCAGGCACCACCAGAATTCCAGGCATAGAATTAAAAGCCAGTTTTGCTCTGTAGTGACAAGAAGTGATTCCAGCTAAAAAGTGCTCTGTAGCAGGAAGAGACAATGACTTGGTCATCTCTACAAACTCTGAAGAGGCAAGAAACTCCCAGCAGAAATCAAATGTTACCAAAACCTACCACTGAAAAATATTGCCCAGTGGCCTGACGGAGCTGGGAAGAAAGGGTTCTCTGAAGCTACAAAGTCTCATTGTCACAACAGTTAAAGGATGATAGTTATTCATTAATCTGTTTCCAGTCACACAGCTCTGGTGGATTGGTTATTTTCGGTGAGTTTTTTGGGTTTAGACTGAAAGCAAAAAGAAACACTGTGCATTGCTTAAAACACTGAGAAATAAAATGCACCAAATAATATCTATGCCAGTCTTGCAGATCTTCTATTGGAAACTCCTGCTTTATTAGCAGGGTTAAAGTGACACCAAAATGTTCAGATCGAAACACAAAGCTGAGGACAGATATTCTGTCCTAAATACATATAACCACATGTACTGAGAGGAAAAAAACACTTTATCAAGGGATTGAGAGCAAGTCCAAATAGAACAGTTTTTTCAGATGTTCCAACTTGCTGCATTTGTCTCAGTCACACAAGCAGTGCTTTCATTTGCTTTGTCCTCTAAGCAAAGCTCAGTTCAAGAGCACAACTCCCTTTTATTCTGAAGCCTGCAGACTGCAAGTAATCCAGACAATTTTTCCAAGATCAGACACCACAGGAGAAGGCAAATGATTCCTGGGTCATGCTATTTTTAATGCCTGTCTCTCTGCCACACCATCACTTCTATGCCACTTCTACAGAGGATGACAGCTTTGGAACAGCTTCAGTGCAGAAGATATGAAAGCCATATTAAAAAAAAAATGTATCAATATGTTCTTACTGTGAAAAGTGCAAAGTTGTATCTTTTTCTTAAGACCTTTGTGTTTAGAGTCATAATGTAAAGGTGATGGTCAAAATTTTCACTGTTACTGCTAAGCACTGCAAGGATCATGGGCAAACAACACAAGAAAACATCCAAAAATTTGAAGTCTTGCAGAAAGGCACCAAGTTTCAGGATCAAAGGAATGTTTGCAGACCAGCCAGCTCCAGAAGTACCCTTCCTCTTTCAGGAAAAGAAACCTGCACTGTGAAACTGCTCCACTTTCCCTCAGTTCAGTTACACACTGCTCGTGATCTTTGCTACAATGGGAGGCAGAGGAAAGGAAGAGGGAGAAGAAAAAGGAGAAAAATTGAATCTTTTGACCATCCAAGAGTTTGGTAAAGGTGAAAGGAGTTTTTAGGAAAGGAAAAGGAAAAATCTACGCAGCGTTATTCTTAAAGCTTAGCAGAATCAGCCATTAAAATACAAACAAAAACCTGCTCATCCTGGTGTAAGAATGAATTTTTTTACAGTGAGAACAGTCAATCACAGGACCAAACTCCACATGGATATGCTAGAGACCCTATCACTGGAGGTTTTGAAGATGCAATTGGACAGGGAGCTAGATAATCTCATCTAGGCTTCTTTTCCCATAAAAGGTTGGATCAGATAATTTTTCAAGGTTACTTTCAGCCCTCGATTTTTCATGAGCTTATGACCACTAAATTGAGGATTTGGTTAAACCATGTTAGCTTTAACATCCAGCTGAGTGCACAGTAGATTCTGCTTCCTGAAGAAGTACCTATGTGGACCAAGATTGCCAAAAAAATTCAGTCGATTCTGTATCATTGTTAAGATTTCAATGTATCATCTGTCCAGTGGTAACACCAAAGTTACTTCTCAGTGACAATAGGCCTGTTTGGCCATTTACGTTTGTGCTCATGTCCATGCGTTTTCAGCTTTATCACTACCGATTTTGGATTCTCTGCTTGCAGTACAACAGTATCCACATTACTGTGATTTTTAACTGTGCATCTGGAGCCAAGCAGACAGACTGAGTTTGTCATCTTTTGCTTTCCAGTTGCCGGTCTCTAAGTCTAGACCACTGAAGGTTACACAGAACACCCCTTTGCTCTGCCAGCCTCTAGAGACTTACTTCCAACTCTCCTCCATGCATTTCCTGCTCTGTCCATAGAGAAGCTGAGACAACTGGAGTCATTAGATGAAGGAGTCAGTGTTGGTGAATGCTAATGAGGCTATCAAAACTGTTATGACACGTTTGGCCACAGACCATCACATCTCTGATGCTTCAAGTTACGAAGAAGTGCACAGATATGGGCACACAGAGGAACTGAAGCATAGGAAGAACAAGAGACTTTTCCTGGAGAGGAAAAATGGGGAAATACGAAAACAGACATAAGAGAGTGAGGTATTTTTAAATCTACTTGGTATTAGAGAAACTATGGTTATTTCTGGCTTTAACAAAAGGTCTGATTGTGCTGCATTAAGTCATGGCCTTCTAACTTTAATTTAGGTTACTTGGGTATAACAGCACTGAGGGATCACAGCAGAGCCTTTTGTAAAAGCTAAGCCTGCTTAGAAGTCAGGTTACTTATACAGGTGGCTAACATGTTTTCAAGTTCAAGACGCCACAGGTTTGCTGCAACTGATCTCTAAGCTCCCCAGACTAAAGTTAGCTCAGATCTGTCTGTGTGCACCCTGCATTTCCCGTCCTAAGACAAGGTGCCAAAATACTGCACTGGTAAGTCGCCGTTGCTTTCCATTAACTTCATTTCAGCATCACCTAACGTGCAAACTGATGGTTAGAGACAGAAGAAAAGGAGAATAAAAGGTGCTCAGTACCATACCTCTCGTGGCACAGAATCAACTGGTGCTGCCTCTGTACAGTGGCAGCAATGTCATTTCCCAGAGACATGGCAGGTCACCAAAACAATTTGTAAGTATTTCAGGATTAAGAGTCCTTGGCCAAGAGTAAGCTTACTCTTTATGTTATAATGATGTTCTCTAGAGCAAGGACCTGTCTAAAACACCAAGCTTTTTAAATTCATCCACTCAAATGATGCTCTGTGAAGCATCATTTGGACACGAAAGCAGTGATATTTCTCAGCTATTTTATCACAGACTGTCTTAGATTGTCTCAAAATCTGACATGTGAAGGGTTATTTTCTGGCAAATCTGTACTGTTTATACTATTCCTTTACATGGAAGGTTGAGATAGAAGGCCTGAATGCACAGAGATAAGCATAATCTGGGAAAAATGTCAAATGCAGAAGAAAAGGAAGAAAGGTGATAATGGAAGACTAACCAGAGCCAAAAATTCTGGGAGGAGAAATATTTCAAGAGGTCCCAATCAGAAGGTTAAATGTGGATAAGCAAAACCAGTAGCTGTTCAAGTTCAGAAGAAAGACAAGCCCTGAAAAGAACAGACAGCTGAAAGTAAAGAATGAGACAGAAGAAAAACCATGAGGCAATGACAGACAGTCATTCAGGCCCAGATAAATATGGAGCTCAGGAGATAACAGTCCATGGGAAAAAAACTACATGAGATGAATATGAATTTTAAGGCTGTAAAATTCAGCCAAGGCCTGTAATCTGGAAAGGCTGTGGTACTGTTCAGAGGCAGAGCTCTCAAAAACCCTTCTCTCACTACTTGGCAAGGAGTCTGATGCCTGTGAAACTTAGCAGAGCATAGCTCAAGACAAAAATGTCATAGAAGCAAGACAATATCTGTTACATGACAATGGAAAAATTTAGTTCAAGATTTTTGGAAGCAACAGAGAAGGTGAGGATCCTTTAAATGAAACTTAAGTCCATGGAAATGGGAACATATGAAGACAATGGAGATGTGAAAAGTCTGCCTGGGTCACCTTTACATACTCCATGCACCAATTCCATCAACATGACAGAGGTAAAAATAAAAAAGTGAAGGAGGAAAAAATAACACTGAGACATCTGGGGTTTATGGAAGCTTTTCTGACTTTTTTGATAAAACGTATCAAAACCCAAGAAGTATATTTTAAGTACCCTAAATTTTTATTTTGGACAACTCAGACATCTAAGTTCTAGCTAAGTTGGTCAAAAAAAGGTAGGAGAAAAACATTCCTGTACAGCACGATTTGAAGAGGTGAGGTAACTGTACATGAACTGTCCAGAGCTCGTGTATCCCTCTGTGTGTATATGCGCATGCACACATGTGTATCCACCCAAGATAAAAGTGAGGAGGAGGGGAAGTTTTTCATGGAACAATCTGAATCTTCTAACCTAAACAAAGAACCTTGCATTCACGCAAAAGAATGTGAGAGATGAATTTCATCTCTTTTAATTAGGAAGGGAGCTTTCAAAGTAATTCACCACTTTTATTGCTGTATTATATTTCTTTCATCATAAAAACTCCCTAATTCAATGGAGTCTACCAGTTTAAGGCTACTCACCCTTGCAGGGAGAGAAAGAAGAGACTCGGAGATAACAGATTGTCAAATTTTGGAAAATGCCACTTGCATCTGCAACACACAGGGAAAATATATAAAAAATTAGCCCCAAAAAGATGATTACACAGAAATCAAACACATGGACTGTGACAGAATAGATTTTCAGAGAAGCCAAATTAAGAGTGCTGGCACCAACTCTGATGAGGCCTGGATCCCACCCAGAATAGATAGATGATTCAAAGTTAGGCACCAAGTCAGTCTTCAGAATCACACACTGCTATTCCACACCGCACCAACAAACACAAAAGATATACCTAGTGAACCAGAAATCCATCCTCTGACCTACTGGTGAACTATATTCCCTCCTACCTTATCCCAAAGCCAAATACAGAATCAGCAAGGCAGGATTCCCAAGGCCCTCTGCCATTCTCTAGAAGAATAACTGAAGAGTGCAGTAGTGCGTAGCTTCTTCTGCAAGTTCCGTTGGAAAGGCAGACTGGAGTACCATCAGTTACTCATCATTATCCCTGTCTGCATAAGAGAACATGCTCCTAATTAAATTATAATGATGTTTGAAGTTAAAACAAGAGACAAGGAAGAAGACCTGCTTTTGGGCTGTTCAAAGGAATTGGGATAAGAAAGATTTTTTTTTCAGGTTGGGTCCATAGATGCCACTTAGAGATATTTACTCACTTGAAAAAAAGGGTAAAGTGCCATCAGTTTTCACTTCTCTGGTTATAGAGCCCAGAACCGGACTGTGTTCAGACAGGTTGGACAGGACACAGTTAGTGTTGATAAAGAAAAGATCCAGTAAAGAGTGCCCAGAAAGTGTCACTGAAGCCAGCCTCAGGAAAGCTGAGCTCCATTTAAAACCACTTAAAAAGGAAACTCTCTACAAATTAAGACCTGGTAATGAGTAAAAGAAGATCAGAGGCAGAGCTACATGCTGATTGTGAGAAAACTCAATTAAGGAAATTGTACCCATCTACCCACCTGCAGTGTTGAAATGACAACATGTTAATTTCCAGAAATACTAATATTCCTACTTCACAAGAAGAATCAGAATAGTGCCCAGGTTAAAGTATTTTTCATAAACTAACAGTTCTCTCTACATATATTCCTTGTCTCTGTTTTCAACATGAAGCACATATTGCAAGATGAAGGTTCCTTGTAGAAATATTTTCAAGCAAAAGCAAGGTCTGCATGTTAGACTCTGTATTGGGTTTCTGTGGCAAGGTTTTGGTAGCACTGGTGGGGAGGGCGGCAGTACAGTGGCAGCTTCTCACAGAAGCTAAAAAAAGTGCACCAAAAACCTCCCGAGAAGCTTCCTCTGTGTCTGATACAGCCAATGCCACCTGGCTCCAAGTCAGACCTACTGCTGGCCAAGGCTGAGCGATGTTGGTCGTGGCTCTGGGATAACATATTGGAGAAGAGGAAAAAAACTGTGAAACAGCAACTTCAGCTGGAAAGAGGAAGGAGAATATGCACATGAAACAGCTATGAAGACACCAAAGGCAGTGGGTGTAGAAGTGCTTCAGGTGCAGGATCAGAGATTCCCCTGCATCCCCATGATGAGGCAGCTGTGCCCCTGTAGCCCATGGCAGTCCACAACGGAGCAGAAATCCACCTGCAGCCTGTGGAGGTTCATGGTGGAGTAAATGTCTGCCTGCAGCCTGTGGAATAACCCATGCCAGAGAAGGTGGTTGCCCAGAAGAGGCTGTGATGCCATGAGAAGCCCACATGGGAAGAGGGTCCTGTAAGGACCTGTAGGCCCATGGAGAGAGGAGCACACACCGGAACAGTTTGCTGGCAGGACCTATGATCCTGCACAGGACCCATGCTGGAGCAGTTCACAAAGAACAGCAGTTACCTGTCCCTGACTTTATCTCAATCCACAAGCCTTTCATTATATTTTCTCCCCCATGCCCAGCTGAGGAGAGCGACAGAGCAGATTTGGTGGGCACCTGGCCTGCAGCCAGGGTCACCCCAGCACATATTCACATAATTTATCAAGGAGATAATCATCTAGAAGCAGCTAAACTTCTGTCTTGCATAACAAATAGTCCGAACAAAGCTCTAAACTATACCAGTAGAACCAGATTTGGGCCAGCTTTGTTTGACAGCTAACTCTTTACTTAACCACCATAATAGATCTGGTTTATTTCCCATGAAACTGTGAAATTCAATTGTGTTTCAGAGGCATAATCTTTACATAGCACACATTAAATATAGTCCTGCATAAGATCCACCACGAGATTTTTCCTACCTTCACACCTGATAACAGGTGTGGCCATTCTAACTCCATACTTGGCACTGACTGCTCTCAATAAGTCAAGGGCAATCCTGCCTTTTACAAACATTAAACGCCTTTGGTGTTGTCACCAGGAAGCACGTCAGAAGTGACCAAGCAGTAAGCTGTGCACAAAGCTCCCATGAATATATCTCAAACACACAATGGGAAAAGATAACAAGAAGGGCATGGACGAAAACATTTAGCAGCAGGTCCTTATTCAGAATGAAAAGATTTCCCACTGAACACCAGGACACAAATCACCTGGAAACTAAATTGCAGGTTTCTAATATCAGAGAGCCAAAAAAACCCCAAACTAGTCTAAAAACAGTGCTACTAAAAATATTATTGTAACTGAAAGCCTCTTTAGCAATGAAACCTTCACAATACTCTCTTTTGACAATTTAACTAGCTTTTCAATTTAAAGCACTGTATCTTGATTCGATGAAGGGAAATGCTGTTTTTTTAAAACAAATCATCAGGTTTGTTGTGCAGGCTACGTCCAGGTTATGTATGAAGTGCAAGATGGTAAAAATAAATAAATAAACAAACCCCAAAACAAAAATAAACACAACAGAATGTTTTCATTATGTGAATTTAATTTAGCATTTATTTGCTGCTAAGACCAGGCTATCCCTTCTTCCTCACATCACTGCAACCAGCTATTGCATTACTTTTTGAAAGAAACTCTCAGCAGCATTAGTGCTGCTGTACACTTACACACTGCTTACATACTGAGAGCTAAATCTTTCACACATGTCTTTTCTTAAAATCATATAATATCCCGAGTTGGAAGGGACCCACTGGGATCAAAGTCCAGCTCCTGGTCCTGCACAGGACCATCCCCAAGAGTCACACCTTGTGCCTGAGAGCATTGTCCAAATGCTTCCTGAGCTCGGTCGGGCTGGTGCTGTGTCCACTTCCCTGGGGAGCCTGTTCCAGTGCCCAAACACCCTCTGGGCAAAAAACCTTTTTCTAATATCCAACCTAACCCTCCTTGACACAACTTCAGGCCATTCCCTTGGATCCTGTCATTGGTCATCAGAGATAAGAGACCAGTGCCCAGTCCATTTCTTCCTCAAAATAACTCATTGGAAATTGATTGTTTTGGTCATTTGCCTTGGCCTTATGAATGAATGGCAATTGCAAGATGTAGACAAACAACTGAGCTGCATTTGCAATCAAGGCTTACAGCACAGTATGCTCAGTGTATCACAAATGTACACATTTACTAAGAAATTAAAGAAAACACAAACAGGAATGTTCATCATCAGGCCCTCAGAGTTTGAACCTGTTAAATGTATTCAATATCACATTTGCCAGGAGGGTGTTGACAGGTGGAAGGTAATAGCAAAGAATTTTGTCATTCCTATAAGCTGAATGCAGCCATTTATTTCCTTCTATGGACATTATATGGCCTTTTAAAAGCATATTTATTTCTGGCTCTGCCTGTCCTGTACGAACCTTCTCCTCAGGATTACAGAATGAGAAAGTAATCCTGACCAAAGAGCTCTAACAAGAATTACCAGCAGAACTCAGACTCATGACTGTCTTCCTCAGTTTCTGTGCAACAAGTGAGGAGCCAAAAAGAGAGAACAGTGGGGGACTGTTGATTGATGTTTGATTAGAGTCCTCAGGAAGCCACATCTTGGTGTATGGCTGAACATCAGCCTCCTAAACCCTTGCAAGTACTGACCAAGCATCAACAGCACAATCACCCTTCTCTTTTTTAGTGTCCTGAGAACTCCTTCAGGATCTACTGCCTGCACACAGGGCTCCTGAACTGAACCACGGGAGCTGCACAAAACTTGCGTTACCTCCACGGGAGAAGGAGTGCCCAGATAACACAGGGAGCATAGCCAGGAATCCTCTCCCAGTTCTGTCACATATTTCCAATGAGAGAATAGAGGTACACGTATAGTACAGTTAATGTCACTTCTTCATCTCAGGAGACTATCAAAAATGCACTCAAAGCATAAGGATATATGAGCTAAAAAAGGGAAAGATTTTCAACCAAACTTCTTATATAAGTAGGGCCAATCATTACCATTCTTATTTATAAACTAACAAAGAACCAGTGAGTGACTACAAGTCTTGTTGTAAAACAGAAGAGTATGCTGGGTTCTGAAAAATCTACTAGGCACAGGGCATCTCCAGCTAGCTCTACTCAGTCTATGCTGGCACTGATCAGAAACATTCTTCACCTTTTAATTTA
>NW_008239647.1:957212-968331 GCF_000691975.1 Corvus brachyrhynchos
CCTGCTGAAGTTCATTAGGATGGTTCAGCTTCTTTGAATGCAATCAAAGTCAATTTAAAATGTATCTAATTATGGTCCTCAAAGCATAAGCACCTCATGCAATGAATTATTAAGACTGTTTAAGTAAATCTGTTGGAGAAGAGGAACAGTAATTATTTTGAATTAGTGATCAGCAAACAAGTCCCAAATATTCTTTTGCACCAGTCCCAGGCACATTCATTCCAGGAGGATTCCAGAGTTATTATCTTACTTGGTAAAATCCCAGCAGTGGGGCAACACAAGGAGTGCAGGTACAGCAAGCTGTGTGTGCATACCTCTTAGCTGTAGGAGTAGCAGAGACAATAAAAGAGGGTATATCTGAAAACTTGCTCTGGGAACAATTAACGAAAAAATGCCAATGAAAAAATGTCTTTGGTAATCAAACAAAACAACACAACATACACAGAAAAAATACAGACAACAACTTCAAAAGAGCTCATAACCACTATATTCTCCTTAAGGTGATAGATCTGAACAGAAATCCCACTACTCTCACACCATCTGCTCTAACTACTGTCTACCATTTGCTCTGATATGGGACCCAGACCTTTTGTTTTTCTCCTTCCTCTCAGCCTTTTGTCCTGCTGCCCCAAAATTTCCCACTAAACCTCAGACATCTTGATTGAGACTGGTACTTCCCTGCAAAAAGTCCTGGTTTTGATACATTCTGCTAAATAAAAAGCTGTCTTGTAAGAGACATCCATCCTAAATCATATCGCTTTAAGGTCAGTAGCATCATGGTAAGGACAGTATAGAGCAGCATGTTGAATGGACTGTACTTTTTTTTTTTTACTGAGTTCGAGGGCATTTGAAGAATCTTGTAAATGATGCCATCAAGTACTGCCCAGAGAGGAAGCTGCATGGGAATATACTGAGGTCACAGCAAACCTTACTCAGCTTTCTCTCTCCCCTCCATGCCCGCCCTCAAGTGCAGCCAAGCGTGGGATCCTGACAGCAGGAGTTTCCCACTACAGGCCTTTGGCTTCATCTCTCCATCAGCCTCCAGCCTCTCAGTTCTTCTCAGGGACTCTCCATGCACTCTAAAGAAGAAAGATCCCAGGCATTTGTCTGGGGCTCTGGGAGCTGCTTGCCTCATTCCTTCTGAGGAAACAGCTGGAAAGTTGCCCTCAAAAACTCATTTGTGAGCTGCATCCCCTCCAGAAGTTTTATCAGCTGCTCATTTCAAGCAGGTTTTTATAGAGCAATGGGAGAGCTGGACTGGATGAAAGAACTGGATCAATGCCTTTGCCTATCCCAGGGAACAGATCCTCAAACTCAGATCATTCTTCACAAAGTCCCCAGTTAAAGGTTCTTACATGCAGGCCGCTTTCTCTCTCTTCCCATCTCACCCTCCCCACCTCAGAGTTAACAAAGTTACATATACTGTCTGTCTAGGAAAACACAAACAGCCACCTTTTCCTGCTTCTGTCTGAGAACTGACTGGAAAGGCCAAAAAGCTCTCAGGTCTAAAGGATTTATCAAACCAAGGCACAATGACACTGATAATGAAGAACATAATGAAGAGATGCACAATTTTAATTATCTTCCCTCTTAGGGAAAAACAGAAGGAGAGAAAGACAAGAATCCTCTTAGATCACAGGAGGATTGTAAGAAAGGGGAAGAACTGTTAGAGAGCAGTGTTGGCATAAAACCAAATGGGCACGAACTGGCTATGAACAAATTTAGTTTGGAAATTAGAAGCAGATTTCTAAACATCAGAAGAGCGAGGTTCTTGAATGGCTTCCCAATAGGAAGCAACAGGAGCAAAAGCCATTCGAGACGGAGATTGATTAATTAACTAAGGGAATCCTGCAACATAATTTCCTGCAACTACAGAAATGGTGTATTCCATGACTCGGGAGGTCTCTTTCAGTCCTGCACACCTCATCCTCTGCTGAGCCAAGACAGGATATATAAATAGATAGAAACCAGAGACAAGGTACATTAAAACTGGAATATTAGCAGGGCAGCTAGGATAAGGGTGATTCTGCTTTCTACATTAATTTATGGAACGTTTTTGAGTGACATTTATTCACCTGTATGTACTTACATTTTTTTGGGTAAAAATTTGGGTCATAAGGGAACACTCAAACAGGAATAAAGTTCCATGATATCTATGATCACCTGCAAGGAGCAGTATGGAGGTGAACCCTCCCACCTACCATGCAATCAGTCGACTACATTGTTAGAAGTTATCTTCACTGACCTGCATCCAGAGGTCAAAGCTGTCAAAGGAACTGTAAGAAGACGTAAATAAGTGAGAAAATTTACATAGAAAATCACGCAGGAAGAATTCAAGTGAAACAAAGAAGTTTTACAGCTGAGAAGTGTGTGGATGGGTATAGAAATGATCACCTGTCTTTTTCAGACTTGACTGAAGTTTTGCTGGAAAGAAGTCTCTGAAAGCATTAAAAAGAGTCAGCAGGGAGAATCTCTTCACATTCTATTTTTATATCGAAAAGCCCAGGACAATACCACCCTATTCTATACACAGGAAAATGCTAAACACATGAAGATGAAAAAGCATGAAAAATATAGCACTGTAACATAAGAAATCATCTGTGAACTCTCCTGTAGCACATCAAACATGAGGTATTCATTCATTCCCACAAATGGAGTCAGTGTTGATCTATAAGCTGCAGCACAATATTACACATTTCAGTTTCGTGATAAGGTTCAGCTCTGTATTACACATTTCAGTTTCATGCATTTAAGCCAGACAAACATTCCCAGGGGATTGAAAGAACCCGCTACAGTGAGTTGTGGTTCTATTTCGGATCATATCACAGCATAACAAATCACAGTTTCAGACATTGGGATAAGGGGCTCAATAAAGCAAGTAGCATGATAACTTCATGTATACCCCTCCCACACATGCAGCAATGTGTGGAATCAAATCCACCTCAGGCCCTTCAAACTGTACAACTACAAAGCAACACTCACTCTCATACCTGCATGCATCCATTATTCATCTATATATATTCTTAAATACACATCATTTATTACATACTGTTGTACAGCAGTAGCTATCTAATCCTGCCCACACACATCAGCACTGTTTACCATATCTGATCTCTTGCATTTGGAAAAAAAAGAAGAGAACAGAAATGTTTCATGCAGAAGTTCTTTTGGTGGTGCTGGTTTGTGCTGCTGGTTTTTCATCTGCACTCCATACAAAGTGGTCCTCAGAAGCAGACTCCTGATATGTATTTGGTAACCCACCAGCTCCCTGTGACTGCTGTCCCAAAAGAAATTCCGAGGGCTGAGAATGCTGCACTGGTCCCCTAGACCCCTTGGTCTAGCAGATTTTTAGTGTCAAAGAGGTTTGTAAATTAAAGTAAAATTTAAGAAGAAAAAAAAAATAGCCACAGCTTAAAGACTGAACTGGAAAACCAGCCATATTGCAGGTACCCTGTACTAGAACTACTCCTGTTGATCTTTGCTCTGGTTCCCAAAGAAATCATGTTAAAACATGCAAGAGCATTAAAAAGAGTTTATCTTATTAGAACACCTTACAGCACCCTGTGCAGATTAGAAAATTCTTCTGAAGTATGAAAAGACTTCTGTTGATCACTGAGTAAGGATGAGAGACAAGACTTCCAAGAGAGAGCAAATATTTCTGAGGTACCAGATGCTATATTTTCCTAAAGAATTCTGCACATTAGATGCCTGACTACTCATGTCATTTTGTTCTCAGGCTGAGAAATTGAAAATTTCTCTCTGAGCTATTTTGATTGACTGGGCCTTGGGACATGAAGTCAAAGTAACAAGCGTGAGCATAAGTCTCCAGACTTTCACAGTCACCTTCTTGTTCTCATTATTGTGCTCAAAGTTGAAGAACTGTAGTAGCTTCATTTCCTCCACCTAATTAACTTGCATTGAAAAGGTAAGTGAAACAGGGAAAAAGTAACTTTCCTGGAGTATGTTTTCATTTTTCCATTTTAATTTCACCTACAAGTCAGCCACCTCAAACATGACATTGGATGGTTGGCAAAAGCGTAACATTATTGCCTAAAACCTAACATCACTAGAACTCATTGCTTGTTCTTGGGTATTTTCTTAAGTGAAAAAAAAAAAAGAAGAAAAGGTTGTTCAATATAAATAAATCCCTGAAGGGCTTCCAACCCAAATGCTGTATAGTATTAGACGATGAAAGAACTGTTAGGGAAGTGAACAAGAAACAGGAAGTTGGAACTACCTGGCCAAGTTTCACTCTATAACTTGAGTAGTGTGTCATTAAAAAATAACCAGCACAAAGAGTGAAAAACAGCTTCCAGTACAAATATATACTTTTATGATCAAGTTCTCCATAGACAGAAATCTTTTTATTTTCCTAGAGAATATGATTAAAAGACAGTTATTGTTTAAATCTCAGGGAAAAGAGGAAGCAGACATATACACAAACATAAAAATACAAAGTTTGCATAATATTTAAAAACAGTATGTCTTTTTTTAATATACCATATCCTGCCAAAAGGTTTAGTCTACACTACAGTTATTACACATCCTTGCAGGCATTACAACAATCCCTGTGCCACTGTGACACACAGTCCTTCTGTCCCACCCTGAAAGGAAGCATTAGTAGTTCGCAGTCTTTGATTTCCAGATGAGCTTAATGCAAAAGCCCACTTGAAACTTTCCAAAGGGCCTCTGAATCAGGAAAAGAACGCAGAGCCTAAAAACACAAGGCTTGTGTAATGCAAGTAGAGTACTGAAAAACCACATTGAATTGGGAGATTGAATGATTCACAGGACTGGCAATGGAATACAGTATGTCCTTCTACCAGGTCACTAGGCTGGATCCATTCTGGATGACAACCAAAAACCATTCCCATTCGATTACTGCTCATGTGAAAGGAATTGATCAAGGCTGTCCTGGTAAGGGAGCAAGTTTGTCACTTGAAACAAAAAGATCACAAGGACTTGTGTGGGCAAAACCTAAAGAGATGAAGAAGCCATCCCAAAATCTACCTAAATAGTCAGCCCATTGTCAGGAATCTGACAATGCTGGCCAGAAAAAAAAAAAAAAACAAAAAGAAGTTTAACAGAAAGATGCCAAACTTCGGGTTTGATCCTGACTGACCCAAGACACGCAGCTAGAGAGCAGCACTGGGGAAGGTCACTCAGCCATGGTTCAAGGCATCACTTATTCTGTGACTGAAAAAGGGAACTGCAGTCTTCCAGGTCTGTCAGTTTAACTGCTTTCACCCAAAAGAAATTAATTTTACCTTCTTAAAATGAAAGCAAAAGAAATCTAACTCACTGGTGAAGCTGTCCAAGATTTTTTGAAGATAATAATCCTTCAGCTTATTGGGATCAGCACTTAATAGATAAGGTGCCAAGAGCTAGTTCAGCCCCAGCTGCCAGTGCACCTTTCTATTCCAGCAAACTCAGCTTCCTGCCCTTTAGCACACACAAATTTGGCACATTTAATCAAGTAAGTGTTCATTTTAATAAAGTATCAAATTGCCAGTAAAAATATTTTGCTTGCCTACCAGAAGATAAAAATTGAGCCTTTAGCATGTTTTCTCAAAAAAAGAAAAGAAAGAAAAAAAAAAAAAAAAGAAAAAAAAAAAGAAAAAAGAAGACAACAAAAAGGCTGCCATCTTAATGCAAACACTAAAGCTTTTGCTTTATTTTGGATCTGTTTAAGCTACTGTAAGATGTACTAAAACAAACTGCTCCATCCACCTCTGTATCCTTTCATCAAGTCCTGAACCTGAAAGTGTATGATAATTTCCAGGGCTGCACAAGCTGCCAACCTGAGAGTGAAGCACTGGTGTAGGCATGCACATACATGGACACATACACACAAAGTATTTATAAAACCACTACTGTAAGGGATTTGGCGTTTATTTTTTTAATTAACTGAAAATGATAACACGGGAGCTTTTCATCTGGCATGAACTTGGATTTCATCAGCTGCTGAAAAAGATTCTCTTGGAGAAATAAAATTACAGTGTTTCTTCATGTACTTTCCATGGATTTCAAAATAAACAGAAGTATATGGTCATGCCAGTTAATAACAAGAGGGAGGTAAAGTTACAGGTACATCTTGATACACACCTAGAAAGAGGCTGCAGAGCTAGACACACACTGGTAACACATCATACTGGCTAAATGACAAAACACCCAGGTAAAAATAAAAAGTGAATCACAAGGGAAAGGAACTGGGAAGGGCAGTTGCAAAGTGCCATTAGCCTTCCTGCTGCCCCTGGATATTGCATTATACACAACGTGGCATAAAGAGAGTTCATCATTTGATGCTCCTTCTGCCCACGCACATTTCCCACCATGTCACATTTCTCAAATGGAAACTAAAAGTGATGCAGACGAAAGCTTCAGAACCGCTTTGAATCTGCGCTCCATTTCAGAAGCCAGAAGCTGCCCTGTGAATCGGTTCCATGCCACACCCCAGCCCACTCCCTCCCCAAATTTGACAAGATGGGAAGAAACAGCCCTGAGTATAAAAGCTGTCCTTTCCAATGAAGGCACTGAGAAGTGCAGCCCTTACTAAATAACAGAACTGCCAGCTGCCACCTTGGTTTTCTCTTTTTCTCATATGGAACCTTTACAATCCATGGTCTCTTGAATTTATGAAAAAGGAGGAGGGGGGAACCTCAGCAGTACCTTATTTGGTACTGCTTAGAAAAACAAAAATTCCTACCTCTTTTCCCCAGTTCATGCTACAAAACACATCAACTTGATACATACTTTTGCCAAATGCTCGGAAGATTATTTCACAGGTTCCAGGGTGTAGCAAAAAGAACAAAAGGGATTTTGCCATTGCTTGATTTACTGGCTGGCAAGTTCAATGCTGTATTTAAATGTGATAATTTAATGATACATTAGGTCACTACCATGTTTTTGTAACGTCATTAAACTGGTAGAGTACCTAAAATTTTTGTTAAGACTTCTTGTTCATTATTTTTACATTTAAGAAATAATACTCTCAATAATAGATTTAGATTAAAGAGAGATTGAAGTTTTCAAGGATTCTGGTGAATCTGGCAAAGAAGAAAAGAACTTTGGCATTACAGGTAAAAAAGGAAAAGCTCAGTCGTCAATTGTCTCAGACACAAGATGACAGATGTACATATGTGAAGATGAAAATAAATTAATTCTTTGGAGGATGCTTATCCACATGAGTATTGACAGATCTGATGTAGTCTCCCTGTGAGAGTCAGGACTAGCAGCATTGAGGTATCTACTTCACTGAAAATATTCTCTGGGGAACACATTCCTGCATTAATTCCTTTCCATATCCACCTTCAGAGCTATTAAATCTTATTTACTTTCCTTCGTATTCTCTGCAAGTTAACATTTTTTGATCTTGCACAGGACAACATCTTGAGAGGTCTCCACTTATACAAATAAACTTGTCCCATGTGTAATGAAAAATGTGGCATTCCAAATGCTAAAGTAGAGACAGGCAAATAAATCAGACATAAAACCACACCTATCACTGTTCAGTATAAAAAACCATGAAATCTCTTATCAAAGAAAAAAGCAGGTTACTATGTCACCAGCACAGTGAGCCTTTAATATGAAACTGGGGTTGTAAGTTGGGATCCTGATTCTGTCATTGTAAAGCAGAAAGAGGCTTTACCTACAACAAAGAATAAGGCCAGATTCACCTCAGCTATGAGAGCACCAACAAGCCTTCATAACCTGTGGTAACATACAGCACTTCATGACACCAGCAACATTCTCAGGGAAAGGATTTTGCAGTAGGCTTCATCAAGTAAGCTATTATAAGATGCTCAAAGATGAATTAACCTGAAGCTCTGCAAAACAATGACCAAAAAAATTATATTAGAAACCAAGCTGACAGTAATTTGTTGAGTAATCATGAGTCTTGCTCTGGCTAAACTCACTTAGCAGAGTTACTGTCAGTGTAAGCAAGCAGTAGACAAGTGCTCCAATGGCAGTCACAGAATTTATAGCACCACCAACACTGTCAGTATCTACTGGCAGGTAAAAAGATTAGTGGTCTCTAGTGAAAAAAGCTATTCAAGGAAGCTCCGTTTCTTTAATTCTGCATAAATATAGGTGGAGGATGCCTTTACATTTTAAGTATCACACACATATGTCATATTAAGCTAATGTTTTGGGAACTCTGCAGGAGTTAACCGTATGACCTCAGCACGAGCCACAGACAGAGTGTTTACTCCCAGGTACAAAGTAACTCAAAGCAAAACACTTGGGAGCAAAATAAAACAAATACTAAAGTGAATTCTAAACAACACAGCAAAAATCAGATCTGGCACATCACACTCTCTTCTCCATTTGTGAAGAAAAGATTTTAATTTGAAATATAGGGAAGTAGAAGAATTGAACAGAAACAACTCCACTACTACCGTATTAAACATGTAATGCAGACAAATAGTGGGGAGATGCAACCTTTAAGAGCTTAGCTGGACATCAGTGATGATGGAGGAGACATTTTGAATGCATAAATTAGCCTCCTATGAAGGCAAACATCTTCTAGGTTCAGATGTTTCTCAGGATATCTGATAGCTCTAGAATTCACAATGAAATTGCAATCTGCTTGAAGGGAAGTGAAAGAGATTCCTCGGTAAGTTACCGAGGCAGTAGTCAGACACCTGACTACTGCCTGCTAGTTCAGAGAGGAACTGAGGAGGGAAATCTTTCCTCTGATCCAGTAAATCATTTTGAAGGGCCATTCATACCTGGATGTCCAATGAAGCAGAAGGAGTATAAAGAAATGGCTGGGTTTTTTCTTGAAAATCTACTAATATTACAAGGATGCACTGCTGCACAGTATGTGTTTTACTGTCTCTTGCAGGTAAGAAGGGGGTCTTCTGTTCACATATTCCACTGATTCAGCAGAGGTAGTAGAAGTCTAAACTTTTCAATGAGGCATAATAATTCGAAGTCGGAATGACTGCGTTCCATATGGTCATTCAGCTCTTTTAATCTGCTTTGCCCAGCATGTCTCACATTAAGGACTCAAAATCTGCAAATCTTTCCACTCCACTGCAAGTGATTTGTAAGTAACAGGAATACAGCCAGACAGAAAAGTCTTGTTCAAGGAACAACCAAAGTCCCAGGTCACAACAGAAACATCAAGTTCTACCAGAGGTTGGATCAGAGGGGAAATTGACAACTCTGATCATTCTCTACTCACAAGAGAGATGCACTAGTTAAAATAATACCTTCATTCCTTTTAAAGCGTTTGATTTAAGCAAACCCAAATTCCTACTCCACAAAGAAGAAAATTTTACACCCCAGGTGACACAAAAGCAAGTATACACACACAAAGGTAAGAACAGATTATTGCTGCATTTTCTAACTCTTTGTTTGTATGGATGAAATACGGCGCAACTGTTAGCCTCTTGTACCTGTAGAGGTATTTGGATTTCTAGGAGGAAACTGTATACCCGGACATGACCCTCCCCCTTTTCCCAAACTACTTTACAATATGTGGTTCAGTCATTAGGGTTTACAGGTCTTAGCCAGCTTGCAGATCTCTGACCTCTGCTATACATCTGTACTGGATACAAAGGTTATGTTCCCATGTCAGATGTCTAACTCCAGCCAGCAACTCGATCAACACTGAGTGACAGTTCTTCCTCATCTCCCACACCACTATTGAAGTAACATTTCTGTACAGCGATTCCACACTTTCCCCTCTGCTTCTTGATCCAGGATGACCTCACAACTCACTCCAGAAAAGATAACATGGTCATAACCAGGTTCTAATATACTTCTCTTTGTAATTCAGATCATCAAAAAACAATCGAACAAAAAGACTGCCCCCAGAACTGAAGGGAATGACAATTAAAAACATTAGCTGCTCCGACTGGATGCTACGTACCATAGCTTTGCGCTCGTGTGAACAGTTGCTAGTTTGGTGGTTTAGAACATCTCGCCTCCGCTCGGCTTTCCCCGCGGATTGTTACCAGCTCCCCGTCTCAGGGAGGCTGACGCCGGGTGCAGCAACAGCGCCCTCTGTCCGCCACGGGGGAAATGGCATCTCCTGCCTCTGCCCCCCCAGGGCTGACGATGGATTTAGTTAAATTTAAACAAATATATACAACATTTGCCCGGCAATACTTTGGCACCCAGAGCTACACCGACAACACAGTTTTTAGAAGCTCCTTCTTCTTGCTGCACAAATCTCAGTGCGTTAAAGACTTCAAGACGAGACTTGTTTTTACTCAAGTCAATGACAAGTCATTTCAAGCTTCTTGAAAGTTGGGGTTTGTTTTGTTGGCTTTTTTTTGTTGTTTGTTTGTTTTTTGAAATCTTTAATCATGTCCTAAGGAAAAGCCAATTACAACTCTTACTAGCTTTCTGTCCCCCCACATACAAAAGCACTTGCTTGCTTCTCCTTCCTCACTCCTGAAGCAAAGCTTCTATGTTGGAAAGAGGATTTCAAGAATAGGAGCACAAACACCGACAAATTGTCAAAGTTTTTTTTTACACTTTTATTTTGCCTCCATGTTTTCCCATGCTCTGCTTAAAAGTAAAAAAAAAAAAAAGGCTTGCAAAGAACATTACATATTAAGAGACTGGAAAACTGCAAGGCAGAGGATGTGACTCTAGTTTGACTTACCAATTTTATCCAGATGTATATTTTCCTACTTGCTTTTTACAGCGGCTGAGCTCAGTGCTCAGGAACGTCCATCCCGTGTCAGGGAGCCAGGCAGAGCGCTGATCCCCACGCTGGATGCTGCTGAGTGAGCGGAGCTGGGGTGCCTGCTGCTGCTCCTGCTGCGGCTGCTGCTGCTACGTGCGCTCTCTCGGACCCAGACCAGGAACTGCTTCCCATTCCCCAGCCCCGCTCCAGCGCTGCGGGCTGCGGGAGGCAGGGCCGGCCCCTGCTACTGTGCTGCGCTTTCTTAAAGGGCCCAGCGCCGGCCTGGCGGCAGCGCCCGGCTCCGGGCGCCGCTGCGGGCGGGAGCAGCAGGGGAAGCGGGGGGGCACCGCCGCGATAACCATCGCCCTGAGAGACGCTTTCCTACGTGCCCCGGGAACAGGAACACTCACTCTTCCACGCAGCTTTCCACTCAGGGCTTTCAGGTGTGGCGAGGTTGAATTTTGGCTTCCTTCG
>NW_008239647.1:968467-1013679 GCF_000691975.1 Corvus brachyrhynchos
CGGCACACTGTCCCCAAACCATGGTCTGCAGCAGCACGGGGATGTGGGATTTCCCCTGGTACTCAGCTCAGTCTGACCTTAAGAGATTTTATTCCCTGTAATTGAGAGGATATGATTTAACTAAATAAAAAGCCCTCATTTCCTAGTTTTTCCTCTCCACTCATTCTCCAGATAGCTTTAGTCTCGTGTAAACCGCTGTTTCTAGCATGTTTGCTGTTTTCTGACTTCACTTTTAACTGTGTCTGATTTTAGTAGCTAGATTAATGTGGAGGAGTTGTCTGCCTCGTGTGTGTTGCTGTCTGCAAGTGTAAGAAACCGCATTCTTTGTTAAACAGAAATACTGAAATTCAGAGATAGTTACACCATCTGCAAAATCTCTCTTGGTTTTTTTTTAACTCATGGAAATACGTGTTTGCTCTTTGTATGTGTAAGCCATTTGTTTTCATTACAATAACTGAACTCTCATGATGACAATACCAATCAACACATATCACAAGGCAAAGTCATATATATACACACAAAGATGTGTATCTTTAATGACGCATCCAGAGAAAGCCAGTTACAGGGAAAAATGCCGCCTTCAAACTGGCAGGCCAAACCAAACAAGATGAGGCCAAGTCACCACTGTCCTGTCCTCTCTGCCTTCACTTAAACCAATGCACAATAAGCACCGAACAGGTACAAACTGTTTGCAAGCCATGATGTCTTTCTTTCTGTTTCTTCAGTCCTATGGAGGAGAACATGGGTATAAATCCAAAATGGAATGCAGCCCTTTTAATGATAATGGCCCATCACAAACAGGCTCAGTAGGTGCCCGCTAACTACTGGCATGTATACCTTCTGCCCTGTAAGCAAAGTAGCCATTTGGCCACATGACTAAATTCCAATATTCAGCACTATGAGCCTTGTATGAAAACCACAGGGACCTATCAGCATTCCTCTAGTATGAGCCGTGCTATGCTCCTGCCTTTCTCAGCATAAAGCCTGGGAAAGTTTTGTATTATTTACACATGCAAACTACATGTGATGCATGGTAGAAGAGATCTTAAAATTCCATCCTCCCCTCTGCTCACACATTTGCATTGGTCTATTAATCCTCACTTTCCACTCACACCTCTAGCTACCACTTTTTTCATCTCTTCCTCCAAGTCCTTCCCCATTTACTCCCTCTTCCCCCTTCTGCATTGCCACGTACTTCTGTAGCTGATCTCCACCTTTCGAGCTCCATCTAACTGTCTTGATGTCCCCCTTCTTACCTCTAACCTCTCAGTTTCTCACTGGAAGCAGAAAGAAGACCTGAAAGGAGACCTAGGAGTGATGAACCAATTCCTTCTCTTGCATCCCTCTCCTTCCTACAGCAAAGTTCTGGAGCCAGAGACCTGTATGTATCCAGCCCTAGAAACTAACCTGCAGCAGCAGGCCAAGGCACAAGGGTTAGGCATGCTCACATTACCAAGGCTATCTCCCTGCTCACAATTCCACACAGAACCATTTATTATGGTCAGTGTAACCAAGATAGATGGCCCTTGTCCATTAGTTAAAAGTTAACAAAACACCCATCTCTAAGACAAAGCTGGTCTTTGGTGCCTTAGCTAAGGTTATTCTGATATGTTCAAAGCAGGCAGAATCTGTCTACAAGACAATGGGGTAAGGTGCTTCAGTGGATGGGGAGTTTAATGGCAAGGACACCAATGATGGAGAGAAATTTGGGGCTGGGGGGAAGCTAAAGTGACACTCCACTGCTCCACACATACAAAACAAGAACATGCAAAACACCAGAAAGTGCCTAGCAGGAAACTGGCTTGTGCCACTGGAAGAATGATCTAATCACCATAAATGTTAAGATAATAAAGGAATATCTGCAGTTCCTCACATATGTTGCTCCTTACTCTCCTCATAATCCCATGTGAAAGCTGGCCCCCTCTCACCGCAGCATCTGGATGTTCCATTGACAGAGCATTGTCTCATGGCTGCAGCACAACTCCTGTTTTCTATTACTGGCTGTAGGAGAAATGTGTGGTATATTAAACAAGGACATAGAATTTGAATTCTGCTGCATGCTTCAATATTTAGTCACCAGTAACTGAAACTAGGTAATCACTGATTCTTTCTGTGACTCTGTTCCCTCAATTACAACAAGGTATATTAAACTCTGGTGTTATGTAATTCAATACTTGCATTAGTAACAGCTTGGGATGCAAGCTAATGGAGAAGCCAGTGTTTTTATTATGAAATACTGAACTGGAGATACCTCAGAGAAAACTGGAAGGTGTTGCAGTTTGCAAAAGTGTTTGATTTGGTGGAGCATTCCCCTTGCACAAGAAGTGACATTTAATAGGAGCTATTTTGGTGTCTTAGCTTATAGGGGACAGCAAAACCAAAAGTCCTGCCAAAGGTGCCAAAAAAGAAAAAGGTGTGTTTGTCTCTCTGAACAGTGTATCACATAATGTCTACTTTGCAAGGCAGCACAATCATACCTACAAAGGCAGCTCCTTCTGAATTTAGGAATAAAACAATTAAAGACATCACCTGTCTATTTCCACAAGAACTTTTAGGTTCTGAAGACTGAGGTCAAAACCAAAAAAGCTGTACTATTATTTGTGTATAAGGGCCCAGAATAGTAAGGAGTGAAAAGGGGAAAGGGATATACAAAATCAAATAGATTATTTGCTGCCCAAAACCGTATTCCTTTCAGAAGACAGAAGCAAAAGCTTCTCTGAGATGTTGCTCCACCTCTGGAGATATGAAGTGTTTGTTAGATCCCTCATCAAAACAAAAGGACACGGGTATATTAATCTAACAACAAAAGTGTCCATTGTGAGAGGAGACCCAGTGCCAGGCTGCCTGCTCCATCTGACAGGGAGAGTAAACACCACGGCTCTGTGCACTTGGCTGCATGCCTTGCCTGACACCACCAACCAGTGCAGCCACAGGGCCAGCAGCTCAGTCACCACAGGGTACAGGACTAACAGGACTTTCCTACCCTCCCAACAGAGGTCATTTCTGCATGTCTCCCAGTCTCTGAAGTGCCACACAATGTTTTGAGCATCCCTCCAGTCTGAAATGCAGAGCAGTATCACTGCTGTACGCTGACGTTGGATGTAAAGTGGTGGTGGATCCATCACTATCCTCACTCATCAATGAACCATACAAAATTCTGTCTCCTATTGCTGAGGGGCTGAAATGAGGCATATATAGTCAATATAATAGAAATGCATGTACATTCATTTAGTGAATATAATCCTCCTAAAATTATTTTTGAGCTGAAACTGCGCCATCAGATCTAAAGGCTGGATTCCACTCTCAGTGACTGCCAGATGAATAAGGACACTTCGATTCAGGGGTACATGTGTATATATATATATGTGTGTGTCTATATATGTAAGTTTCAGATTAAAGTTTTTCAATCCTAACCAGTATCTTTAACGTTGTTGATACATCATTTTGAGAACTTGCTTTGAAGTTTTAAGAAATAAAGATCTGGACAAAGCTCATAATTTAAAATTTATAACTTGTAATGCCACAATATTGTTTTGCACTTGATGAACCATAATGCATGTACACACTTGTGCATGCATGTATGCATTTACACATGAGTATTCATGCAGATGTTTGAGTGAAATAATGACAAAACTTATTGCTGATAGGGATAGCTTGCATCTGATTTATTGCTGGTGGTGTTATTTTTCTGCAGCACTCTTTACACTGCAGAAGAATATGTTTCTGTTAGATGCCACTACAAACCCAGCACAAACATTTATTTTTTGCGAGTTTATTTTCCAATTAAAAAAATGGTTAGGAATAAATAAATTTGTTCCTAGAAGCTAAGCCTTAACAGATCTGTAAGAGGTGTGCAGTTAATGAAAGTTATGGCATTCAACATGAAGATAATTTCATGACAATGCCTGAAATCAATGTACTAGCTATCAAGCTATTTTACCAACTGTTCTTAAATGAAAAGATTTGGTTTCCATTTCATAAAATGGCCCACACTACAAAACTTAGGTCAACTAAAACTATGTTCAAATCTGTATTCATCATAGTAAAATGTAAGATGTTGGTTTGGACCTTCCTGGAGGCAGCACATTTCAATTTTCACCCTTTTCCCTGTGTTTTTCCTGTGTTGTCAACAGGTCCTTGTCTTTCATTGGCTTCTCAAGCCCATTATAATACTCGCCCCTGTATTGGTTAAGATTTAGTGAGTGGTCTGCACAAGTTGTTTGCTGGCAGGGGAATATGCCAGCCTGAAAGAACGAAAGAAAGAATGAAAAAATGAGAAAGAACGAAAGAACGAAAGAAAGAAAGAGAACATCAGCATTTGCTGCATCTTGGACAACAGCTATGGAAAGAGGAAAGGCATTTACTGTTCAAAAAGAAGAAGCTTATGAGCTTTTAGAAAGTGAATCAGCTTTACCTCAACTGGAAGTAAAAAGAAAAAAAATATGAAACTTCTACAGGAATTGTTTCTTTTCTCCCTTTAGTTTTGCTTGGTATTTCTCAAACATCTTCAAAGTGAACCTCCTTTTTCAGATAACAGCCCAACTCAAACCCACATCCCTGAAGGCCAGGGAGACAGAATTAGCCAGAATTAGATTAAATTTCCTGCCACTAAAACACTGATCATCTGTCAGCAATTAAGGGTAGTTACCAGTCCCTGACAACTGTAAATATTTGTAGTCAGCAACTTCATCATGGCTTCATTTGCCTCCCTTGAAGAAACTTGTGCTGTGTTCACACCTAACACCTTATGACAATTTTGAACTTCTTCATGATATTTTGCACAGACCAGAGCTTTAGAAAAAACAGTTGTTCAGCTGAATTTCAGTTAGCAGAGTAGAGGGCACTGATTTGTAAAATGGAATCTTCCTCTGCTTTCCCCATCACTTTTGAATGTTTCCTTCTATTCTGTAAATATTTTCCCATCTTCCAGGGGAATAATTTTATTTTAAAAATTTATGTTCTACCAAATGGTCACCTTACAGACCGATGCAGTATGCAGACAGGTGATCTGTATCACAGATATTACTATGCGTATGTTGTTGTCTAAATTTAGTAAATATGTGAACTAAGGAGGCTGAAGTGAGCTTGTCCCTAGGCGGCTGTTCCAATAATAGTCTGCATAATGACATTTCTCCATGTTTTTCATTTGAAGGATTTTTTTGCCTTTTTTAAGAAGAATCCGAAGACCAGCTTGAGCTGCACTGCAACATAAACTTTCACTAATAGTAATTTAAAAATTAGTTTGGGCTCTGAATGGTCAGGGATTTTTTTCCTTTTTATTCCCCTGATGTAAGCATGTGGATTTGTTTAGCTGCATAGAGGGAAGGGGCTTGGGGGCCTTTTTAAGTTTTGGAAGTGATTAGGGAATGCCTGATGTTGTATTGACCATCATTTAATTAACAATGATCTAGATCAACATGTCTTGTTCCAACCAAGAATAGGGCACTAATACAGTCAGAAGTAAAGTCAGTCTCCAGCTATGAAGACAGAGATCCCAGTGACTTCCAGGAAAATCAAAGTGATGTCTATCAAAGGAACAAAGAAATGGAAAGGGAAAGGCTATTTCCACTTCTTATTCTGATACAGGATCTAGGCCAGATCCTTTATTCTGGTTGACTACTGGTTGACACAAAACCAAAGTGACAAAGTTTTTAAACTGCCATTGTAACTCTGTGGTCTATAAGCTGACAGAGGTATGTTAAGACCCTAGTGCCAATAGAACAGCCGTGGGATTTTTTAAAAGATACTTGGCTATTAATGGATCCTGAAACAGTTCAGGGAACAGGCAGGGAACTCCAGCTAAATATCCTCCTTTTTGTAGAATTGGTGGCTGAGCTGTCCCACTGCCTATTCTACCTAGAAAACTCGCTTCCTTTGAAAATTATTTCAGTATAGCCTGTTCTGCATGCTTTTAAGTGCTTTGTAGCATCTCAGTGGTAAAAAAAAGTAGCTGGAGCAAGAAGTCCTGGCTCTATCTGTGATGCTGGGAAGGGGACAGCATTTGCTTACTGTGTATTCTTTGCAGAAGACCTAGAAGAATTAGTTATGGTTGGTTGGTGTGGCTTGCTAAATTCTGGTTATTCATGTTCTCGGAAGTTTACGTGCAAACTAATCAGCTGCACTGATCCCCTAGTATGAAGCTGAAATCAATTAGGAAGGCCGTTGACCTTATTACAGCAAGTGACATTTAGTTTCAGCTTTTAAATGACATTTAGTTTCAGTATTTGACAGCCAAGCTCTTTATTCTGGCTTTGGGGGCTTTGGTGTTTTAGTCTTGTTTGGGGGTTTTTTGTTTGTTTTGCTTTGGGTTTTTTGCCTTCCCTCTATTACACCACTCTTAACTTGCCCTGATTTTTCTTAGACATAATTTTCATCACATTAAATCTGTCCTATTTTATGACACACACTTTCCTGGAGGATACTTGACCTTCTTTACAGGAATTCCTGTATGCTTATGAGTCCTGGAAATGGGACAATGTTCCTACGGAAAGGTGGCTCCTTACTTCTAGGCAAAGGATGCTGACTTGCTTTCTTGGAAATCTGTTTGACTGTGAGGGTGAGGGCAGGAGAGAAGAAAGATGTAAGCCATCTTTGTTGTACTTGGCAAGAGGGTTCAGTATGGGATGCAGAGCACCCATGCTCCAGTGAGGTGCTAAGTAGTACGTGTGATTACCAGAAGGCAGAGTTGCTCTGGAGACAAAAAATACATTGCTTTCTCTGTGAAGCAGTTGAGTGCAGAGGGGCACACCCAGATTCTGCAAGCCTTAATTCCATCCTGGCAGTCTGAGCCAGAGGGAAACTTGGTGTATGCCAGGAGAGCAGCACATATTTAACTAGGTCGTGGCACTGATTCTATGCAAGATTTTCATCCACAGAGACTGGGGCCCTAAAACCGTTGTTTGCTCCTGGGCCACTGCACATGCCAGAGAAGAAACTAGTCATCTAGAGGGATGTAGCTAATCAGGAATTGAGTCAGTTTTGCAGAAGACTTCAAAGATGTAAAATAATAATATTTTAAAATTATGGGGAATAAATCTGTACCTTTTGAATACATAACCATACATAGATAGAAAATTTGAGCTGTGAGCAAATCATCATATTTTGTTTCACTTGACAGAATCTGAAGTTCAGCACCTGTATTTTTTGTATTGGTGCCTGTGAGGTTCTAACAGCTGCGGAAACTATGATTTTGACAGAGAGACAGTATCATGCCTATGGAGACAGCCACAGGAAACTTACTGCTCAGTTCATAAGAAGCATGACAGAGCTTGAGTCCTGACCACTGATTTACCACTGCCCTGCTCATTCATATCAGGCATCTTCTTAACTCAGCCCCACTCCACACTCATGTTACACTCATGTAAATGCTGCTGCAAAGTTGGTGTCAGTAGGGAACTCGGTCGTGAGACTGCACAGCACTGCTTCACGTCATGCAAATACCATGGGAAGGAAAGGTTTCACATTATTTTGTCTCTGTAAATGACTGTTGCAAGTCTACAAGAAGAATAGAAAGGACACTGAAAATCATTAAGCACTGGGTGTTATTAGGCCTCATGAATAAGTTGGATGCACAAGTTCTTAATATACCAAAACACTGAAGTATTCTGAATTGCATGAAGGAGGAAGACTCTGACACTAAATTTTCTTCTAATTGGCAGAAGGAAGGAAGGAAGGAAGGAAGGATGGATAGAGCATAAAATCAAGAATGTTACTAAACTATCATTGCCATTAAGTCTATTTACTAACTTACAAGAAATGCCTCCAGTTTAGACTATAATTATAATCAAAACCAAGTTAGCGTGTTGGCCCTCAGACAGAGTACTGAATGGTGTGACTAACATCTGTAGTACAGCCTAGATACAAATTCTGTTCCGCTGAAATGGTGATGGAGTAAAGACACAGATGGGATTGGAGGTTACAATTTTTATGCCATTAGGGTGTGTGCTGCTTTTAAACATACCTTGTTTGTCCATAACTGGGGCTTGTGAAGCCCTGTTTGCTGTAACTTTGCTCTAAAGTTGAAAAACCATCTTACCACCTTGCTGTATGCAGAAGATTCCTCTTGCCTGGTGAATGTAGGTAACACACATGTTCAAGAAAACAAAATGATAGCTTAAATTCTGTTTCCTGTTATTCTCTTCCTCTCCCATTCCCCACATGCAAATCCAAACTAACCTGGATGATCTGTGTAGTTTCTGACTCACTCTTCTCTCCCTCTCTGTAGATCTCTGTTCAGTTCAGGTCCTCACTGTGTAGGAAGAGGCTCTCTTCAGATGAATTAGTACAGCTACTTTGACGGTAGAGATGGTCTTCTGGAAAAACAATTGTGTTCTTTTTAGCTTTCCTCTCAATATAAAAGGCATCTCCAATGTTTTTTCAAAAGAAATTACAGAAGAAATATGTACAAAGGTTCCTATATGGTCTCTTAATTTCAGTGCAGCGCTATTCTTTGCTGAAGCACTCAGCAGTGCTCGTAAGATACTCTACAATCAAATCCAATATGAATGTCTCACACGTACCACTATATCTTCAATACTGATTGCATCTGCACTGCAAACAAATTGTTGATTTGATACTCTATACATTAACTTTGAGTATAGGGATCATAAGTGATCATTGATAAAGAAAAAGAAACAATTTTTTTCTGCACAGAGTGTGATTAACATACAAAAGACGGTTTTCAACTGATACAGAACTATTGGCTTTGTGCTCTTTCTGCCAGCTGCTCTAGACAGATGATTTCCAGGACTTAGGAGGAAATCTGTTATAAATTATTTGCTTTTATCATTCAGCTAATTTTCTTGTTGTTGGGTTTTTCCCATTATTTTTTATTAAAGCCAAATGAGTGTGCTCCAGGACATTCCACAAATGCTGCTGTACTGTCACTTTAGGAAATACCATTAAAGCGACCTTTTCCTTGTTTGCCTCCCATGGTATTTAACTAAACTGTTTTAAGAGAAACATCATTAGAATTGTCAATTTCTCCATGTGTGTCTTAAGGTTATTAATAGAAACTGTCTTTGGGGGATAACAGAAAAAGAGGGCTTTGTTTTTCCCTCATTACCCGCATTTTCCACTAAAGTAACAGTATCAACTTTAACACAGGTCTATCAACATCAGCGAAATTTAGGCCTCTCTCTCTCTCTCTCTCTTACCCCCACGCCCCTGTAAGAATTTGATACTAGTGAAAGACACCGCATTAGAATCACAAGAGAGTGAAGTCCTCTACCCAACCTCAAACTGTATATAGCACAGGGAGCAATTCCACCGCTCCCCACCCCCCAAAAACCTTCCACCACAATTCCTGATTTTTGTCCTGGCATCCCTTATTTTAAGAGGGTGTGGGACAGTACATCCCAAACAGTACTTGGATCAAAATAGTAAGTGCCAGCTACGATCACAGTTCTCGAGCTGCTTTGACTCAACCACGAGAAAAAAACAGGTATCACAGAGCACAGAACAGTTAAAGCTGGAGGAGACCTCTGGCAATCATCTGTTCCAAACCTCATCTCCAAAGGGGGGTCAACTAGAGAAGGTTGCCTGGAGCCCCATCCAGTCAGGCTTTGAGTATCTCCACATATGGAGCCTCCACCATGTCTTTGAGTAACTTGTTTCAGTGTTTTGATCACACACACACTAAACATTTTTTCTTATGTTTAAATGGAATTTCCTGTGTTTCAGTTTGTGCCCATAAACTCTCATCCTTTCCACTGAGCTCCACAGAGAAGTATCTGGCTCCATCTTCTTTACTCCCCACATCAACAAGTATTCATAAATATTGATAAGCAGTCCCAGTTCTCTCAGTCTCTCCTCATATTCAGATATACCAGCCCTTTAACCATCTTTGTGGCCTTTTGTTGCACTCCCTCCAATGTGTCCACCTCTTTCTTGCCCTGCAGAACCCCAGAACTGGAAACAACACTCCAGATGTGTCCCACCAATGTTGAGCAGAAAGGAAGGATCATTTGTTTTGACTTGCTGGTTTTTCATTTTTCTTGATACAGTCCAAGGCTGTTGTCTTTCTTTGCCACAGTGGTACAGCTCAGATTGATATTCAAATTGTTGCCTACCAGAACTCCAGGTTCTTTTGCACAAGGATGTTTTCCAACTGGTTTGCCCCAGCCTGTACTTATGCATGAGGCTTTTCCTCCTCAGGAAAAGGACTTTGTATTTTCCTTTGTTGAATTCTATGAGATTACTATTGAGGTGCCTCCAAACAGCAGTATGACCATCTGGTCTATCAATTTTCTTCCCAGTTTTATGTTGTCAGCAAACTTGCTGAAGGTACAGTCAGTCCCATCATCCAGGCCATTAATGAAGATGTTAAACAGTTTTGTATTCCAGAACTAAACCTGGGATAATCTATTTGTGTGGCCTGCAGCTGATCTGTTTGCTGCTGACCACAACCTTTCAAGCCCAGCAGCTCAGCTAGCTACTAAGCCATGTCACTAATCACTTATCTAGCCCACGGTTCATCAGTTTGTCAATGAGGACATTATGCAAAAGTGTCAAAAGCCTTACTAAAGTCAAGATAAACAGCATCTACTGTTCTCTCCCTATGTCATCACAGAAGGCTATTAGGATGGTCAGGAATGATTTCTCCTTATGGATTTGTGCTGAGTACTCCTGGTCACATTCTTGTCCTTCATGTGTGTGGAATTGGTTTCTAGGATGGTGTACTCCTTCACCTTTCTAGGGATTGAGATGAGGCTCTCCACCCTGTCCAAATAACCTTTCTTGTACCTCTTGAAGATAAAAATGACAACTGCTTTCTTCGTGTCCTCAAGGAATCTCCCCCAGTGGCTATAACCTTTCAAAGCTAATCAAGAGTCGCTTCACATGGACATTATGCTCCCTCAGCATTTGTGGGTGTATCCCATCAGGGACTTACTTGTTTATTTGTACAGTTTAGTTAAATATTCCCTAACCCAATTCTCATTAATCAAGGGTAAGTCTGCCTTACTCCAGACATTGTGCCTGGTCTGACAGGCATGGGATTTGTCAAGGTGAGTACTTCCAGTGAAGATCACAGTGAAGAAGACTTGAGCATCTCATTCTTTTTTGTGTTCTTTGCCACCAGGTTCCCTAGACTAATCAACAGTGGGCCAATTTTTTCCCTCTTCTTTCTTTTGCAATCAATCTCTCTGTAGACACCCTTTTTGTTGTCCTGCATGTCCTTAGCAGACTCAAGGCCAGGTAGGTCTTGGTTTTCCTTTTCCCATCCCCACACATTCAGATAGTGTCTCTATATTCCTTCCAAGTCGCCTGACCATACTCCTACCTCTTGTAGACTTCCTTTTATGTGTAGTTAGGAGCTCTTTGGTTACCTAGACGGGCCTCCTGACACCTTTGTTTCATTTCATAGTCATCAGGATAAACTTGAGTTTAGAAGAGGTGATCCTTGAAAATCATTGGACTCTCATGGACGTCTCTTCTTGCCAGGGGCATGTCCTGTGGAATTCTTTCAAGGAGGTCCCTGATCAGGCCACAGTCTGCTCTCCTGAAGTCTAAGGTTGTGATCCTGTTCTTTGTACTGTTCCCTCCTCTTAGAATCCTAACTCTACCATCCCATGGTCACTGCAGCCAAAGCTACCCTTGACTTTCTCACCCTGAATCCATTCTTCCTTGTTTGTAAATGCCAGGTTCAGTAGAGTGACTTCTCTCTTCAGCTCAACCATTACCAGTGTTAGGAAGTTGTCATCACTCCAAAAACCTCCTGGATTTCTTGTGCTCTGTTGTATTGCTCTTCCAGAAGACATTGAGGTGGTCATGAGCCTCCTCCAGTTGCCTGAAGAAGGTCTCCTTTACTCATTCTTTTGATCTTTAACAGATATCCACCAAAGCATTGCTCTGGTTTATTTCCCACAAGCTCTCAATTGGCTCATGGTCCATCACCATGATGAGGTAGTGTCAAACAGATGCTATCATTGGAGAACCATTTCACAGCAACATAAGGCTCCTCCTCTGCTGCATTTTTTCCTTCCTATGTTTTTAGGAAACACTCAGAAATTCAAATATATCCTGTTCTGGGAGACCTCATGCCCATTCAAATCAATACCACAGCTCAGGGTCAATTTAAATCGGTTTCCCTGTATAGCACAGTTCTTTCCCAGTTTGCTGGTGTTGATATTTCTTTCCTAGTCTCCAGTCTTGCTGCTTGGGACTTCACCACACTAACACATGCTAGACTTGGACTTCTACCTTCTGAGAAAGAAGTTTCAACAAAACCTTTTTGTCTCATTAATGTACAGAAACCCTCACATGGTCCTGATTACTCTAACGCTCTCTACTAAAGATTATCTCCATTCATTCCCTTGTTACCACTTCATGATTCAGTCTGTCCTTATATTCCCTAAAGAGCTGTCCTTAGTCATGTAATTCACATGGCATTACCTCTTCTCATCCCTAAAAGTGAGGTAGCTTATCCTACAACGTTTGCAATTGCACCAATTTTTCATTCTGATGAACAAACTGGATTTGAACAGGTGACGAAATTTTGTTCAGCCACATGTAATAACTCTAATCTTGTTTATCAAGCAGGCCTGCTTATTTTTATAGTATTACTTTTGGTATGAGCATTGTTTGATTCTGTATTCACATCTGCATCTATCAGTGCCACAGCATCTTACTATGCAATGACGTGATCCTTGTCTCTACCTTCCTAACACACTGTGTAAAAGAACTAGGATGTAGCATCTGACAAGAAGCAGCAATCATACTTCTGTGTAATGCTCATTCATCTCAAAGGAAGTTCCTGCCTCAGCTGACACTAAGGCAGTAAATGCGTGGAGTTCTAAGAAGTACAGCCTGGCAAGTTTTCTATATGCAGCCCTAAGTGGTTTTCTTAAAAGAGCTGGCAGAGAAGGAGCAGGGAAAGAGAGGTTTAATGCCAAATTTCTTTACTTATTGCAAATATCAACCCTCTTGAGTAATAATTTGACATTCCTTAGCAAAGACACACTCTACTTTTGAAATATTTACCATTCCTTTATTTTTTATAACCTTAAGAAAATTCGTGAGGAATGTGAACTGTTTTGGTTTTTGTCTTCCTATGACGGCAGAGATTTATTTATAGCCAGGAACTGCAGGACAGTTCTCACGTGGCTGCTGAAAATTAAAACAGCATGTAGAGTTTTGTTTTGTTTTGTTTTGCTTTTTATGCCTTTGCCGCTACAATCTCTCCCTGGGTTCCCTAAACCCTTGTTATTGTAACTAGAGCTACATTTGCATTGCTACAATTGCAGGGTTATGTAAATTCCAAAGGCTTTAAAGGAAAGGGCCTGCAGATTCTACTCTGGGACATAGGGAAGTTGACACAAACTGTTATGCCCAACAACAAGGGAGAGACAAAGGCATTCATAAATTGTCAAGAGACAGGAAACCTAAGTCTCAGCCTCAGCATCAACCTGAAACTTTCTAAACCATTAGAATTTACTGGTTTCATTTAAATTGATTGCCCTCTCATTTTCAGTGTTGTGCTTTGCTAGGGCCAGGAAAATTTCCTTCGATCACTTCTGAAAATCTCCATGTTCTCTTTCACCTTTCACCACTGTGTGCTGGTTTACCCAGAAGAGCCAACAACAGAAAGTTCTACAGGTACAAATATTTTCAGACCCAAGGAACTGCATTTTTACAACGATGATGAAAATGTGCATGTTGAAATACTTTACCTTAGTCACAATTATTTTTATACTAAAAAGGAAATCACAATGAAAGAGAAAACCTATACTCATAAAAGTTGTCAAGATAACAGAGTCTGCACCTGATCCCTTGCAAGCAGTCCTTACTGCACTTAGGGTGGGAAGAAGTGTGATAGATGTTGCACATCTGCGCACTTCTGAGTAACCAAGATGTAATGCTGACATTAGCTGTGCATTTCTGTGTGGGCATGGGCAAGCCAATTCATGTTTCTGACTCTGTACTCTCTAAAAGAGGGATAATCACGCCTGACTCAGACTCAGTGTTAGAAGGTTCTGCATAAGCTCATCTTAGTCCCCAGTGTTTAGACAACTCAGCTAAATGAGAAAAATGTTTAGCCCGCTTCTCCAGACTTGCTTCTGTTAAAGTTCTAAATCATCATTAGATAAATCATGTTTAGACCTCAGACAAAAAAACAGATTACATTATTCTTGAAGTATGTGGAGGTATTTCTCAGCACGGTGCACCCCAGTCACTGGAGTGTGCTAATGAGAGCTCATGGATTTTGTGAAGAGGTGCAGTCAGAATTCCCTAACCAATTCAGCTGACACCATAAGGAAGAATGAGGCTGTGATACCACTCCAACATGCTGCTTTCTATAGCTGTTAAATTTTCTAGTAAACCTTAAACTTACTGCAGAGGATGTGGAGAGAAAAAAAAAATAGCAGGACTTGCTGCATTGTTCACTCACATCTTTGGTGCAAAGTCAGTCATGGTAAGTGAGATAGAAAATGAAGAAGCACTGGCTCACACTTTGCAGCCAGGTAGGTCAGTGCCAAGACAACACAGAAGGAGCATTCTAAGCAATTCCCAAGCTGTGATATTTTAAAAACAATCACTAAAGTTGAAAAGGTGCCTTCAATGGTGTACAGTAGTTCCTACTCACCTGGTAGTCACTGTCACTGCACAGGTGGCAATAGCTATTATCATTATAGAACTGTAGCTGTTTAAATCTTATCATGAAAGACTAGACCCCCTTCTTAAGATGCAGCTACACAAGATCCCTGCACAGCTCAGAAGTTTCTACCGGTTTGGCATGTGTGTTTATTTACTTGGAGGCAGGAACCACCCTCTGATCCTGACCATCACTGTGACCTTGGGCAAGTGACTGAATGCCTCTGCACCCACAACTTCTTTTGAAGTCAACTGGTGATGTGTATGCTCACCAGTTCTGAGGAGAAACCGAAGCCCTACAGGCCAAAGCTGAGATCTGCTACAGCCAAGGTGTTTTGAGTCACATCACAAATTACATAAATTTTTAACACAAAAACTGAAGCATCAATAGATAAGAAATATTTCTGTAAATGTGGTCATGTAATTGTACCAGTAGAACCCAACTCCAAGACACAGAGCAGTGGAGTCCAAGGGACCATCTATGTTAACAATTTTTGGAAGAGGACAGTTTGTTCAGAATCTGTGTTGAGTCAGAAACAAGCAACCATAAGATAAAGAGAAACTAGAAATCAAAGACAGCTATATTAGGCTGTGTCCCATTCTTAGTGTACCTAATCATAAGTATCTGAGAACTATGTATATTACTGAACCAAATAAAGTACTGACCAAAATTGTTACTTTATTTCATAAGTTATGTTTTCTGATAGTCTAAACTGTTGTATTTTTTCCTCAGAGATTACTAGTTTAGTGCTCAAAAACACTGTAGAGCACAGACAAGAAACTCTGATATCCTGTAATATCAAATTCCCCAGATTTTGGTCTTAGACCTGATTCAAAATGGATACATGCCTCTAAGTGATCAGCACTGCTTCGTATAGCCTTCAGTATTTCATCAAAGTATTAAGCAAGATGGAGTTTGCTTAGCTTTCAGGACCTGTGAAGTCTGCAGCCTGTAATTATTGACCAAACTAGCATCATAGCTCTTACCTACAACTCATTAGTTTCCTTGAGTTGACAAAGCCCTTCCTTACCCTCCATGCTTGCATATCCAATAGATACTACTTGACTCAGCACAATTAGCAAAGCAGGCAGGACAAAGAGCCACTTAGTCACCTCTGACACATTTTACAGCAGAGAACCTTCAGTAGCTGACCCTACACTCCTATGTCAAACAAGGCAAAAAAAGTCATAAAATACTAATAAACATAACCACATAGGCTTCTGACACACCAGAAAGACCATTTAAAGTAGGAGTCTAAAACAATCCTTGTACTGATACCAAATGACAGTAAGAAAATAAAAGGCCTGTGATGGCCCAGTGGTTCAGCATGGCAAGGTATAGTTAGGCCTATATTAGATGTTCAGTGCTGTGATATTCCTCTGCTTCATAAAGAAAGGAGGGCAAAAATAATGAACAATGATAAACACATGGGAAGAAGGTATATAGTAAAAAAAAAAGTAAAAAAAAAAGCAAACCAAGCCTAACAACAAAAAACACTTTCCATAAGCAGGACTAGAAGTAGAATTAGAACAGTTCAGTTGGAAGGCACCTACAATGATCAGTCCAGCTGCCTGATTGCTTAAATGCTTTCTAATGGTGCCACACAGGTGAGCTGCAAAAGGCAGATTTGTGTTGTCCTCTCAACCTGCTGCAATCAGCTGCACCCAAAAATATCTGGAGGGAAAAAGACATCTGACACAGACATGGTAAAATGACCCAAACTAAGAAGTGGCAACTCTGAGGGTGTGGGAAAGTCTGCAAACAAATCACTGGGTGTGTCAGATACACAGACGCTGTTATAATGCAGTGATTAGTGTGTCTCAGTGAATATGTAAAAATGAGCTTGGTGTGTTCAGAGCCAGGCACAATGACCGCTGAACAAACTCCAGTTCTGGCTGCATTTGCCTAGGAGCAGTACAACATTTGCTGTGAACCTAAAGCTTTGTGGGATGCTCAGAGATAACCAAAGCCTGGAGCTACTAAACAAATCCAGCACAGCATCTTATTCTACATGAAGATTTTCTAGACTAAATATCACAGAACTGGGAAAACTGCTTCTGTGACACCCATGAGTGAATTTCTCTGTGAGCTTCACTGAGGCTACTGGGCCCATTATTTCCCACCCTGATAGCATCACAAGATGCAGTGTGTATGATCCACATCAAATGGCAAAATCCAGCCCTAGAAACAAACCTCCAAAATGCTGGTGAGAAGCTTTAAAATTCCAAATGCAACAAATACAGGAACCTAGAGAGCTCATGGATTTAAGTTCACACAGTCTGTACAGAAAACCTAATAAATAAAATTTATACTTCTGTGCAGCCTTGGTCGTTCCATTGCAACAAACAAAGAGATAGATAACACACTGAAAAGCACATATCCCAAGTTAATGACAGTGGTCAGCCAGCAGAAGCAAGCCCAAGATTAACAATGAAAGAATTCCTGATTGAAGTCAAAGAGTTTTTCCCATTTCTCTGGAGGTGTTGCCCCCCGGCTGGCACCAAACTGTCCAGCTCCTTCTAGCTTCTTTGTGAATTAGGTTTATTCCTGAAGGAGCTCAAGAATCCCAAGAGACCATAACTGAAGAGGGCTCAAAGAAAAAATGAAAGTTGCTTATCTCTCCCCTGCACTGTGTAACCAGTTAGCAGTGAGTACCCACAACTGAAGACAGTGTTCCTAGTGTTGTTTCAGCCTAGCTCAGAGACATGTTCTCTCAGCAGGCTATTTGGATCAAAGACTTAAGGCAACATCCCTCAAAGAAAAGACAAGGTAAAACACAGAGGGTTCTTTTTCGCCATCTGCTTCCATTTTAATTTGCTGCACTCCCACATGTCACCAGTCTGTAGGATGGTCAGTTGGATTCTGGGTCATGTGCATTCATGGCAGTATAAGACTACAAGGTCATCACATCCTGTTTCCTACAATCACAGACAACTGTGTAATAGACACATAGTCAGTCCAGCAGTCTCCACAGCACATTTATTCCAGAACTATCACACATTAACATAAGCTTTTTCAAGTGACCAATGGGAAACAATTAGATAAGTTTTCCAGTCTGAAGTGAGGCAGCGATTTTCATTCTCAGCTTAAAGCAGCTGACAATGACAAATTAGGTATTTCATTGTACAGGGGTGTAATATCATCTACCTGACCTCTGTTAGCTGAGTCAAGAGATCGTAACATTTAGTCCACTCTGTGGATAAAAATACATAAAGCTAGAGATAATTTTTATTAATGTCAAAATTAGAAAAAACCACCCAAAATATTGATATGCATGTAATCTGAATTGTATTGCAAAATTATATATTGCTGAATTATATTGAAAAAATCAAAGCCAGTATTTGAAAAACTGATTCTCAAGACTAATGAAGTGGTAATATAATACTGCTTTTTGATAAAAGTACAGTGACACCATATGAAAAGGTTAATACATTATGATAGTTCAACTGTGACCTGTATTTGCAGTATTTCCTTAGATAAGGCTCCCATTCCACAGTAGCTTAGCTACACTAACAGATGTGTAAATCAGAAAGAGTAAGGGCCCCTGGAGATGTCCCAACAGATGTGAACATACTAAACATCACCACTGAAAGTAAACAGGGGATGAGACAGTGAGGAGACACTTGCTAAATTTTGCCTCTGATTAAACAGAAAATGTGTCATGAAGGGCGCAGTAGGACATTTATAGCTCAACACATGTCCCACAGCAGGTACATGAAGCTATTCTAGATAAGCCCAGACACAGCTGGAAAACAATTCATGGGTCCCCCAAGATAAATTTCAGAAATTTTCAGTCAGAAAATGCATCTGTTTTTCTCCCTATAACTTAGTAATGGTGAGTGCCAAAGACTTTGTACCATTCACACAGACTGCCTGAATCCTGCTGATGATGAAAGGCTAAGGTCAAGCTTTGTACTTCTGGCATTGGCAACACATTTAAGGGCCTCTACAACAGAGCCAGAGAGATTCACTCATTGGGATGCCTGACCCATAGGGCAGTAAAACTATGAAACAAGCAATGAGGGCAAGTTCATATCTCAGTAGGGCACAGTTGGAAGACAGTTCATATTGGCAGGGCCCTAGCATGGTTATTACTCTGTCCCTGCATAACAGTGCAGGAGGATGCTGACAGATCAGAGCACAAGAGAGAACAAAACCAACAGTCTCTCTGTGCACTCAGCTGTTAGAAACAGTTTAATTGGTTCCCGCTGTATACACGGCTGCAAAAGTAGCAAAGGACTGAAGTCCCCCCATGTTTGGTCAAGATCTTGCTTTCTTTCATCTGTTGTGCAGATGCTGATGGGGGTCACCTGCCTAGAGGGGGTCAGGATTGTGCCAAATGGATTTAAGGAGGGTACTCACAGTCCAGGCATCCCAGCTTAGTGGTCAATGACTCAGTGAGAAAACCAAGATTGTCTGCACTGGTGGATGGATTCATTCCTAATACTTGTAAGGAAGAATGATATCCTGGCAAACCTTCTCTACAGATCTATGCTGTTTTATCTAACAATAAACCCATCCCACCTAGTAGGGAAATTCTCTTACAACCATTATCAGGAGTACCTAAATTCCATACTCTCAGTACAGGCAAAAACCTCAATAAAGTGTGGAGTGTAGAAAGAAATGGAGATTGTAACTAAAGGCTGTGGGAAGATATGAGGGAGGGAGTAAAAAAGGAGAGAAGTACCCACTCTGCAATAGGGTGATATTCTTGCATTCTGGGAGAAGTATGATTTGGTGAATATATGGCTTGTCTATGGGCAGGAGGCGAAATACAACATAATGACTAAGATGATGATATAATATTTTAGTTAATAGATATGGCTTTGATACACTACCACTTCAGAAGACATAAAAGTATCTGAAAAAAAATGGGTCTCTAACCTACCTGCAGAGAGAGTACTTATGTGATAGTACAGACTCTCATCAGTTTTCAGACATCTGAGAAATCTGTGCCTCTGTTTCCCAAAATGCTAAATCCACTAATATTTGTAAAGTGCTTGGAAATTTTCCAGACGAAAGTGCTGAATGCAAAGAATAAATTACTAACTTTATCTGCTATATCTGTGTGACTTATCCTCACATGTTTATACAGTGTATGATTACAGACAAGAAAATATTCTCAGCATTTAACTTCTACTGGTCAAGTAGGAGCAGTCCATTGACATGACCCAGCTCTATCAGAAACAATCTAACTAATGGTTATACAATACCCACAGCATTCAGGGTTTGATCTTAAACCAGTGGAAAGTACAGAACTTACTGTATTGTCGGCTGATGATTTATTGACTACATGTTTTCAGAGGGAAGGGAAAACACTTGGGGGAAAACAATGACTTTACATTAGAGGAAAATCATGTTACACCTCTAGAAGAGTCCAGGAAACTTCTACGCAAGGATCAGCAGAGACAAAGATGCTTAAACAGTTCCACAGTTGTTTCATTCCTTCTTGAAAAGCTTGTTTGCTTTGACCTGACAAGGAAAGGAGCAGAATTGGCAGGCTGATGCAGAACAACATGGAATTCCCAAGTATTTCTGTCACAGCCTTCTGGAGATTTGAAGGAAAACAGATGGCAGTGCAGGACCAAGAGCGTGCAAAGAGATTAATGATCTTTAGAGACCAGCATGAAATACTTAAAAATAGCCTAATTTTTTATTTTTCAAGCACTGAGCTTTCCTGGAAAATGGAAGAACCAAAAATATTTGTTAGCTATGAAAATACCGGCAACAATCATGCTACTGATGAGTATGCCTGTTTGAAATGTTTTAAGAAATATTTAAATTCAAAAGAAAATACAAAACATCTCTAAAAAATGACTAGAGGAGGGCTAGCAAGTTAAATATTTTCTGCAAAAAATTGTCACTCTTTGTAATAATCCACTTTTCAACACGGGAACCAGCAGAGATGCTGATCCCTTTTTTCAATGTCAAGAAAACACAGATAGTATTAAAAATGAAGTATAGTTTCTTCACATGCATTCTTGACACTTAAAGGACTCCAAAATATGAGTAAGTTTCTGGAGGTTTGTGATGTGCCTGGTCAGCTTCCTCAATCAACATCTTACAGATATGACTGCTTCTCCCCTGGAGAATGGCTGAAACATCAGAGGCTCTTCACATTGTTTTCTCTCTCAAAGACCACAGGAGTATAAAATTGACTACACAGAGTCAAAAGTCCATCTAAACCAGTACCATATCTCCAAGTAAAGGTCAGCTGCAGATGGTTAGGGAAAGCATATAAAAATACCATGTATAGTCTGATCCTACCCCTGCTCAATCTTTTCAGTTGTTTAGGACTTGCAGATGGGAATATAGCCAGATTATCATGTTTAATAGCTACCAGTGGACCCATCCTCCAAGATCTTTCACCTCTTCCCACAGCTGTGTCTTAGGAGAAGAGAATATTGCCATGTGCTATTAAACCTTGAAATGTATTCTTGCATGATTTCTTCACAATAAATCCAACCTGGATTGTGCTCCTTGGCAGAAATGTTCTTTCTCTTTTGTGTGTCTGTGTTTGTGTATTTATTTTATGAAACTGTCCTGGGAACACATCTTCGCATCAGATCTTATAATGTTAAATTGGACCTGATCATACTCTTCAAAGAGGAACAGGGGACTGTACAAGTTTCTATCTATTAAGATTTCACAGTTCATTAATTCAATTCTTTAAGCAGCTAAAAAAAATTGCCCCTCCAAACAGCAAACAAAATGCAAAGCCTCCCAAATCAGGCTTGTTCACTGCCTTGAATAATAAAAGCTATAAAACAGTAGAAATGAGTCCTTGTTTATGCCTCCTTAATAAAAGTAATATACCAAGGAGACAGAATAGACTTGTTGGGTCTCACAAATCAGCTTCGTCCCCATTTCAAAGAAGAGCTGGGCTGGCACATACATTGCCGGGATTTTAGTCATTTTGGGACACAGTGAAGAGAAAAATACTCTCCAACAAAAACAAATGTGAACTTCGAAATTCATGAGCAGAAATACCAACTTCAGCCATTACTACTAGGAAGTCAGCAAGCACTTGTTATTCACGGAGGAAGCCTATTTCTTTCTTGCTGCCAAAGTTTTTCTCAGTTCCTCAAGGTTCCCTCTATTTCCATTTTCACAAAGTCTAAACACATCCTTCTGATCTCCAGCTACCATTCCTTGAATTCCAGCAAGTCTTCTGATCTCATCCCTTTCTTATCTACTTCCTTCTTTCTACCTTAAGTCCTTAATTTTTAACTCCAGAAAAGCCTTATCACTGGTATAAGCCTGCCATACTGTCAAAATAATTTTTCTACTAAATCAAAAAACCCTGAGTTTCTCCTGGTGAGTTTCGTTACTCCATGTTACAGAATCACAGAATCAGAGAATAGCCCGAGTTGGATGGGACCCACAAGGATCACCGAGTCCAACTCCTGGCCCTGCAGAGCACTATCCCAAGAGCCACACCATGTGCCTGAGAGCATTGTCCAAATACTTCTTGAACTCTGTCAGGCTTGGTGCTGTGACCACTTCCCTGGAAAGCCTGTTCCAGTGCCCAAACACCCTCTGGGTGAAGAGCCTTTCTCTAATTTCCAGCCTAACCCTCCCCTGACACAACTTCAGGCCATTCCCTCAGGTCCTGTCACTGGTCACCACAGATTTTTGTCCTGTGTTTAGTAAATTCCTACTATTAGAAGACATTACCTGACTCCATAGAGATCACCAGAGAAGCCAAAATCTCAAGTGTTGAAATACCCTGTTGTTGCAGCAGAGATTTCTGCAACATGTATAGACAGCAAGGCCCGTGGAAAGAAATAGGGACCGATCCTTGGTAGATGTTTCAGAGATCTTTATTCTCCAGCCACATGGCTGGGGGACTGCTGAAGAACTCTGGCAATCATGGGACTAGCAGGGTCCTTCCCGGGCAGGGGAACACAAAATAACCAGTGGGGAATGGGATTGACCGGGGAGTAGGAAAACCCCATAGGTCATGCCTCCACTCCAGGGTCCCCTCCCCCCAGACCCCATGGCAGGGGGGAGGAACCCCAACACCAAGTAGAGAACTGAAAATGTAAATCTAACAGGGAGCATGAACATTGAGCAACATACAAACCAGACACAAAGCCTCAGGGAGGGAAGGGCTTGTTTGACTGTCACCAGGTGCCAGTTTAACACACATCAATAAAATACCTTGAGGCTACACTACCAATAGCACTGCTCAGGGTGTGATGTGTTCATGTGCATGTGCCTATGTGGTTCTCAGCAAATCACAGCTGGGTACATCCTGTCAAGAAAAATAGACCATGAGTACAGGACTGACATACCAAAGCTCATGGGATCTTCTGGCAACATGGGACATATCCGTCTGTGACTTCCACTGCTGTAAACCAGCAGTAGTTTCATGGACCCTCAGAGAGTTCCTCTGCTGTAAGAAGTATGTGAGCAGAATCAAATGCACTCTGTAGATTTGCCCAAGTCCCTCAGCCAGCATTTCAAAAACAGCTTATAATTTTGGCTGCCTCAATTTTTGAGTGTCTTGGTGTCTTAAAGGACACTAAAAATAAAGAGCCAAAATTACATGTTACTTTGCACAACTTGGGCCTCAGTTTCTCTGTACCAAGTTCTGATGTTACTTGGAGTTCGTTAGAATTGAAGCATGGGATAAGTTTCTTGAATAATACAGAGCTACAGAAAGCTTTCTTGAGATAAGAGCTGACTTGCAGTCTCTGTGTCTCAGGTCGCTTAGGTCAGAAGATAACAATCCTGATAATGACACAGACTTGTGCCAAACAGAAGTAACTTAATTGTTCAGTGGAATTGCAGAAATATGAGAAATTATTCAGACCTACTGCATATTAGTATATACACTGAAAACTACCAGTTTTCTGCACATGCCTGAGTTCAAAGGAATGGGATATTAGGGATCACAACCGGCAAATGAACAAACCACGTGAGACACCACTGTCAATAATCAACAAACCAATAAGCATGGGAAAATACATATAAACTCTTTTATCCAATGAAAATAAGAGCAGTCAGCTTTCTTTTAATTTAGGAACATGCTGTGCTTGCCTGAGGGTTGCAAGGGCAGGGAAGGGAGAGAGGGTCAGCTCTCCATAGGACTGACCCAAGTTTGAAAATTCACAGCAATTAAAGTGCTGAAAGCCAAGCCTCCCACACATCCTTCCCCTAAGTGTCAGGAAATAGTGTCCCCTGATTGCTCAATCTCTAAGTCAGATGGCTGGCCTGGAAGGACTAGATGGGTTTCTTGGATACCATTGGACCTTGGGGGAATTTCTTGTCAACTAAGGCAGATGGAGCAAACCCAAACAATTTTGGAGATGCCTTCAAGATGCAATTCAACCCTTGATGAGCCTCCCTGTCAATGAAGTACAGTACGTTCACCCCATGTCTGGGCTTGGTAAGAAAAACTTTTGTGACTGATTTTTGAGATGAACAGAGCTACACATAAGAAGCACAACTAAAAAAACAGCAGTGATAGCAGCAGACAAGTGATATGGTGTGGTAAAGCCACTAGGATATCCAGGGAATTTGCTTACTCAGCTCTGTGAAACCATGAGACCTCACTTTGTAACACATAATATAGACTTTTAAAACCTCAGGGTCGCACTGACTGCCATAAACTCCAAGAGGCAATAGCCTTCTGTTCCACAAAACAAAACTGAGAAGATGTCTGTCTTGTCCATATTGTGTTTTTTTATCTTACTTCCAGGTTAAATCCACAGATGAACTAGCATTTTCTTGGCTGGTATAACCTCATTCAAATTCAAGGATGCTAAAACCTATGCATTCTTGTTAGAACTAAATTTATGTCCTGCCAGATCAGTATCTCCCTATCCATTTTTCCTCCCAGCCTTCCACTCAGTGTGCAACTTTCCCATTGAACCCCAACTAACAGCCCATAGGGAATTTCCAGACTTGCAAACCCCTGCAGGTAATGTTGCTCACACCACTGGATGCTGAGCTGAAGGAAAGAGAGAGGAATAATGAGACAGATGGATAGTAGTCAGATTAAAACACCCCAAATATGGAATTATCTCCTCCTTAGTTCCTCTTCTCACCCTCTCAGCTTTCAGCAGTTCTGAATATATTAGTCCTGTATTGCCTAAAGTACTTCAGAGAGACTAACTGTTGCAGCAGGTAAAAAGTGTTTGCAGCTCCCAGACGCTTGTCTTGGCTGTGACAGCTCTCAAGTTTTTATTGGGGCATAAAGGTTTCTAACAAGTTGCTACATTCTTTAAGAATTTTTTTTCTTTTATATTGCCAGCCAATGTGATTAGGCAGTTGTTAAGAAAAAAAGCAGCTTCTTGGAAAAGGAGCCACTAGGCTACTGGAAAAAAAATCTAGTAAGAAATCAATGGGGCAGAGGAAAAAAATCTGATATGTCACAGCAAAGTAGCTCAGATCCCAATATGATTCCTTCCAAGTCTGGAGAGTTCACTTCCAAAGTATATCCCTGCAGGATCTGCTTCTGAGAACTCATGCTCCCGTACAAATGCATCAGTACAGTTGCCTATTCTCCAGCTCATGATTTGCATGGCATGGCATAGCATGGCATCCCTTGGAGTGGGGATTAGACCTTGACCATCTGCCCAGTAAAGGCTATCCCCATTACATTAGCCAGCACAGTGGTTACATCAACCTGCAGTGGTTTTCAGCACAGCTAACTACACTTGCTCAATTTCATAATGCAGTGGAGATCCCAGTAGAACTCCCTCCTCCCAGTCCTCAATTTTCCTCCTTTATTTCCTTCTCCCTGCCCCAATAACCCACTCTGTCACCCTCAATAGGAAGAGTGTTTGCAGACCTTTTCCATTATCAGAACAGCCTGATGCAGGGAATGCTGACTTGCACAGACAGCCTTTCTTGTGACTGCTTGTTGGCTGAAGCCAATTGCTAACAGCATGGGGCATCATATTGTGCAATTCACATGGCTTCTGCTCCTCAGCCCAGCTTTGTGTTTATGCTCAAGGGCATCGTCTCTCCTTCCAGCAACTGCGCAGGCCAACAACGCTCCTGCTGGCCAAGAGCTTTCTACAGTGTCAAGTGCTTGCAAAGTGTGTCATCTTCACACAGGAGGCCTCAAACTGTTCTGGGGAAGCAAGCTGCTTCTCTCTCATCAGATGGGTCTCATCAGAGAAGATGCCAATGAAGAGGACAGCTGCCTACACAGCTGTCACCAGAACTGCTGCCTTCTCCACTTGGGGAATGAATAGATATTCAGGTGTGAGGTTGGGGAGGTAAGGTTAATTAACTGCAGCATTGGATTTTAATTGCAAATAGATACAGCTTTGTGCCCCACTGAAAACATCACCTTCTTATGGAGTAGGCTTGGGAATTTCTGGACTGCTGAGGTATAAAAAAAATTACTAAGAATCACTAGTTTTAGCTGGGACTTAGACCAGCTGTCTGTACCAGTATCTGTGCAAGTTTTTCACAGGGAGATTCTCCTTGTAGTAGCTGACTTGCTCATGTATGACCCTGTTACATCTAGGTTTTAGATGTGAGACACCGCTTCTCTGCAGAAGCAGAGGGTTCTTTGAAGAGCCCTTAGTATCAAGCAAGGACAGGCTCAAGGTGCTAAATTTGGCAGATTTAGCCAAGTGACTCCCCTTACTTGTATTAGTATTTTTATCACCAGTAGACCGGCAGAGCGGGACAGGACCATTTTCAAGGGCCATGAATTGCCTGTCATCCTCATAAGGAAAGAGGAACTGGTTGCTGCACAATATGACATGGGATTAAAGACTTAAAAAAGAAATCCTACATTGTGGAGTTGCCTAAGGAAGTTGATTTTTGCCTAAGGCTTATTTGGGATTTTCCTTTCCTGCTACCAGAGCATGAACTAGCTGAATTTCAGTTAATTTTGTAGTCTTCCAAAGATATGACCTTCCTCTCCTTGCTCTCCTCAGACCTCCCTCATCCCCTGTCACCCCCCACATACAGAAGAGTGAAAAAGCCTACACTGTCGGCCCCTCTGCATACCTTTGGGAGAAGCAATCAAGCTAAACCTGAATCGTGTGTGCTGCCAAGCTGGCTTCAGGATATTTCAGAGCAGGAAAGAAAAAAAAAGAAGAAAGACAATCAGTACTTGCAGGGATTTGTTCTTGAAAACAAGCAAAAACATGAGAAGCTTTGCTGCAGCAGCTGCACTTACATTGTAGTAGCCGTGTCTCTGCGTGGATCCTCCCTGTTCTGCAGTCCCGTAATCCACACAGAGGAATGCCTGTGCTGCTCCTCTCACTGGCACTGCTGTTAGAGTGAGACTGGAACTGCTGCTGTTTTCACTTTCAGACCAGCCTCTCCTCCAAATCCTCTGACGTCAGACAGCCTGCAAGAGATATTTATGGAATGAACAATCTAAAAGTTTCTCTAGGTAGATTTCAAACTGCAGTTTGGGGGGATTTGTAATTTTTACACTCTTGGATAGAAAACCCCTCCAAGGGGGTCAAGGAGGAAACAGTGGGGAACTACAGATGTGGTTGTATAAGTCCCCGGCAAAAGACAACCCCTGTATTTTTCCATCCATGGTATATTATATCCACACCCAGGATGTAACTATCTGTCATGTAAGTCCCCATTTGGAAAGTGGTTTTCCAGTCTCTCAGCTGTGCTTAAACAGGGTTTGAATCAAGTGTGACATAGAGGTCTCTCACAGACACACTCGAAGCCCACAGCTTTCTGCTGTGTCCAGACTTTGACTGGATTTAACTAAAACAGGACTGAAATGGGCCTTCCAAGCATCTTATCCACACTGTCTTTCAGTTTGGCACTAACCCCTTCCAGCTGGATTGTTTTCTCAAGCATGGGGGCCATTTTGGCCATCTTCCCCCCAAACTTCAAAATACCCTCTTCAGAAGTGTGTCATCTCAGATAAATACCAGCTAAAAAAATTAATTTAGTCTTTGATCTCTATTATGCTCTGCCTATTTGCATTTTTCTATTATTCCTTTGCTACTATACAGTATGACACTTTTCACCTGCTGCGAAAGCCACTTAAGGGTTATGTGGAAGAGAAGAGATGCTAGAGCAAAAACTGAAATAGTATTAGCATTAACATTAGTCAGTACTTGAAGAGTGAAATGCTCTCGTGGTGCAATCCTGCTGAGGCAGGTGATGATAAATTTGGACTGTTAAGACCTCTTTAATTTGTATTTAGAAGCTGAGCTTGGCTGTAAGCCCATAAGTATCAGTAGTCCCATCTAAGAGATGAAACAGGTCTGAAGGTGAAGTGATATATGGTGAAAGTCCTTGAGTGAGCTTTGCTTGATTACAGACAGAGCTTTTCAAGAAGTTCAAAACTTATTCAACATTTTCTGCAGGAGTGTACAAATGTGCTGCTATTATAAGCAACTGGGGGTTTTTTTTATACCCCATCATTTCCATTTGTAAGCAGTTATAAGAAGTATATATCTTGGTACCACTTTTGGAGATGCAATTGTTATTTCAAAATGTGCCAAGGTTCTTTTCTGTGCAACTTACTAGCAGAGCAAATTTACCATTTGGGGCTGTGTGAATTAGTTTTTTTTCATACGTATATGTATACGTATACGTATGTGTATATACATATATATGTACTTTCTCTTTTCTGCTCTACCGTTATCACCTTTGGACATGAGCCAGGACTCCTTGAAATCAATAAAAATCATCTGATCAACTTCAAAAGGCTTAAAATCAAATTTTCTCTGATAACTTTCTAATGGCAGCTATCCCCATGCGCTGTAATACCATCACTATGACCAAAAGCTTTGAGATACATTCAAGAATAAAATGGTATCTCTTTGAAGAGATTTCCACTTTTATACTTACAAGATGGGTCTAAGAATCTGGCAGTTGGAGGAACAAGAAAATTATCCCAGTTCCAAAGCAGTATTCAGTCAAGCAAAGGAAGTAAAATGTTTTTATACATAAAGAAAACTAAAAAAATGAACCCAGTTTTGACAGTGCAATCCAAGCATCAAACAAGTGGTGTTGTTGTCCCCTTTGGCTACAAGATTTGCTTGTGAGACTTGTCTACTTGGAATCAACAAGGATCACTCAGGGCATGAGTCCCTGCCTTGCTATGCTCCATGCTAATCTTATTAAAGATCAACCCTGGAGTTACGTTGCTACCTGTTGGCAGTTTGTCCCATAGACATCCAGAGGGAACTCTGAAGGGCAGAGGGATTCAGGGCTTTTCTGTAGGATACCAGAGCTATTCCCTGTGGGGAGTTCCACATCCCACCAGATTTCATTTACTCATCCTCTCTAAAGCACAGTAGAGGCTCCTGGTATTTGCTAAAGATGAGATAGCTATCCATGACTCCTATTTCCTCTGTTTAGTTTATAAGATTATATTACATCTTCTCCCTGGAGAGTGGAATAGGAGGAACATGGAAATCCTGACCATCACACAGAAGTAAAGCATGAATATCCACAGCCTGTCTAACAGTGTGAGCCAAGAACAAATGGTATTTATTTCTTTCGAAAGATTTTGCAGCAAGATTGAAATGCCAAGAGACTGAAATGCTCTGTTTACCCAAACATGACATGGACAGTGACAGCTAACCTGTGTCCAGTAGCACATTCCATTTCTGTCCTGAAGGGATATGCTCCTTCCCATGTAGTTGTTAATGTAGAAATATTCGTCCCATCAGAAATGCTGTAACATTCCAGGTACCGTGGACTAGGACAGTATCTCTATGAACCTGTTGCATTTCTATACAAAAATGAAAGGTAGAATAGCCAGTTGTATGGTTGCATATTCATAACCTCTGCACTGAATCCCACAGGAGTCAATCCCACAGGATGCCACAGAAGTCCATTCTGGAACACAACACCATGATATGAAGAGTACAAAGAAATCACTCTGTGAGCAATCTGTGCTCCCGTTTCCTATACTTGAGGACTCTATCCATTAGACTGGGAATGTGCATGCAAGAGCAAAAATCGTTTCATTTTAAGCAGAATTTACTTAAAACAGTAGTTCTCCCGGGTACTACTCAAGCCCTAAACCAGAGAAAACACAGAGAACCAAGTGAGACCCTCTGCATCACCTGCACATGACTGACAAAACATGACAGCAGGTGCTCCTCAGATCCAAACCAGTCTAATATATATTCACATGAGCAACTACACAAGCCAGTTATCACTCCCTTAGTGCTACATAAAAAAATAATAAACCAAAGGAAATGAAACCCTATTAAAATACTATTCTTGCTGCCATAGTGGAACAGGCCATTCAGCTCACTGGTCTGGTACACTGCCTCAAGCAGTGGTTAGATACCTGATGATTCAGAGCACGAAGAATGGAAAACACACTACATCCAGCCAGTTGTGGGCTGGAATATTACATAAGGATGAGGACTTAAAGAGAGAAAATAAATTCTTTCTTGAGCCCCATAGTTGATCAGTTTACACCCTTAAGCATGAGGTTGTTTCAGATGCTGGGGTTTTTTCCCTTGCACTGGTATTGCTATTTATGTTATTTCTGCATATATTTCAGTTTGGGAACCTGCCAGGTTTTTTTCCAATCCACTGAAGTCAGGAAATGCAAAGTTATGGCATATGTTCAAAGAATAGCATACACCAAAGCATGCAGAGAGCTCTATCTTTGTCCTCAGAAGCACACAGCCTTGGCCCTAGTTTTTAAATCCACCCAGTGATTTTCCTTTCATTTTGAGTGATGGAATTCTATTCACTATGTATACTCTTGGCACACTGATTTAATTCTCCATTGCACTGGCCAGAGGGAAACCACCTACAGGTCTCGTAGATGTCTTTATTTCCAAGGCCTGAAGCAGCACCATGGCTTACCAAAGGTAAACAGTGTAAGTGATTGGAAAGAAAGCTGGTGATGTGTTGCAGATAAACACGTGCCAGCAAGAAGGATTGTTCTAAAAAACTGTTACAGCTACATCTGAACTGTGTAAGAGATCATACTCTAATCAGGAAAGGGGGAAGAAAGCACTTCCTGGAGCTGTACAGTGTGTACTTGAGATGTCCCTTTAGCCACACGGGATCATGCAGAGCATGGGAAGTGTCTGAGTATCATAATCAATATATAGCACTGAACTGACAGCATTTTAGACTCAGTTTCCTGCAGTATCAGAGTCAACACAAAGTAAGAATCAGTGGAGAATAAGGCTCACAACAGAAGGAACACTTCAAATTAAAAGTAATGCAGTGTTGAGTAAGACTTACAAAGCCATCATCTCTGCAATACATTGTGACTGAACTCAGAGCCTGAGGCACAGACTGGACTTCTCAAACTAAATCAGCAACTTAGATGGACAGTATTCATACATGAGAGTAGACAGAAGACAGCTGAGAACACCCTGCCTCCACCAGCGGCAGAAGAGGAGGCAGGACAGAGTGAGCTTTATCCCACACAGGGAGTTGTGGTTAGGCTCTGACTCCTTTGCAGCAGTCAATTAGACCAAAGAGAACTGAGTAGGCAGGACTATTTGGACGGTTGGTAACTAAAATTGTTCTGCAGACATATAATATCATAATTAAACAACATTTTGTAATATATCACAGCCCAACTAGCTATTCCCAGCACTATCTTAGATCCATTTTGTTTTCCACCAAACACTGTATAGTGAATTCAGGTTAACCAGGGTCCTTTGAGAGCTTTGTGGGACAACAGTTTCTTGGCTTCTTTTACTCACACACTGTAGTGACAACTGTTAAAGTGGAGATGCTTCAAACAAGCCAGAGAAAAACATATGCACACAGTAGACAATGATGCAGACAGAAATGCCAGCAATGATACACCATATTAACAGCAATCATCATGTGTTACAGGGGAGCCTAGGTAGGAAGGAGAGCTCAGTTCTGGGGAATGTATCAAATTTAAGTGTTCTTAATGGTATAATTTTTTTCTTTTCTTTCCTAGACATTCTCTTTTTCTTGCAAAATATTTATTTTTAAAAGAATCCAGGAAGCCAAGATAGCCTATTAGACTGGCAATTATCCTGAGTCACTTCCTACAATGGTTTAAAACAACTCAGAAAATCTCTTTTGTGTGCATAAATGCAAAAGTACACCAGTGACCCACAGAGCTGAACCAGTAAACCTGAAAAGAGTAATAATCTACAGCTAGATACATCATATTTTTAATAACATTGAAAGATTGTCAAGGTTGGAAAACCAAATGCTAAAAAATTACAGATAGCAAACACATTATGATATGGATACGTTTAGCCACTACCCATGTGTAACAGCTGTGGCAGAACGTGAGATGGGATCCAGCTGCCTGCACTTCAGTTCAAGACATTTAGCTCAAGACAACTCTCTCCTTGCAGCTCCTGCCACAGTTGATGTGAGCCTGGTGCAAGCTCAGTGATGAAGCAAGTACCTAAAAATGCAAACACACAGTCAGAGCTGCAATTGTGGTGCTTGTACACTTTCAGGTGTTTTGGTTAACCAATGCTTATGCTCTTTACTGTTGTTCTTTCTGTATTATTTGCTAATTAAAGAAAATAACTCCCAACAGTTCCAAAACTTTTGCCCACGTAATCCTACTGAATTTTTGAGATATCAACATAATCCCTAAAGTCTGCTGAATACAGTTTGACTTCACTGCTGTCATGATACCATATTGCTCTCCTCTTGTGAAGCTGCCATTTCAAGAAGTAATGCAGTATAGCCATGACATATTCGTGTGTCCTCTCAGGCAGGAAAACATAAGAAATTTCTTGAGTTTGCTTCTGAAACATGGTACAGTATTATGGACATAGGCCAATAGTCTTGGCACAAGTATTCTTGGAATTTATACAAACTGTAGAGACTGCTATGCTTCAGCCCCAAGTTTTATTACCACACCAGCCAAAAGTGACCTTGTGTGCTCCCCCACCTGCAGGAGAAGAAATTAAGACATCCTCTCTATAGGATAAGATCACAAGATGTTGACTGATAATGCCAAGATACATTTCCTAATATTTTATAATATAAGAAATGAAACAAGTAAACAGAAAAAACAAAACCACAACATATAGGTATTTCCTTTGTACCTATTAGATACCACAACTAAGAAGTCATTCTCATGTGACACCTACATTTATTGTGAACACTGTTTCTACCTGCACAGTAGTCTATAGAAATGAGTCAATATACAGGATTAAACAGAAGGCCACTGAACTCCAGATTATATTTTTTTCTTCCCAGATAGAATAAAACCTAGTCTTATAAATGAATGAAAGTTTGAAGACAGAATACTCATTTGAAGAAACAGGTTTTAGGCTGGTCTTGGGGAGGCAGTGAAATATGACAGAAGTATAATCAGTCTTCTAGTAAAGACAGGCAAGAGTAACTCCTTTACAAACTTAAACTAAGAGCCTACTGACTTCTCCAGGGTCTTAGTCACTGCTGACTTACACATGGTTCAAGATATTCAATATCCCACAGCACTAGGATTTTGTGCCTGAAGTCAGGCAGTGATGCTGGGTGTGCGTGTGTATGTGTTACATTAGGTAATGGGATGGCTATTGTGCTTACCTCAAAAAAACCCAACCAAACAAAAACACTTCATGAAAACCCAGTGAGCTGGAAATGAGCTGGAAATTTTGAAAAATAAATCAGAATAACTATTTTCATATGTCTAAACCCACTGTCTCCCGAATCCCAGAGTGTGTTCCTTAGGATCCCAAAGCATCTTGAAATAAACAAAGCTGGGATGCTCAGCATATTCTAAGATCAAAGTACAATATATTGTCAAATGTGCCCTAAATTAGTCCATTCTTTTCCAAGCATTTATAGAAGAGGACTGGTGAATTTATCAGTGATGAACCAATGAAGATAAAATGTGTTAACCAGTTTCACAAGAAAAGGCTACTGTACTTTTGATTTGTCATTTCCTTCAATCATTTCAAATATAGACAGAAAGGTGACAGGCTTAAACAAATATTTTTATAACCTTTTGTTCATTTCACAGAATTCATGTAATAGAAGTTGTTACTATGAGATTCCTTTCCCAGTTAGGTACAGGAATTATCTAAAACCTAAAAGTTTTGTTCCTTCTCCTCCCCCCTTCCTCCCAGCACCACCACCCCACCACCCCCTCCCAAATTTGGCAGATCCAGGAAGGTATAACAATTTAATTGCCCTTGATCAAGTTTGTCAGGACATGAAAACATAATTTTCTTATAAGAGAAATTCTCCAAGCTTCTGAATACTCAATGATCTCTAGCTGAAACATAAAATCATGCAATATCATGTTATATATAAGAATTCTAATATTATGAAATTATAATAATAGTATACGTTTGGAGGAAGAGACACTTTCCAAAGACTTAAACATATTAGATAAAAATTATACTGGCTTAAATAATGTGAAAAATAAATTGAGGGCTGGAAGATATGGAAGGGCCTGTGAACCTGCAGGAAGAGATTGGGTTGTGTGGGGACTGTTGAACAGTGAATCACAACTACAAGGTTACCAACAAAGGACTGGCATCGATGCCTGGTTTACTTGAAAAAACTACATGAAGACACTTCTACTTCTTCCCCATCTCTGAAACATGACGAAAACAGCTCTATATTACAACCAGGCATAGTAGCCCTCTGAAGTCATTCCAAAAGCACAGAATCACTGGAGTGCAGTAATGTTTGGAAGCAGCAGGGGCGATCACAAGTGAGTGGCTTCCTCCACGTAGAATCAAGCCCTCTGAGGATAGTTAGCTTATCTGAGAGGTTAACCATGAGCATCCCCAGAAATTAGGGAGTGTAAAAGGAATCCAAATGCAGGAGAATGATTAGAAATTGGTGAATGAAGTATTTTGTGAACCTTAGTGCTGGCAGAAGAGCACAAAGCAGCTAACTGGGGCAGAGACATGGTTTTTGCAACAAATAGCTAAACCAGCTTCTTTTTTTCACACTAGTGTTACTAGTCAGATTGTGTTAATGTCTGTAAATCTCTTTGAGAGCTTTCAATGGAAATTACTATTCAAGTTTTATAAAAATATTATATAAAGGAAAAGTTACAGTGCCAGAATATATACAATGAATCTATGGGAAATCATTATTCTTCCATGTTTCAAGAATTGTTTGACAAGTTTTGAAATTATTTCTCTGGGAACTGATCTGACTTAAATGTGTTTATCCTTTGCCTTTTGTTAGCTCATGTTTGCATTTACTGTCCATTAATAATAGATGAACACAACAGCCTAAGGTACTTGATTCTTTTATGAGCTGTATATAATTCCACATTTCAGTCCTACATAACATCAACAGCATAGGGAAAACTGGAATGTGGCAAGAAGCCCAGGAAAAGGCAAGTTGAGTTGGATTGGGAATTGGCTGGAAGGATAATAATCCTGTAAGCCAATATTCATTAAGTAATTTTATGTGCAGCAGAATAAAATTATGATACACACTTGGCATCTGGAGACTTTAAAATGCTAAGAAAAATATTTCAGTAACTGTACAAATTGGTTAACAATTGTGATGCAAAACAATTATTTCTACGTCCCTTGATCCAACATGATTCAGTTTTACTCAGCACTATTCTGAAACGCCAGTACATAATCTAAAGAACTGCTTATCAGATAACCTAGCTGTTTTCTGAGATGTTATACAATCCTTCTTCCCATTTTCCTTCTGCAGCCATCTTTTGGCCTGCATCCAAACCATGTTCACTGCAGCAATGTGGGATTAAAATTCTGGAGGTGCTTTGGCACACACTGGGGCCTAGGCAAGCCCTATGAGGGCATGCAAATATATCAAAACTGTAAAACAGGAATTCAAACCAGTCGATAACTAATAACAAAAGCAGATAAAAATTAGAATACTTAAACTGCTCTTCTAGATTAAATTCATATCTGTTCTTAAACTGTTAAATATGAGCTGAAATAACAGTACCACCTTTCAAAGGTAAGATGTTCCATCCTTTTGTAGCTCGTGATTTGCATGAGGCTGCATGTGTTACTTATATGACTTTCCTGATAAGCCATTCAATGGAAACTGCAAATAACATAAGCTCCACTGAAAAGCAAGTGTTACATTACCAGCAACAATTTAGTTGCTGAACGAGCCATGTGACACACCCAGGAGGACCGTTGCATCTCAAGGAAGGCTTTTGGATTATCCCACTTAAGAAAGGTCGGTCCTACTCCATCTATCTGGATGTCTGTTCATCAGTGGAAAAGACATTATTTACCTGAATGTAGGTAGTAGACAGAGATTTGGGGTTGTTACTTTTTTTTTTCAAGTAGCATTTCTTGTTATGGATCCCAGTGGATTAGAATTGACCTCAGAAAATTTAATGGAGTCCTTACATATCTTACTAGATTTATACATCACAAAGTGTTTTTTCTTAGTTCACAAAATCATTGCCTTTTCAAGGACAGTAATTGTTAACAATCTTATCTGTTTTAAAAGTGTCTATGTGCTAGCAATTTGCAAGAAAAAATATGTTCTGAAAAAAGTCTCAGAAATAAATTTATTTATTGACTGAAATTCATTATTCATGTCGAAGATCTGATATACATATTGACCTATGTTTTCAAATATCATATCTAGTACTTCATGCTTATCACCTCTGGAAAAACCTGACTGGAGTGTGTGCAAATCATTGACCTCTCCCATGGGTCACAGAATAATGCAAAGCTGAGAATAGCCCCTGATTTTATCAACAGTTGTCCAGTAAAAGATATACTATAAGATTAATAATGACTTAATCTAAAAAATTGCTGCTGGCATATATTTGTCTGTCAAATTACAACCAAGAACTTTAGCAAGTTAATTTCTGAAATGAAGATCCACATTATATGGAATTTAAATATGTGCATTTATAACTCACCATCTTGGTTATAAACAACCTGTGAAAGATTAAAACTCTTGACAATGCTTACAATAAGACTTTAGTTTGGAGAAGAAATAATGGACATAAAGTGCAGTACAGTTACTAGCATTTGAAAGGGGATTTATTATATTTTCACCTTTGGCTGGTTTACATCTCCTCTGTGCTCTTCAGTCACATGTGAAAAACAGGTAAAATGTATGTTGTCACTTGTGCTTGTAATATCAGAGTCCAAGCCACAGCTTTAATTTGATGAGGATTTAATTCCAAATGCAAGAGAATTGCAACTAGTTCATTACATTCTTGGGGATTCTTAAGTGAAAGATTTCAGGGAAGTCTACACAACAACTAAATACACAATCTATGACCAAGCTAGATATAGACGACCAACACTGGATAAATGAACATTTTGTATTTTAATATAGTTACTCAGACAGGAAGTCTGCCTCTTCACATTGGCAAATAACTGATGTCTGCAGTCCCTGGATACCAACACTTGCCCATTTATAAGATTTCTCAACTGCAGATGCACAACATCAGCATGTGACAAAATCACACAGCCTTAGAAGTATCTGGCATTTGAGGCTTACAATCATAGAATGGTTGGGTTGGAAGGGACTTTAAAAGATCTTCTAGTTTCAACCTCCCTGCCCTGGGCAGGGACATAGTCCACTAGACCAGGCTGAATTTGCAATACTAGTTGAATAAGCAATGGTAGTTGGTTTATTTTAAAGTAAAACTGAATATTAAAAAAAAAAAACAAACATGGACAATGAAATTAATCCTTTTTTTCCCTTTTATTACATGAAAATATCTGTAAAAAGGCGGATTTAAAATACTGTTGCAATGTGATTTCATGAGGGCTATTCTATTTGATTCCAAACAGTCCAAGAGTACATCTTAATTTCTTAATTCACAGAATTGTATGGGGAAAACCAGTGTTGTCCTGTTTACAACAATGCACACCCACATGAAAAACTTTAGTGGGAAGGCTGGTCTTGGTATTTTAAGGCATTTAGTGCCTCACTACTCAAAAACCATTTTCAAAGCAGGTTGTGCTTGCAAAATTGGACACACCGTTTAATTATTCCATGGTTTAATTTTCTCCTTGAAGAAAAAGTCAGGTACCAACTCTAAATGTGTTAAAGTCTGTCACACCTGGCTGGAGCATATTATTACATCCAAGTTGAAGCACTTGTGAGCCTGTGCAAGTACTTAAGAATGCTCATTATGGCAGTTTCCTGAGATCAGTGAACCTGGGCAGTACAATTACCCTCAGTTTTAGGTATGCTATGCTACTTAGATTATGATGCAAACATTTGCTTCCTTACAGACGGCCATCTTTTCTTGTACAACTCCTTTTGTCATCCTGTAAAAACATTTCTCATCTGCTCACCCACTCAAGTGCTGGTCACCCCATCCTAATCCATCTTCTTATGAGATCAGCTATTCTCCTTCTCTATTTTTCTTAATTACTCTTCTGTGTCTATTCACTTTCCTCATACTTAGCTCCACACTTCCATCTATTCCATCCAAATAAAAAGGCTGAACAAAAAGCCCTCAAGAGGTCTGCTACCACTGTTTCCCTTTGCCTCCAAAGTAACACTTCATTTTACTTTCTCCTTTTCATTTTTACATTACCTAAACCATGAACTTTATTTTTACTGGCCAGAGTTCTCCTTTATACTTATATTCTAGAGACTCCTTCACTATAGCTCCCTGCATCATGCCCTCTATTTTCACTTAACAATGATTGTGAAACTGAGATCACAACCTCTATCCTTACCCTTTTGAACTACAAAATTTAACTTTACTCCACGGCTGTAATCACCTTCCTTCACATTGTTGTATTTTCCTCACATCTGTCCTCAATGAATGAAATCTTCTCTACCCTCCCCTCTTGCCCAGTCCCACACACAGACTCTCAGAGTGCTGTTGCTTAATATCATCCTTTCAGTTATCACTCTGATTATGCTGTCAGCAGCTGTGCCTCCTCCAGCAACTCTCCTGTCTATACTGCATTACTTTGTTTGTCTTTAAGGTCCTTGTCCATACTGTAACACCTTTTTCATGACCAACTTGTAAATAGGTTTCTATGATCTATCAACAGTATCAACTTCATTTTACAATTTCAAACATACCTTTCCCTGCTTTCTGTGTCGCTAGTTTTCATCCCAAAAAGAGCACTGCAAAGATCTGTAATATTATATAATTCTCTTTCTTTAAATTCTCTTAACAGCAGCAGCTTGGTAGGAAAATCCTAGCCTCTGACTATTGTGCTAATATCACCCACATTATTTCGGTTTATTTTCCTCTTTTCCAGCACTGCCACCTGTCCTGAACTTAGCAAGAGCTGTTTGGTACACTTCTAAATTTACACAGTGCCCACAAAACTTCTGATCCATGGCTTCAACTTAAGATTTATTATAAATCAATGGTATCTAATTGAATTTTATAATGTTTTATTGCAGGTGATGGAATTTCAATCCCCTTCAAAAAAGAGCATATGCAAATTAGTTATGCAATGACTATAAAAGAAATTATTCATTGAGCAGAATTCAACATAAGATTCTAAATTTCTCACCAGTTTTCAGATAAAAAAGCCCAAACCCCACAGACTTTTCTACTCATGGTCACCTAGAATTTTATCTCTCCTTAGTCAGAGACAAATCAACAATGGACTTTGGAAAGTTTCATAACAAAATAACAGTAAGAAAAACTATAATGCTAAAGATAAATGGGGGAAGGAGGTAGAGAAAAATGTGCAGATAACATTTGCAATGGATTAGAATTATGTTTATGTCTCTTGTTAACACTTCTCACACTGTACTTTGCAACAAAGGATCCAGTTTAACATTTAGAAGATGAAACCCTCCCCCAAGCCGCCAAACCAGAAACAAAAAGCCCCACTTGAAAAAAAAGATTGGTTGTCTGTTGCAGAGTCCTAAGGATCCCTAAATTGCTCCATGGAATTTTTGTTTACTCTAAAAGAGTCAAGCAATACCAAATGTATGCATATACACAAGCCCTAAGGAGGACGTTTTCAGATTTTCTAGTTTGACTGAGTCTACCAAGACACACATTTTTAGGGCACATATAATTTTGCTGGGTAAGAATGTGAGAACAGTGACATTTTAAGGTACTTTCCAAATTTTTTTCTTACATACATGAAGATTTAGGCCTGTTTCCTAAGAAACAGGTTGTAACAGTAGCCTAAAAGAGGAAAATATCTCTGCCCTTCTCACAGGGCTGGACTATTAAGAGCTGAACAAGGCATCTTTTGTCTACGTGACAGCATTAGGAATTTTAACTCTGAATACAAAGCAGAAGAAAACAAGGGTTATAGGGCTTTGGGATGATACTTGAAATATCAAAAAAATACTGCCTCAACTTTTTCACATTCCATTCAAATACAGAAACCTAAGTTTCTGTATTTCCACACCTTTTACTATAAAGGTTTTACTGTTTCTGGCAGTGCTCACATAACAAGCTCATCAGATATTGTACCTAAATTTAGGCCACATTTCAGACTTTAAGTTCTGGTCATTTAGGAAGTGTTTCTGGTCATGCAGAAGATACATATTTGGCACTAATGTTTTCAGGAATTGGAAGATGAGACAAACTCAGACTTTGGCAAGGGTTTTGGCCCTTTATCCTGCCCAGTTGATCTGTGGAAAGATTTTAATGTTCTAATCATTATCCCAGCCAAATGGCATGATAGTTGCCAAGAATAAGTAAAGTCTATGAAAAGTAAAACTTTGGGGGGGAAAAAAAAAGAGAGGACTTGAAAGTTTGGGCTATTATAAAACTTACAAGGCTGTTTATTTGGAAGCGTAGTAAGTTGCTAGGTGACATAATGGAGCACAAGTCCTTGAACTGCCAGGTCCAGTATATATTATGACCCATGTTATTTTTCTAATTGGAAGAAAACTACAATGGTAAAGGCAGATGATTTGTTGTGATGCTCTATTACTTCAGAATGCAATGGCTGACCTTTTTTGAAACATGGAATTGCCAGATCCTGTTACTCATACAGTCATCTAATTATTTCAAGTCTATAGGTTGCTTGTATTGTGTGGTGCCCTTCCTCAAATGCTGGAGCTGAAGAAAATTGACACATCTTTGAGGTTTAACATAAATGTAAATGCTGAAAATTCCTCAAGTACAAAGCAATTTCCCAGGGAATACAGAAAGAAGATCTCAAACAGTAAATTTAAAGCAAACCAAAACTTTTCATGCCTCCAGCACAAGATATAATCTCTAGACCTGGACATTTTTAGTTAGCTATCACCTTCAGGCTCCATTTTCCAAGACTTTCTTCAAAGTTCTAAGAAATACACATGCTGAAAATAGTTCTTTTTGTTTGGTAACAAAAAATGTCCTACAATTCCTGCCTCTTTGTAATCACCTCTTTACTACTAATAACAGAAATCTTGGGAAAATTTTTGAAGCCTTTAGCTTAGAATTTTTAAAGTTCTTAACCTAGGCCTCAAGAGAAACTTCTGTTAATCAGCAACTGTAATTTTGACTTAAATTAAGTAGCTTTTTTTCATCATGTTGCTCTTGTATCCTTCTGCCTTTTATTCTCTTAAAGGTTGGAAATCTGCTGTTTTCTTTCTTATGTCTTTATTTTAGCAAGGACTGGACATGGTGTGTGGACTCATCACAGTGGGGACTCCAATCAAATCCCTGTTCCTATGAAAATAAAGTTATAACACAAAATAGTGAGTGAAATAGCGAAGAGATTGAAATAGAAGCCTTAAACTCTCTTGGCTAATCAAAGTTCTGTATAATTTTGTGGGGTTTTGTAATTAATTTGTTACTTGTGTTATTTTTACTGCTTCAAGCAAAATCAATAGATTGATTAACCCTTTAATTAGCTTCTAAGTTTACCTAATAGTTTCTGTCCTCATATGTAGCTGTATGTACTACTTTGATCATTTATATAACTTCTGGGAAAAGAATGCTAATTTAGGGAAAATTCCCCCAGGGCTAATGCCCTCCTCATGAAAATGTAGCCGTTGCATTAATACCCTTATTACTTCAGCAAATAAGATACTAGGAGACAGTATTATTACAAGATGCTGGGAGATTGGGTGTCCATATGTCTCCATTCTTAAATACACATCTCACGGCAGCTGCAAAAATGGGAGCCTGCTATAATTTTATCTTCCACAATGGCACAAATTTTCCTTTACTTAACGCTTTCAGAACCCTATACAAAAATACTCACACATAAGCTAGTCAAACTCAAGGATACAAATAACCTCCTAGAGGTTATCTATTTTGAAGTTGGAAGTAATTTAAAAGGTGCAAAATCTGACCTCTTGTGTAAGAGCCAACATAAAACTTTGTCTATTAATTCCTAAAGCAAATGGATAATTTCTTATTGAACTAGAATCTCTCTCAAGGACAAAATGGGCACTTTTTGAAACCACTTTCAACCTCATAAAGTATTTATCAGCACTTCTTGCTCTTGAGGACAAATGAAGCTGCATTCAAACTACTGAAATAAGTGCAAAACACACCTGACTTTGTTCTTAAATTGCTGGAATGATTGAACCAAGTGAGGAACAGTTTAATCTTTTCTTTTCTTTCTTGACCATATCTGAGTGTGGGGATTTCTTCTAAAAGGATGACATGAAATGCTGAACTTAAGATTTAAATACCTTAGGAGTTCTATATGAAAATTAAAACCACAGTGATGAGACTTAGAAGAACCATATTCAGTTTCTTACTATCTCCTGTACTGAACAAGCTGAAGTAGACACAGAACACAAAGACTAAGAAAATGAGAGCCAGTAAAGAGAGAAAGTTTGATTTCCTACAGATGAAAAGAAGTCCTAAATATGGACAAGAAGATAAATAATCAAGCTGTGGAAGTTCTTTGACTTGAAGGTATTTATTTTATATTTTCTTTAAAATGTGCAACTGTTGACCAATCTAATTAGGACAGTGTATGTCTTACAGATTTTCAAACTATGAAGTTGACTGAGGTTCCCTATGGCCTAAAAGTTAAAACTGAGAACATGATGCTTTTTTAATGAACTCGAGATTACATGTGGACAGTGATCTTGAAAGAAAAGAGATCTCTCCAGGCAAGGAGATATTATCATGGTTAGGATAAAAAAATAAGGTGAAGTTAAGTCGCATCAGGTGACTTAGGGGAAAAAGATGTACACTGTCTTTGCCTTCTTGTTCATAGTATGGTCCTAGAAAGATGTTTCAATAGTCTTGAAAAAGACTTTATGGAATAGAGAAAATGCAATTCATTTTCCTCTACTTCCCACTGTGCATTTATTCACTATAAATTATCTCCATTTCTTTCTTATGCCTGTCTTAGAAGATTCTTTTACTTTCACATCAATTACCCACAGTGTATTCATATTCACTCATACAGCCTCTCATATTTAGCCTTTGCTAAATAAATTAAGTTCTACAGGTCTTTTATGTCAAAATCTCCATCAGTCTAACTATTCAAAAGCTTGCAGAAATAAAAGGAGCGGACTGTAAACACACAGAGAATGTATGCTGAAGGTCTCGCCAGGACTCTGTACAGCAGTGTGAATGCTTCCCTTCCTTTGTAGCACACACTCTCAGTTCACTGAAGAACAACAGGTTATTTTTCATTGGCAGCTGTCTTCTGGACTTTCGCAATCAGAAAATCTTCTGACATTTCTAGCTGAATGGATTCCAGATTGTAGCAGAATGTGTTGTCATTAGCCCTCAATCCTAATAGCCTTCAACATTTCACAACTTACAACACATTTCATGGTTATCCGTATCTGTTACTCTAATTCTCATGGTCATTCATCTTCTTCTGTATATCTTGATCCTTTTCAGCACATGGAACTCTCAGCCACATCATCATCAGAGTTTAATTAATACACACTCCCTTTTTTGGCACAAAGTTATTAACTAAAATATCACATAAGCTCTGTCTCACAAAAGCCTGCTAAAAATTTCTTTACAGTCCAAGAATACAGTTTTTCTTAAAAACTATAACAGATCACCTTTAACTAAGTTCTTACTCCTCTTAAAATCCTTTCACTTATCTCCCATCTTTTGCAGTCAGCATACTACATACTATAGCCAAGAGGAAAACCTGAATAATTTTGATGGTCAAATTAATGATGCAGATTTTGTTTTGCAAAAGGATGAGTAAACCTAGAGTACTAATTCTGATTTGGGTGCTACTTGGCTAACACACCATTCTTGAAGACAATATATTATGGAGTACACTCCAGCATTTCTGCAACGACAGCTGTGTCATAGAAAGGGTATTTCAGAAGACAATTGTGTCCTTTCTGTTATCTTTGTTCTTCCTTTGCTATGCAAGTGATCATTCTGCAGGTGGCCCAGGATTCCTTCTCCCCTTTCAGAAATTCAGCCAATGCCTTTATTCTGGAAGCAGCTTGAGTCTAAGATGGCTCGTTGGTTTCTCCATATGCAGACTATCCTATAAAAAAACAGTGTCTCTTCACTGTGCCACTGGCTCAGAGTTTACAGCTCAGGCTTCAGGCTGAAGAAAGGCACCTAAACCATTTGCAGAGCAGGCTTGGCACCAGAAGCAATTGTGGCATTCACCCAGCTCCATACTCCAGCTACTGAACACTGGCAGACACAAAATGGCTTTCCTCACAATTAACTGCAATATTATAATGTCTGCTGCCCAGCTAATTCACAATCCAGCTAAACTGCTAATAACAGAGCTATTGCATTTGCAGTTTTAAAAGAATATTGTACTGTCCTGTATCATTTCAATTCAAAGCCAAGCAAACCAACAAACCCAGTTCCCGAAGCTTCAATTAAACATCCCGATTCTTTCAGAGTCCTGGAGCTGAAATTATTTATGCTTCCCTTCCAAATCCTGATTTCCTAGTCTAAATTAATTGAACACTGGGAGTTCTGCTTCCCTCTTGGCTGCAGTCATTTCTCTTCCTTCAGTCACTTCTGCCTCTAACATCGCCTTCAACATCCCTATCCCTACTGACAAGAGACAAACTTTTTTCGTAGTTTTGGAGCAATGCTGAAAAGATAATTACTATTTATTCTATTATCCCATTCCAATGTCCTATTTTTCCTTCAGTCTTTATTTAACCACGAAGTAATATTTTCCATTTGTTTTCATTTTTACCCTTTTGCACTTGACTTTAGATGGTGATTAGTCCTTTTCTATTTTATTCCCTGAAGGCTCACTACCTACGCATCATATGCTTTTTGAGACAGTTGTTCACTTAGCTGACGGAGAAAACCTTTTCCCTACTGTTTTTCCTATTTGGAATACAAGTTCAACACATTTTTACCATGTCTGAGTTAGAGAAATTTCTATCCTCCTCCATAATCAAGTCCCTGATTTTTCACTTCATTTAAATACAGTGCTTGCAATCACTGTAATCTGATCCCTACCACAATATCCCACCAAAACTAAGGCCAAAATACCATCATGTTGTTTGTGTAACTCTTCAGTAACCACTTCACAGAATGATGGGGTTCTGCTATTACTGCTAAGTTTAGCTCTCATAGCAACACAACAGCCTCTTCTTCCACAAGCAGGTTTTTTTTTCAAAACGGTTTTTATATTACAATTAAGGAACTGATGTCCTCAGTGCCTTTAATCTTGGTCTTTCCCCTCAATCTCCCTCCACGGTGCTCCAACCGCATAAAGACAAAAGACCTTCTTCTCTTGAGCCTTACACGGGTGGGCTGAGCCGGGAGATCCCTGCGGACAAACAGGTGCGGCACAAGAGATAGGGAGGGGAATGCCTGGAGCGCTCCCCACGCACCGCACCTCTGGGCTGGGCAACGTGTGCGAGCTCCCTTCGCTCGCAGCCGTGAAGCTCC
>NW_008239647.1:1014365-1017032 GCF_000691975.1 Corvus brachyrhynchos
GGTGAAAAGTTCCCGCGGTCCGAAGCATTACGAAGTTTATGAAACCACGAAGTAGAGGTGTTTAGGTTGTAACTATTGGGGGAAGTGGGTGAGGAACTTACTTCCAGCCTGTTATTGGAGAAACGCTCCGCAGGAAAACACTTGACACGCGTCACTGGGTTTGTGCAGTTCAACAGGGCTCTGTGCAAGGGAGGGGAATGTGTTGCTCCCAGTGTACAGCTGCCCTCCCAAGGGATAATAAAGATAATGAAAGTGTTCGTTAGGAACCGTGCATTTAGGTCTTTCAATTGCCTTCTCGTTTTAAACCAGCTCTTCTCATCGTAGCCTTTGTCTTGTCGTAGCCTTTCGTAATGTATTCTTCCAGATTTTTTGGTAGGGTTTGCACTGGGGGCCATGCTTTGTTTTTTATAACTTCACAGATATTAAAGTGGTTTAGTAAGCAAATTATGTCAAAGAGGCTATGCTTTTGTTTTTGTTTTGGTTTTTTTTCAAATACTGTAGTGTTTACATGGTGACAGGATAGTGCTGGTATGTGCTGGTTTTGTTGTATAGTAGTTAAGGAAGATCTGCTCACATATTCAGTGCAATTTGTAAAAGGTTTATCTCCAGAAAAGGTGCTAAGCTTAGGTAAATGTTATATCCAAAGGTAATGAAATGTTATATTGATGAAATTATTGTGTGGTGTCGTATCCATCCTTATTAGAGTTATTCAGTTGATGATGAGGAACCTCTGCCCAGTCTGGAGATTACTGTGCCACGTGACTTAGCAGATGGGTTCATCAATAATAAACGAGAAAGCTACAAGTTCAAGTGAGTAGAAGCCTTATATTTGTACCTTCTGCCTTTAGTGATTGACAACACTGTGTTTAGTGATACAGATGTATAGAATCAGGAAAAGTCTAATCTTAAAATTAAATTATGGTATAGATAGGTTTATTTTTATACAACTCCCTTAAAAAGAGGAATACTTCAGCACGTGCTCTTCAGCACAATGGGTCTGATAGTGCTGGATAAAATTGTCATACTATTGTCTGTCCATTGCAAGTCATTATGCATTCCTAAGTCTTATGTCAGAGATTCATTTATCAGTTCTTCTATTTTTGCAGCTTGTTTTGAATTTGTGTATGAAGGCTGAAGCAGGACTGTGTGTTCTCTTGTGATCTAATGAGTTGTCACAGGCTGGCTAAAGAAGTTTGATGTAAAACACTGTTTAGAAACTGTGTTTTAGACATAGCCAAAGCAAGGTAAAGAAATCCAGAAATTGTTGAAAGAAACAAATCCTTGGTTGTAGAGTGTAAATATTTTTTAGGAGCTTAAAATCAGTACAGCAATATCAAATATTTTTATTACTGCAACAGAAAAGTGAGGCAACAGTTTAAAATTTTGATGATGGATAAATCTAGATGTATAATTACCTCTAATGATGAGGTCCAGACTGTCTTTTTCCAATTTGGATATGATTTATTTTTTATAATAAACAACAGGTAATTTGTTTCTCTTAAAAAAGAGAGCTCCACATAAACAACCGCAGCTCAGACTGATGTCATTTTACATCAGCTAAGGTAATCTGCTTGGGAAGAGAGGAGCTGCCCTCTCCAAATAGATTAATATGCAACACTATCTTAGGTTGCAGATGCCCAAGCCTGACTTAATGAATGCTAATATTTTTGTCTGACTTTAGAATTTATTAAAACCACTGTAAAGATGGACTTTGAGAAGCCCAATGCCTTTTTATCCTTATGACAATGCAAGAATAATTGTTTGAGTTACTTGACTGATTAAGCATTAGCAGGATAGAATATATGCATTTATGTTTTGTGTATGTTGTTTGTCTGTTATAGTGTACCCACTGAATGGGTCAGCACGGTGCCTTTCTACACACCCAGTGTCCGTACGGCCTTTCTGCGCACCCTGGGAGGTTCTGTGGCAGTATAAAGTTCCAAACTGGGGGGCAACATAGCAGGGCACCAGCAGTACAGGAGGCTGCTGGAATGTGTGGATGACAACTTCCTAACATACAGTTAAAAAGCCAATCAGGATATTTGTGAACGTGGACAAACTGTTGAGGGATATTAAGCCTGGAGCTAGCTTTGACTGCAGTGGCCATGAGATAGTGAAATTCAGAGTACTGAGAGAAGGGAGTAAGGCAAAAAGTAGGAGTGCAACCCTGCGCTTCATGAATGCAGACTTTGGCTTGTTCATGGATCTGCTTGAAAGAATTCTCCGAGACACATTTCTGGAGATATGTCCAGGAAAACTGGCTGATTTTCAAGGATCACCTCCAAGCTCAAGGACAATCCAGCCACATGAACAGAAAATGATGCAAAGGCAGCAGGAGGCCTGACTGGATGAGGAAGCATCTCCCAACTAAATGGCAATACTAAAAGTAGGGGTAGAATGGGTGGGAGCACTGTCAGGTGACCCAGGAATGCTGTGTGAGGAATGGAATCAGGAAAGCCTAGATAAGGACACAGTGAGGGGTGCTGAAAACAGCCTGAGCTGCTGGGCTCAGAGGGTTGCCTCAGGGGCTCAGAGGGCTGTCAGCCAGGCCAGCTTGAGGCCAGTCACTCACATAGCCAATAGGAGGGTCCAGTCCTATTTAGTATTGATGACCTGGGTGATGGGACCAAGTGTAGCTTCAGCAAGTTCACAGACCATACGAAACTG
>NW_008239647.1:1017091-1038309 GCF_000691975.1 Corvus brachyrhynchos
ATAAAGTTCGACAAAATGAAATACTGAGTCCTGCTCCCATTGAGGAATAACCAGGGCAGGCTCAAGGATGACTGAAAGCAGATATGCATACCTTGTGTACTGGTAGACAAAAGTTGAACATCAGTCAGCAATACACCATTTGCAGTAAAAAAGGTCAACAACCCCTGGGCTGCATTAAAAAGAGCATTGCCAGCAGACCAGGGAAGTTGATCCTTCCCCTCATTAAAACCAGTGAGATCACATCTGGAATTCTATGTCCAATTCTGGGCTCCAGCAAAGAGACATAAAGATAATTAAGGGACTGGAGAGTGGAACATGTGAGGAGAGGCTGAGGGACCTGAGACTGTTCACCTCAGAGAAGGCTCAAGGTGATCTTATCAATGTCTATTAACACTTGATGGGGAAAGGGGAGATACAGAAGATGGAACCAGATGCTTTTCAGTGGTGCCCATGTGCAGGACAAGAGCTAATGGGCACAAATTGAAATACAGGAAATATCACAGGATCATAGAATGGCTTGTGTTGGAAGGAACCTTAAAGATCATCTAGTTCCAACCCCCTCTGCCACTAGACCAGGTTGCTAAGAGCTTCATGCAGCCCGGCCTTAAACACTCCCAGGGGTGGAGCATCCACAGCTTCTCTGGGCAACCTGTTCCAGTGCCTCAACACTCTCAGAGTAAATAATTTCTTCCTAATATGTAATCTAAACCTACTCTCAGTTTGAAGCCATTCCCCCCTGCACTGTCACTACATGTCCTAGTAAAAAGTCCCTCTCCATCTTTCTTGTAGGCTCCCTTCAGGTACTGTAAGACTACAGTTAGGTCACCCCAAGGCCTTCTCTTTTCCAGGCTGAGCAATCCCAGTTCTCTTAGCTTTTCTTCAAAGGAAAGGTGCTCCATCCCTCTAATCCTCTTAGTGGCCTCTTGTGGACTCTCTCCCGCAGGTCAATGTCCTTCCTGTGCTGGTGATCCCACTGTGAAGTGATCAAATACTGGAACAGGTTGGCCAGAGAGGTTGTGCAGCCTTCATATGTGGAAATAGTCAAAATCTGACTGGACAGAACCCTGTTCTGGGTGACTTTGCTTTGAGCAGGGGGGTTGGAGCAAATGGTCCCTTCCAACCTCAAGAATTCTGATTTTGTAAAATAACTGCAGATATTTTCTATAGAAGGTGACAAAACATATTGAATTAAATATCTTCTTGTGACCTATAGTAATCGTGCAGCAGAATGAAGGAAATAGCTTGAAAAAATGTGAGCCTGGCTTTACTGGTGGGATGCTGTATTTGGTTATAGTGTAATCTATTTATCCAGGATTCAATGTAGTGCCAGTTACAAACACTAATTCTCTTGATAGATTTAAAATACGGTTTATTTTTTTCTAAGCCACATCATTTTATCAGAGGATTTTATTGTACAGATCTTGTCAAAGCAGCTCTGTGTACAGCCTATTTATGTACAATAGCACAACAGCAAGCTGTGGTTAAGACTACAGGGAAAACATTGTACCAAGTTATGTAAGCCTAATGATGTAAACATTGACTATTGCAAACACAAACAAAAATGTATGAATCAAGTAGTGTTTTAACATTCTAAGCAATTATTATTTGCTTAATATTTTCAGATTTCAGAAAATTTTTGGTCAAGAGGCAAAACAAGATGTGATTTTTGACAGCATTGCCAAACCAGTAGCAGAATGGTACGTTGTTGATCTTGCAAGTAACCAGGGAGAAGCTATTTCTGCTTTTGTTGTATCACTCCGAGGAGAGCTGGCAAGTCTTTGTCTCATTGTAAAAGTGGATTGATATTCTAATTTTCTAAATACTGACATGTCTGAATCCAGGAGATATACAATCCCCTGAGAATTTTATGCATACTAAGGTTCCATTTTTGACTCTTCATATAGCAATGCTACTGTTGCCTCTTTTGTTGTATAGCCGTAGAAATCCATGCCCAATTCTTTTTTTTTTTTTTGTCTGTAATATAAGCTAACTTCATTGCCTTAGAAAAGAATTCCCTATATAGTTTCATGGAGAGGTAAACCTAATGAAAATCTTATCACCCTCCATATAGTTTTCATTGTTAGGAACTCTCATTAATATCTGTGGAGATATTCCTAAATCTTGTCCTTATTACTTTTGTCTTAACATGTAATATAGTGCTTTTGGCACTGGTATTTTTTTTTTCTCCTCTCTTTTCATAATCAAACAATGCTGATATTTGACAGTTTGCAAAGGCAAATATTTAAGTCTGATGATGACTTCTGCATTCATTGTGTGGATTGAATGCCACTCTGAAACTGGTGGATTTTCTAATATGCCATTCTCTTTACTCAGTTTACTGTCTGCATTGCTGAAGTTTGTACTGGTTTTAGCGAGGGAGAAAATCCCATTCTGGAGGAAGCAGAACTTCTGCATAGTGTTTGCTTGTTTATCAAACTTACTGCTCAAAATCCAAACTTGTAGTGAGTTGGGAAGTATTACTTCAAGTGCCAACTTTCTCATTCATTGTCTGACCCATCTGTTGGTTTAAGCTATGATTATGCAAATTATTCCTCAAGCTGTTGCACAGTCCTGTGTTTAGCACTGTAGGAAAACAAACATCTTCAGCTGGACACTAAGCCTTTCTCATGTTGTTCCATGGATGAAAAATATATCTATCTCTTTATGAATTCATTTTCTTTCTTCCCACCCTTCCTGTTTTCTTCTCTAAAGTCCCACATAAAGCAGAAAGGTAATTGACATTGAAAGAAGAGCCATTGAATTTGGAACTTCATTAGAATAAGCTAAATAGACTTAAAAATAATGCTTGTTACGTTTTTTTCTCATCCAAAAGATATTTCTTTGCTGATCTGACATTTTCACATAATAGCTTCAGATTAGCTCATACACTTAACTTTAAATATTTCTGGGTTTAATGTTGACTGCAGAAAAAAAATCTTTATCTTATATGAGTGCGTTTGGAAAGAGGAGGGTTAGAAGTCTCATTGTTACATACTATGGACTTAATTATCCTCAACAAAAACTCAGAGTACCAAAATTAACTAGTAAGAGACTGGCTAATTTTTTTCCCCTTTGGAGTGTTTTTCTAGAATATGAAAATGTTTTCCAGTTGAATAGTTCATCTATACAGTGCTCTAATAAACAGGAAGGGGTATTATTTTCCTTTATTTCAGTGTTAGCTGATAAAAGACTTTTCTTATATATTAATTTTCTCCATTATGTAGGCTTTAGTTTCGGAGTTTAGGTATTTTTAAGTACTTGAAAGTACTTAAATGCTATTAAAATCAATGGTGTTTAGGTATACAATTATCCCCAAATAGCTGAGTCTTTATCTTTAATGCTAAAATTGACTTATAAAACCATTCTTAATTAAATCAAGATTTTGTCTCTGAGCATTATAATGTGGTAAAGCTTGTATTCTAAATGATGTTTGTGCTGTTAGTGATAATACTGAAGGACAATTTTACTTGTGTTTTTATAATAGAATAGACAATAACTGAAGTTCGTTCATGTTTTTATCCACTCCCTTGATTTTCTACCTCTTTTTAGACAAAAATATGTATTTCAAAATGTCTTCAGAGTCATGAGGTTCCTTGGCTAATGGAGTCCTGAACTGGGCCTGAAATTTATTTCACTCTATGGTTAATGACACCATTTTCCTTTCCATCATGGGACAATAAGAATTGCCCTGTTTCTCTTAAAGACCACAGTTTTTCATAGTAAAATGTTCTTCATTATTTGGTTCTTTCAAAGTCAACACTCTCTTGCATGAAAAAGCTGTTGTAAATACACACATTTCTGTTGTTGGAGTCGCTTGACTGAGGGAACGGGTTTTGTGTGTGTATTGCCAGGGAAAAGAAAGTAGCAGGAAAATATCAATTAAGTAGTTCAGTAACATTTTGAGGCTCTTTGTCATGCATTCTTACAGTCCTGAGAAAATTCAGTTAAGAGACTTGAATGCTCAGAAAAAAAAATCTTGAGCATTGTTTAAACTAAAACCAGAAATGCAATGGTCAGGATTCTAAAATCTTTCTAGTTTGTTCTTGGATGGATGGAAATTGGATGCAACTTTATTTTCTCTTTTTCTTTTTTATTTTTTTTCCTTTTTAAGTGTGTTTTCTTTGATGTTGGGCCACTACTTCTTTTTCTGTAAGTCCAGTTACACTGTCATCTTGCCTGTGGTTTCAGAGGCACCAGACATTAGTTTGTTTAATTTGCTTCTTCAGCCAAAAGTGCCAGCCTCTGCAAACCATTATAAGCATGTGATTTGCTGGAACTTTATTACTTTTCTGCTATCCTTGAGTCCTTACATTGTTTCTTTTCCTTTTAATTTTAAATATATATTCTTGATAATGTTTTTGTGCAGTGTCAACTGGATATTTAAGAAGCAGCCCTAATTCTGTTACTCTATTGTCCCGGTTTGAGACAAATTCGGAGGAATGTCCAAATTTGAACATCCTGTGATAGAAGGCAGGTTTCAGCCACCCCTCCCCCACCAGGTTCAGGAAAAAAAAATTTTCCTCCGAAGAAAGTGAAATTAAAAAAATGTTTATTTAACAGACACAATGCACAATAATAAAACCTCTTGGTGTGGAGAGAACCTGGTAAAATTCAAAGTCCTTCTGTAGGTGTGGCTGTTCTCTCTCCGGAGCTGGGGTGTGACCCCTCCAGGCTGTGGTGTGGGCCTCCTATGGTGATCCGGACCGGAGCAGAACAGTCCAAGGAAAGTTCTTGCCTCAGCTAACGAGCTGGCTGAACTGCAGAGAATTTTAACTCTCTGTCTCTCTCCTGAGAAAAAGAGCCAAGGGCTGGGAAAAGCAGGAAGGTGCTTGCCTCCGCTCTTGCTGCCGCAGGAGCATGCAGAGAAGGTAGAGTGACCTTGGAGCACAAACTGCTGTGAAAAGTTTGCCCGGCTTTTTTTTTTTTTTCTTTCTCTTGCACCCAGTTTTAAAGGCACAGAAAGGCACAGGAATCACGTCTGGGCATAGAACGGCGGTAGGGGATACACGTCATAAAGTCACCCCAAGACATCTACCAAAAACAGAGAAAATAGATAACATCATACTTTAACAGTTTGCTAATTATTATGCATGGCTTTAGCCTCACAGCTAAACAAGGCTACTCTTAAAATGTTTCAAATATTAGTATTATGATTATGTATGCAATCAGAAATTAAGTAGAAAATGTTAACTGTTTTGAATTAGTTGTGGTTTTATTTCTAATATGGCCAATGTTTTAGTATTGTATTTCTTGATTTATTAAAGAATAACATTTGAAAATATTTTCTCTTCAGATGTCTCATGCAAATAAGAAATAGCTCAGCTGTTTATAAACCTAATGGCAATCACCTGTGATCTTTTGAAAAATCTGATGGCCTTGGGGATAATGCTCCCATTGCTGCAGGTTCTGGTTTCTTTTCATGTGCTGTGTTTATCCGAAGAATTAGCATCTGTAAAAAATATACTACTTCAGTTTACTCTCTTCTGGTTTTGTGGTTTTTTTTGTCTGCTGTGTATTCTTACAGAGAATGTAGTAAAAATATTTTTATTAACAATTATCCATTTTGTACCTGGATATATTTGTCACACAGTGTTGAAAGTAGTGGTTTGGCTCATCTGCATCACAACGACCTGTAGAATCTATGTATAGCAAAAGGACACGTTTTGGATGTCAGCTTGAGAGAAATGTAGCTTGAACTTTCCCTTAATTGAGGAATTAGATAGTAATGCTAGCTGTTCTTTCTCAAAGGGAGTGCAACTATGAGGCAATAGAAAGTGAAAAGTGTCACTGATGTTTCTTCTCAAATGAGTATTAGTTGCTTGTGTTTCTTTTGACTTAAATTGCACAATTTAGAATTGTTCAAGAATGGACTGCTTATTATAAGTTACAGTTTGACAGCTTTGATTCAGAATATCTTTGTGTCACTTATCTGTTGCAGTGTTTATGGTTAAATTCTAAATATATTTAGAGATCTTAGTCAAAACGAGAAAATATACTACTTTTTTTTTCTGTCGGAAAACTTCTGAAATTTCTAAGGAAACTTGCCTGCACTAATCTCTCAAAAACAGCTACATGCACATTTGGAAACCAGTTTTGGTTTTTAAAGATGAGGCATTACCAATTTGTATTTGTTGCACAAATCTGGCAAAGACATAAAGAAAAAATGTCATACAGAGATACTTTGTTAATTTTAATTAAAAGAAACGTTAGTCTGACCTCCAAGTGTTAGAAGATACCTGAAAACTGAATCTCTGTAAAGACAAATTCTCCTGAAAACTTATTTTCCAGATCCTTGAAATTAAGTTCTTCCTTCTTTTTCTCTTCAATGTAATTTGGAGGGGGCTGGTTTTTCTAGGACTGTGTTAATTTGGTTTTTTTAATATCGATGAATTGAGTTTTTTTGAGATAAAAGGAAGGAAGGAAAGTGAGGGACATTGGTAAAATTTTTCAGGTCTGCAAGAACTGAGATAAAGAAAGGGCCAACAGTATCCAAATATCAAAGATACTGATGTTTTGTTCTTTTTTCATTAGTCTAGTATTTTATAGTTATTGAATATTTGTTTCAACCACATGCCTTTATGTTTCTACTCATTTGAAATGAAGATGGCAGAACACAGATAAAAATAATAATATGAAGCTGAAATAAGCTAACAAAATAAAAGTAAATAAGTTCTTAAGATGAAAGTTGTTTCTTGTTCTCAGGATTTTCTCTTACCTACTTAAAAACACTTACAGAATTTAGTCTTACTTAATAAGGCTCGTTCTTTGTTTTATTTATTCATATTATAAACTTTGTACAAAACTTTCACTTTTAACATTTTCAACAAATTTGAATAATTAGGTAAGAAGAGATCTCTCTAGGTCGTCTGGTCTAGCTTCTAGATCACGTTTCTCAGGTCCTTGTTCAGTAGAGCTTCAAAAATGCCCAAAGATGGGAATCCCACAATCCATCTCGGAACCTATTCCAAGGCTTAACTACTCTCACTGTGAAGAATATTTTCCTTATACCCACTTGGAATTTCTTCCCTTGCAACTTGTGACCACTGCTTTGTGTTCTACCACCGTAAGCCTCTGGGAGGAGTTCGAGTCCATCTCTAATGATCCATTGCAGAAGGTGGTAATTAGCTACATGTAAGGCTTACTCTTCGCCGGGTCGATAGGAAACTGTTCACTTGGCTTCTTGTGCATGATGTGCTGCAGCCTGAACTCAGGTTCTATCAGGTTCACTCCAGTTTCTTTAGAGCATTTTTCATCAACTGGGGAGCCCAAAACTGGGGACAGAACTCAGGAAAGAAAGAGAGTTTCTTTTCCTTTTTCCTTTTTTATTTTTTGCAATTTTTGAAGGTAACTGTTCTGTTTGATTCAGCAAAAAGAGTGCAGCAGCAGAGGAAGCAGAGTTCTTGGTTATGCTTGGGCAAAAAGCCTCCCTAAAGTCTCATTAACAATGAGCACAGAAACAAATGAAAAGTTCTGTGTCCCTAAGCTTTAAATAGAACAAATGATCTTCACTGGAAATTAAAACAAAATGTAGTCAGAAAACCCAACCACAATAAAACAACCTCAGTCTGCTTTCAACCTCTGTCTACTGTCACTAGGCTTTTACCACCATTTATATTGTCTCAGATACTCAAGGACAAACTACTGAATGATACTTTAGACTGTAGTAACTAGCCATAAATTGTCTAGCTCTCACTTGAGGAATTTCTCACTTGAGGAATGTTAGGTGGTTGTAAACATGACATATCTATCAATTTAAGTGGAATTGCTTCCATGAGTTATACTTCTGTATCACACTATGAATTAGGCATCTTTCAGGAATGACACAAGGGAGTGGAGTGACTGGAACTGCCAGTATGTAACTCTGTAACAGTGTTCATTTGGAGAGGGGTCTGAGATGAATTTTCCAATGAGAAGTTCATATCTCTGAGCATGTTTTTAAATCACCACTAATTACAAGTTAGAACATGCAAGTTAATTGATAAGTGAGAAAGAAAATTTGACGGGAAAAAACACATATGGTGTTGCTCTCCTTTACATTAATGTAAAAATTGTCCTATGCCTGATAATGGATAGTTTCTCAAAGTCCAAAGGGCAGAAGAAAAAGCATGTTATAATTCATTTTTCATAAAGCCAAAACAGATTTTCTTGAGCAATCATCATTACATAAGCTTTTTATGTAACAATACTTGGGTTATTAAGTGGTATTAAGGTTGTACTGAAAGTGGAATATATAAGGAACATTTACTTCAGCTTTCTGTTTTTCTATTACATGTCTCTTTTTCAAAACAAGAGAAGTATTAAAATTAAGAGTATTCCATGTTAATTGGAAAAATATTTGTAGAATGTATGCTGGGAGTTTCTAAGGCATTAGATGTACTTTTGATGCAGGCAGATAAGTGTAAATACTGTAGTATGTTCAAGCATTTACAGCAGCAAAATTCTGCATCAAATTGCCCCCCTAAAACTCTGTGACATATTGGAAAGGTGGTTATTGAATTGACTAAGCTGTGCATCATGGTCTTACTTAATGATGCTTTGCAGGTGGAGAATTCTTTCCCAGTGGATATTTTAGTATTCTGGTTAGAAAAATACTAAAAGTATTGCAATTGCTGTCTCAAACACTGTTGTTGTGGGTGGGTTTTTGATAGTCTGTGTCATAGCTGGAGGTAAAACTTGAACATTTTTAATTTATCCCATCATGTTGCTGTCATAATATATGATTAGGTTTATTTAGCAGTGGGATCAAATCAGTCTCCGTAGTCAGCTGTGTGCACAAACCACCTTTTGCTTGGAAAAGGTGTGATTTAAATTCTAAGCAACATAGAGGATATATTCAATGCTTTCTTTTTGTTTAAACTTGTTGCTGTTTAGCTCTGTTAGGTGAAGCACAAGCTGTTGTGTTTCTAAAAACCAGCAGTAAGTTTTCAGTGCTTGATCTAAAAAGAAGCATTCAATTCTTTGGGTAAAATGTAAGAACAGATCTAATCCTTTTCTAAATTATAATCATCTTGAAGAGGACATATAATTTGATGATAAATTATAATGCACAATAAAAGGATAAAGAAGATTTAAACACATAATAAACAATAATTATTCATACTTTGGGAGTTGCTTGCCTGCAATTAATGCTGTTATTTTCTCTTTTTCCCTGCACTCTGTCTTATTCTGATTTCCACCAAGCAAAATCTTTTTGCACAATTTTGTGTTATTCAATGATACCAACTTTGCTAAAGAGACTTGTTTATTGCATAAATACTTCTTGATGGGTTCATAATACTTAGCAGGTAATCATGATGTTTCTTCACCAATATTTTGCTTTAAATTGACTTTTCTTAAGTGATCAAAAAGGTATGACTAACATTTATCATCCCACCCACCTTAACATACAGCAAACATACGTAGATGTGGCTACATAGATGTATGTACATGTTTCCATTTCCAATTAATATATCAAGCAAACATTATTTTTTCTTATATTCAGTTTTGTGATATGTGAGTCTTCATATGACTTGACCACATGTATTTTCACTGTAACACAAAAATAAATATTCAATTTAAATATATATGTTTACCAGGTGTTGACATAATTATCATTTATGCTACAAAATCTGGAAATTCTGACATCATGAGTTAAATCTAAAATATTGAGATTTAATTTTATTAGTTCTGCTCTCTTTGAATGTGCAGCTTTTGACTTTTTGGGGCCTTTCTTGGCAGTAACGAAACTGAGATCTTCCATACATTAATAAGAAGCCATGAAGACAGCTCAGTATATTAAATGAGATTGAAATACAACTTTTTGCAGACATATTGCATGCCCGTGTTTTCCCTGAAATGCCATGTTTTTTGTGGAAATCTTACCTTGACAGAATTTGAAGTCTTAGGCAGGTTTCTTTGAGATTTCCTTATATGCAGGAATTCAGGCCAATGAGATTTGCCCCCTTTCAAGGCATCTTTTTGTTCACAGGTATGAACTTCAACAAGTCAGACTTACTGCTCATGCACGTGACAACTTAAGTTTTTCCTTTACACATTTAAGTTGGTCTATATTTTTCAGATAGAAACATGGAATATGTGGTTATAGGTAGTACAAGCAAAGCCGAATCAACAAATTATTTGTTAGAAACTGACATTTTTATATCTATTACTCTTCTTATAAAAACTAAATCTAGCTCAAATTGTTACAAATATATGCCTGCATGTTTTAGTGAATAATGAAAATGATCCCTCTGAATTCTGTAATAGAATGAAACAAATATACAAATTTAAAGAAGATTTTAGCCATCATTTTAAAGTTATTTTTCTCTGTGCTAGGCATTTTTAGTTCTAGCTTGGTGCTGATAAAAAAAAACAAGACCCTCCAGTAATTCTGACAACCATAACTTTGGTAAAATGTGGTAGAGACAGATTTCTCCAGCAGTATTCTAGCTAATCTGTCTGGAAGTCGTCCATGAACTTCTGAACAGGGTGCTATACAATGTTATATAAGTGCATGAAAGATCTTTTCTGCAAAGCCTCCCCCTTGGATTATGGGTCTTTGATGTGTTTTGTTTGAAGTAGTTAAGAGACTACTTATTCAACAAAATGTCTTCTTAACCATGCCAAAGTACACCTTTCAGAGAGAAAACAAATTACGTAAATTCCTGGGTATTCTCATAACACCGAGGGGGCACATCTGAAAATACCCTTTTAGTGTATGATTTTTATTTATGCATAGTTTATAAGTCCTTGCATGACTACCATCACTATCCATGTCAACTCGTGTAGTTTCAAATACTAAGTTTAACAAAAATTTGGGACTTCTATTCAGAGACTCTGAAGAGCAAAGACGCAGACTTTGCCTGTGGAAACTGACATCTTGCAAAGTGGGTTTTGCTGAAAAGGCAGAAAAGAGCTGCTGATTCTCTACCACCTTTCCCAGCAAACAATCACTTCCACTACTGTTGGGGACAGCTTTAATTTGCAAATAAGAATCTTCAAGGATCCCTTTGGTGGATGCTGCTTAGAAAATATGCTCTTCTCTACTCATGTCATAATGTTGCCAACATCATGTCAAAAGTTGCCAACTTTTTTGGTACCTGCTGCAGTTATATTTCAGGATGAAAGAGACAATGTGTATATTTTCTGCTCACTGTACTAACTCCTAGCATCTGAAGTACCCTTCACTTTGCCAAGGGTAATTGTGTAGTATATTTTGGTGTTGTTTTCTTAAACAGCATCTTATGGGTGGCTAAAGGCTTACGAAAGTTTTTGAGTTTTTTATTTTCTGAAAGGAATTGTGCATCTTGGGTTGCAAATACTCAGTACAAATCTTAAACTTCCTGACTATTTCATAAATAGATACTGGTTTAATTGATTTATTGATTGATGTGGTGTTGGTCCATCTACATATAGTTAGCCTTTCAGTGTTAAACTCCTCGGAACAATGAACTAAGATTAGATTTGTGGAGTTTTGGTTGGGGTTTTTTTGACTTGAAGTACTTAGAAGTGGAAAAGAGCAAAGTGTATCTCCAACAAGTATTTCCTATGGTGATAATTTGTCCGCAAGCCTCATTGCTAAAACATCCTGTATTGCCATTGATTCCAAATGAAGTTACTTAAAAGTGTGGATAAGACACATAAGACATGGATTTTCATGACTTAATCCATGTAGCCTTTATCACATACGGACCTTCGAAACTGACATTGACTAATAGTCACAATATTATATTTAGAATGGTAGTTATACATCTTCAGTTTTGAAATGTGTTCTTATATAAATATATATATACATAATATATATATAAAACCTCAATTTTTGTGTAGTTCATAAGTTTAATTCTTTCTCCACAAGCCAATGTGGTGGAGGCTTTTCCTTTTCACTGCATCTTCCACTCTACTCTTTTCAGGAGACGAGATCTTAGTCTAGAGCTTGCTTCTGAGCCAAAGGAACTTTGTCAGTCCTGCCTGAATTCCTAGGCCCTTGTCTCTTATAAAAATATTTTGCTTCTTAGACTTAGGGAATTTGTTCTCCATCCTGTCCTGATGGAGTTGCATCTTCCTCTTAGAAGGCTTTACCAACAGTTTCACCGGTATTATTGGTAGTCTTCTTTCCTTACAGGCTTCCTTAGCACCTCAAGCAGGCTGTCCTTAAATTGACTTGGTGGTAGCTGTAATGCACTCTGAATGAAAGAAGTGAGTACTGTAAATATGGACAGGATGCAATTATTTGTATATATATAATTATACACACACACATATAGATACACACACACAACTTTAGAAAATAAGATTAACTTTTACTCAGAATTTAAGGAACGTAACTGTGGAATCAAAATCACCTATGTAATGCAATATTAAGATTACCTATTATTGCATTGGATTATGAGAATACGTTATTGACATGGATATGCTCACATTTTATGAATTTGTGGGGTTTTCTGGAAAAACTTTCCAGAGCTGTGCTGATGCACTGCAAAATATATAAGAAATATATGAATCAAATAGCAGAAAGAAAACTCACTGACTTTTTTAGCTGTTTTGACAGCATATGTCATACATATGTGACATTTTATCTTGTGTTAACATGTGAGGTGATTTGAATCAGCAGCTTTTCCTCAAGTATGGGGATGTCAAGTTAATAGTTTGCAGCCACACATTTAGTAGTTTTTAACACATTGCAAGACACACCTTTAAAGAAGCAAAGGAGTAAGAAAATTTAACAACCCCAAATGCTAGCTCTGAAGAGCCAGAGAGCTCTTCTGTACGAGCTGAAGAGCAACTGTACTGTGTCAGAGCAAGGTTCTGTCTGGTGCACTATGTTGTCTCTCATAGGGACTAACAGACAATGCTCAGAGGGAAAAAATAAACTGAGTAAGTATGTAGAGCTGCCTCCCCCATGTATCCTCTTAGTCTTTAGTTATTTGTAGTTTAGGGACTTTCTGATTCTCTGTGTTTAGTAGCCCTGAAGAAATTTTTTTTTGTGATTTAGTCCAGTCTCTGCTGAAGCCTGTGTGACATTTGAAAACATGGCGTGGCAAAGAATTACACAGCTTAACTACAGTTTGCTTGAAGAATGGTTTCCCCTTGCTAGGTTTGAATCTGCCATCTCCGAACTTCTGTTGATACCCCCTACCTTCTGACAACTCATTACTGTCGTCAGCATTCAGATATTGTGACAGTGGGCACTAGAAATTCCTAAGATAGATGAATGAGGTGTTTTATCATAATAATTGTTTTGATTTTTAACATCTGGAGTCTAAGATCTATATATTCTGTCTTTGCACGTTTTGGGAGCAGATGTTCACTGTAGCTCCTTTCAACATGTTTCTGTTTTTGTCTTTGACGTCCTACTGTAATGGATTAAAATAAGCAATTTGGCAACTACTCAGGCCTTTAAATAAACTTTAGTAAGTTGGAGAATCATTGCATTTCTCGTGGCGCCAGACCAGCAGCTATCTATATACATGTTTCTTTTCCTCTTATGCAAGGGTTGTTTTCCCCCTTTCCATTTATTAAAATCCTAGTTTATTTATCACTTTTTTAATAAACAAAACGCACAAGAATCATTTTTGCTTTTCATTTTGTTTAACAAAATTAGTAGTTCCTTAAGCATAGTAAATCCAATCCAAAATTTAAGGGAATTAAGCTTATCTACTGTTTGGTGGAAATCAGGTGGAAGTCAATGGTGACAGTGTGGTGAATTAGAGAAAGGTATTTGAACTGGAATTTTATTAGGCACTTCTGCAAATAGAAGTAAGAAGTGTGAAAAAGATGATGAGTCTGAATGCCGTTTCATGCTATACTGTTACATAGCTGTCATGGCTGTTCCACAGAAGCTTCTTGTACAGTCATAGTTATAACAGAAAAGTTTGCTATTAACAATGTGGTTTTCTGTGTTTTCATAGTAAATGAAGATTTTGTTACACTGATTTAAGCACAGGTTCTCCTGCATACTCTTATCCAAGGATAGTCGGATAGTTCAGTATAGTTATATTCTCAGAATAAAAACTGACCCCTGGTATAACAGTATCCTTACATGAGTTTCTAACCACAGTATACCTTTCTATGTTTGCATTTAATGAAGCCATATGTGAAAAATTTCTATATTCTTGTAGTGTATCAATGGCACAATTCCTGACATCTACAGTCTTTAAAGAGATTAAATAGTATCCTTGCAAAAAATCATCTGCCAAACTAAAAAGTATGAAAAGGTGGTGTAAATAGTAATAAATATGATCAGCTAATAATGGATTAAGTCAAGGCATCAAGAAATCCTTCCATTCTAGGTAGTTTAAACTCTCTAGAATCTAGAGTACCTATCTTGAAGTGTATTCTTGTACTACCAAAGATAGTTGCTATATTATTAAGAATTACTGTTAATTGTATTTTGGTTTTGCACAAAGTTGATCATGGAAATTATGTTCTGCCTCAAATAATAATTATCTTCCTTTTTTTAATTGTATAGTGTTTTGGCTGGATATAATGGTACTATCTTTGCCTATGGTCAGACAGGCAGTGGCAAAACTTTCACCATCACAGGAGGAGCAGAACGTTACAGTGATCGAGGCATCATTCCCAGGACTCTATCTTATATTTTTGATAAATTGCAGAAGGTATGGGACATTATTTTCTGTTTATTTTTTATGTCTGGTTTCAAATATTTAACTATTGCAAAATAGTTAAATATTGTTTTTAAAATAATGTTACAGGAAGCTCTAAAACTAATGCTGATGAAAATATCTAACTTGACACAGTACTTACTGTCTGCAAGAATATTTTGTAATTGTTTTGGTTACCTGGTTTATTGCAATAGTTTGAAAATAATGGGCATCATTGGAGGGGGGTTTGTAGTTTGAAAACCCAGGCTGTTTTCAGTTGGTGCAGCATACATTCAGATCACACAAGTGGTTCTCCTTGTATCAGCTCCACTCTGGTTTTGTATTGCATGCATTGCATTCCATTTTGACATTCTATGCAATGAAATGAGTCAATAAGTGAAAGGATGTGTAAGCACACTGATTGTTTATTATGTTTATTATGTTTGTGAGAAATTTCATTTTCTTGTAGTGTCTGAAATACGTACATGAGTGAATACAGTCAATTATTCCAGTGCTTTCATAATTATAAGATGCAAAAGTGAAGAGAGGAGTCTAGTGTAATTTATGTTTTGTCTCTTCATTTGCTCCATCAGGCCTATGACTCATTAATCTTCACATTTTAGCAAAGCTATTTAATTAAGCCAATTTAAATATTATTTTACATTAACATAAATCATTCCACTGTGCTTTTATACTCTGCCATTCATGTACTACAGAGTACCCATCTGTAGACATAAGGGTATATGTCTCATTAATATGACACTAATATGCCCTGTCTCAGTAAGGCTTAACAGCAGTAAGTAATTACTTTGGCTCTTTGGAAGTATGGCTTTGGCAGGTAAATGTACACAGTGTATTGCAGGTGCACAAAACCTTGCCATTGTGGGAATGGAAATGGAAAAACACCCACATGATCGTGTTCCTTTAGACCTTCCGCTGCACTCACACAACCCGCACGGAGGACTTTTGCTGTGGAAAGTGAACAGGTTTATTGTGCAGCTGCCAGCAACAAACATCAACATACCAACTTTCTTTTCTAATGTTAATTATGTCATAAAAACAAAATGGGATGAAAGATAACTAGTATGTTTGTCACCTTCTCGGCACAGAATTGAAAATATTTCCCTCTTCAGACTGGGCTTTGGATCAAAAGCTATACTTAGTTATGCTTATAGACCTATTTCAATTTTCCTGCTTTCAAATCATTGTTTCATATATTTTTTTGCTTAGTGCATTTTAAAGAATCTCTTCTTGATTTTTTATCTTTCCTCTTGCCTTTCTTTTAATATCTTTCCCCTGTTTCATTTCTTTATACCTACAACTGTGGTTTGGAAGGTGGAGAAGAATCATCTGCCTTCTAACCCTAAGTAGGATGAAACAGGAGAAAGTGAAATCAGGGACACAAAATACAAGACTTGTGAAGCTCTTACTTGGACAAAGACAGTGCAATTTGAAACCAAGGAAACAAAACTTTTTTCCCTAAATGAGAACCAAATCAAGCCCTTTGTTTTTAATAACGTCTCCTTTTAATTTAGAAATTCTCCTATTTCCACAGCATCCTGTTTGAACTGTTCCTTACTACATTTTTTCCATCCATCTGTAGTGTATCTTTTAAATGATGTCCCTTGAAATAGTGAACTGTCATTACCAATTAAAAAAAAAAATTAAATGAAAATGACAAGTTATATCTCAAAGTATTTTGCAAAAAAATTGTAATGGATTGGATTATTAAATTTCTACTGTAATATGAGTGCTTTCACAGTGGCTTTGTCTGCTGAAAAGAAGTGACTGATTTTTTATTCTTTTTTTTTTTTTTTGGTTTTGGAAATCATAGCCCACTATTTTGAGGTTTATGTTGTTTGGATTTGGCGTTGGGGCAGGGGAAAATTCTGTCTGCAAAACTCAGTTGTCTTAAATTAGTTTTTGGCAATGTAATTTGCCAAAAGAATTGTGATTGCAGAGAGCAGCTGACATCATGTACAGTGTTCTAATGTTATGATGAAGAGAGTGAAAAGCAGTATGTCACTGATGTTTCTGAATGGAGTAAATCTTATTTTTGTTGCTGTTTTTACTTTCTTTTTGTTTTTTCTTTAAGCATAGTCTTTCTATCCATATTATGAGGGTTTATCTTTTCACAATATTCTTTTTTTTGGTGTAGAAGTGAAAAATGTCATGTTGCATAGTTCTGTAAGCAGGCTCCCATGTTCTAAATATAAACAGACTTTTTTAGGTGTAAGGAATCAATTAAAGATCCCAGACTAAACTCATGGGCATGGTAGGGTTTTGTTGGGGATTTGTGTTTTAGTGGGTTTTGTGTGTCTGTGTGTGCGTGCGTGTGTGTGTGTGTGTGTGAGTTTTGTTTTGGGTTTGTTGTGTTTTTTTCCTTTCTTCTTCTGGAGTCCTTATGCATAACAGTAACAGAACACATGAAAGTATCACAAATTGAACATGTACACCATACCCAGCAAAAGGAAAAGAGTCAAAGTGAGAAAGTAACCTAGAAACCATTGAAATAAATTTGTCTTCTAATCTACCTCTGTTTATAGCACTATTTTTTTTCTTTTCTTATCCAGGACAGCAGTAAAGTGTATACAACTCATGTTTCCTACTTAGAAATCTACAATGAATGTGGTTATGATCTGTTGGACCCAAGACACGAGGCCTCCAAAATGGAAGACTTGCCGTAAGTACTAAGATTACAGAAAATCATCAAAACCAAGAGGAATCATTTTCATATACCCTGTTGCATTGTTTGGGGACTTTTGAAGTTACACTACTGATTTATTCAGAGTACTTTATTTTCACAATTTTATCAGCATTCCCTAAATTTTCTGTTATTTTGTGTGTATGGGGGCTAGGGAGACTAGATGGGAGCAACTGAAGGTGAAAGGATTAAAAATATTTGTTGCTATTATGCAGATGAGATCTCTTGCAGCCACTGACAAGGAGAAGGTGCAATTGTTTTTCTCAAGGCAGCCTGTCTCCTTATGTGTGGCAGAGACATGTAACAGGTGGCATTTCCTTCCAACAGCAATGAGAAAAGCTCCCTGCTTCTATTTGGACCTTTTCCTTCGAGGATAATTATCTTTCTAGAATATGGAATTACAAAATAAGGTAAGTAACAGCTAGGAAATAGGCCACAAGGAACCCCAAAGAACAGTATGCTTCCTTCAGAATGGATGGTTGTTCTAACAGTTGTCATTGATCAGGCACTAGCACCTACTAATGCTTGGAGAGGGTAGTAAACGAAGGTTTGTAGGTCATGAACACTCCAGCTGCTGAAATTAAAGGTTTCTAATTTATAGGAAATCCAAATCCTAGTCTCCAAGTCCAAAATAATAGTTTATAGTCTGTTTTATTCTTTAAATAGCTAAGCAAACACTAAATAGGTGTGAATAATTGAGTTGCTGACTGGAATTCCAAATGCCCTGAAATAATGCTGAGCACCATGAATTTTATCACTCAGCATGATGGTAACAGGTGCATGTAAATAGTGATGAAATCACCACTGGTACAAGAGCAGGAAACATACCGAAAGTTTTCAATGGGGCAACCACACAAAATCAATAGGATTTTATATTGAAATAACGAATTATGTTATTCACATATTATTAAACCATTTTATTAAAAAATTCTTCCAACACAATATTTTATTGTGTTTAAATGGAGCTTTATTTTTCCACACAGTTTTCCACACAGTACGGGATATCTAGGACATGCATGTAGGAAATAAGTTTCAAGATTGATCTTTATAAAAGAAGCTAGAGATTAGGAACACAGCAGATAAATGCAAAGTATGGGACTGGGCTGTGCATTGGTCTCATTGTTTCACTTTCTTCACCTGTAAAATTGAAGTAAAATTTATCGCTTTATGACACATTGGTGCTATAAAGACTGTGTCTATTTACCAATGTCTTTCATGGCAAAGTTTAGGATTCTAATTTAATTTATTACCTACTTCCTGTGCTATGCAGACAAAAATTTTAATCAGAGGCTAATTTGGATAATAATTTAATTTTTGTGTCCATTTTTACAGTAGGTAAAAAATAGTGTTACGCTTTTATTCAACTTATTAAAGGTAATGCTATTCAGTTATTCAAGTTTATTGCATTATTAATTTCACTTGTTAAGTTTTTTGAAATATTTTATCTCAGCTCATTCCATTTAACATTTTATCAAATCAAATTTATTCAAGTCAAAGAAACTGAATTTTATTAATTTAATTGCAACTTTGAAACAGATATTTGGTGGTTGTGTGCTCTGGAAAATATGTCAGATTTTAAAACTAGGTACTGAGTATTTGCTAATAACTGTGAGTTTTAGAATTCTCAAATTAGTTTGTGTATGGTAATTCAATTAAACTAAGGAATAACTCCTTGTTGTGTATAAGGTTATTTTTAAAAGTAAAAGTTGATAGATAATTTGGTTGTAAATTAGGGATAAAGCATACTCAGATAATCATAATTACCTATAAACTTACATAGTGTACACTACTGCAGGATGAGTTTTAGTGAGAAAATAAATTTTTCTATGCAGAGTAACTCATATTAATATGTGCTTTAAGGTTTTACTGTACATGGATATTATTATTTCCACTACATCATTTGTCAATAAAATATGTTCTGTACACTAGAATTATACCTACATGACTCATATTTAACATGTGTAAAAGTATTTAATTAATAAATATGCTTTGTTTATTTTTTAATATTGTAGTTTGGGGATTCAAAACTTAAAAATATATAGTGTCATTCTGATCTAAAAAGGGAGTAAAAATTGCAGGAATGGGTAGTTACATGATTTACTATATTTCAATTACTTGATTAATTTTCATAAATGATAAAGTAGTAGTTACATATAAGTAAATAGTAATTGCATGTTTTAAAATTTATCAGGTGTTTATTACCTAAAATATAGTTACTTTTTCTGAGAATTTTATGTACTTAAGAGCTCTTAATATTTTAGTGTTAGTAAGCAAAATACAAAATAATAACTTTCTCAAGTTTGCTTGAAAGTCGTATTTAATGAGACTATTAAAAAGAACTAATGTTTTTTGTACTTTAAAGGCGTTATATTATGCATAATTTTCTGTTGAACTCCACAGTGGATCATCTAAGCTTTAAGCACCATAAAAAGCCAAAGGCAGGTTATTCACCCAATATTCTTGGGTAAATATTAGCAGTCAGTGCTGATACTTTCCTAAGTATTTAAGATAAACAAGAAGAGTATTGAAGGAATGTGTCATTTTAGAAGAATAAGCAAAAAGATTAGTTAACCTCATATGGTATGCAGATTGTTCTGGAACAGTATTGTTATCCATATTACTGCAAAAGAAAGGGATACAGTTTGAATGAAAGATACATACTTCTGACCTGCAAACTCTGCATTATTGGCTTTATGTTACCAGTTCAATGTAAGGAATAAACACAGATTGCATTCAGGTGATAGAAGTTATGAAAATCTTGTGGGTACACCACAGGCTTGTTGATAGTACTTGAAAAATGAGATATTAAAATAGTATTTGATGCTTAAGGCAAAGTGAATAATAAACATTTTAAAAATTGTCCATTGCATCTAATCATTTCATGATTAGACTTGGAATCTCAGCTCCTGAAGTCAAGGTTTTGTGTGTAGCCATACTTTGTATATTCTGTAGACTATGAAATTTTCATTTTAACGCTCCTTACTTAATTCATCTGAGTCTGCCAGAAGGGAAGAAGCTCTCAGAAAAACAGTTACCACCTTTCTGGAAATAAATTCCTGACAAATGCATGAATGGGCTCCATATATCTGCACATCTCTATGTCTTATCTATATGTATACATATATAGGTTCATACGCAGAATGATGTAATTATTTACATATGCATGCATATGTAGAGGTATGTATACATATACATTTTTTAATATGTATACATAAATAGGTATATTGTTTCTAATAGCTACAGATATTTCTACAACAAATAATGTTGGTTTTGAAATCCCATTAAACTTCTATTTTAACAGAAAAAACCTAGTTTTCTTGATGTTTAGTTGGAATGATATTACATGTAGCCCAAAAAAGATATCATTTGATATACATTAATGTTTTATACAAAATATACTTTAGTGTACAATTGTAACTTGTTTTATTACACAAATCTGACAGTTTTAATTTTGTGACATTGTAGCTGAAACCCAGTATCAGCAGATACAAAAAATATTTGAAGAATCTTACTTGCTAGAATGCAAAAAATTGAATTTGACAGTCTAATTCTATTTGTAGCTGTAGAATTCCATGTTTATACAAGGAAATTATGATTTTTTTCAAACACATAAAAAGTATGAAATTATTGCTATAAAATAAAGCTGGTAGAAGACTATTTAAATACTTACTGCCACCTCATGTTTTCATAAAAGTTTTGCAGGACTGTTTAAATTAGGAATACTTTTCTGAAGCTCTTAATTTACTGTGCATTTGTGAAAGAGCCTTTTATCTCCAACAGGTTCTCTGTTATAGTTTATTTGCAGTTTATGTAACCCAATGTTACTGAATCTAACCAATTTCACTTTAGTTACAACCTACCCATAAAAACTTTTCCTAACTTGTTGTTATTTATTAAGAAGTACAGATTTTTTTTTTATTTTTTTTTTTTTTTTT
>NW_008239647.1:1038346-1100411 GCF_000691975.1 Corvus brachyrhynchos
CCCCAACCTCCATTCACTGCTGGATTTAATCTCCAGCCTGTCCTGCAAGCAGAGCTGGTGGAACTGGGCAACTTTTGCTTGAGAGATGAAGGTGTTCAAATTTTTTTTTTTTTTTTTTTTTTTTTTTTTGGCACCAGATATAACACAAAAGTAAAGGTTGAGGTTATAGAACTGTTAGTCAAGAATGACTGGATTAAGTCAGAGATAACCAAGAGGTTACTGCTTTACCTGTCCTGTGGCAGGGGGCCCTCTTGCATGTGAAGGCAAAGTACATTTCGTGCTGTTTTGCCTTAGAATTACAGTCTAAACTGCAGTAATTGAGGAGCTACTTCTCAAGGAGCTCAGACAACCATTACTCAGGAGTGCTGTAGCCAGGGGAAAACAGAATCTAAATTTCAAGCCCGCAAAAAGTGATTCCCCATTTTTGTGTGAAGATTCTTTAAAGTCCTCTTTGAGAGAGAAGTGTGTAAGTTTTAGTATGATGCTGGCTGACTTTAACAAAACCACACTTTAAGCTGTGAGCTAATTAACTTCAAACATCAACAATAATACCTATCTTAATATATGTTAGTAACATGTAGAACTGTTATGTTCCATGGAGTTAGTGTGAAATACTTCCACTTCAAAACAAAACCTGTTACTGGATATTGGTTAGCTACCTCAAGTGAGTTTATACTCTTCTGTTTCTCTACTGCCCTCCAAGGGCTTTAAGAGTTACCAAATTGCTGACATGGAAAGCTAAAACAACTAGTATAATAATTGCTGTTTTCCTTAACAAAGAAGGATAAAAATAAAAAAGGCTAAAGGAATAATTTTGAACACATAGGAAATATATTTTATTCAGTCTGATTTTTTTATGCAAATAAACCTGATGCTCCTCTCCAGTCTCAACAGTCAGCCCCTTTGAATGGCTGTACCAACTATGTAATGTGGGAACTCACCACCTTCAAGAACTATATTTTCAGGGTTCTGAGAATTACCAGTATTTTAAAACTTCTCCGGTTAATAATAGTATTAGTTCGCTTTTTTTATATGAAATATGTTCTTTAAAAATTAAGAATATTCATTGTGTTACTACTGAATACCAAAGATTAAGACAATACAAAGTTTCGTAAGGTTAGACTTTTCTTTTTGTTAATGAGGAGACAGCTAAAAACAGTTTTGAACCATTTCTTCTAAGATTATGATTTTTTTAAATTACAGTTTAAGCAAATTGCACTTTAAATGTATACAATAACTTCCACATACATAATATATTGGTTATTCACATCCATATTTTATGTTGATTTGTTTCCTGAAAAAGAGTAGAATGTAAGTGAAGCCTTTCTAAGGCAACTTTTCTATAGGCATTTGATGAGTAAATTAATTCAAGACAAATTTTCTTATGAATGTCAAAGCTTATTTAACAAATATCTTCTTGTGAGTTAGATTCTTGAAGTTGCCTGCAAAGTCTAACAGAATTTGTATGTTTTGTTCTTACATGAACCACCAATCTCATTGTTTCAGTTTTGATTCTTTGTTGGATGGTGGGGTGAGGGGAGAGAGAGAGACAGTGCACAGCTTTTTCCAGCTCTCGGAAAGAAAGGCCCCACAACAAACGGCTTAATAGGGTAACCACTTTGGCAAGATGGAATAAGAGGAGGAGGAATACAGGTGGCAAGTAAATCCCATCAGGTGCTGGGTGCCCTGCATTCATGCAGCATTGAACAGAGCTTGAATGGACTTCCCCATGGCACACTGCACAGAGCAGTACAGCTCCTGGCCACAGAGAGAAGGTCTCCCTTTTGCTCTTTTGAGTATTTGTGTAATTTTCTTACAAGGAAACAGCTTCATTCTAGAATGTGCTCTCCTGGGAACTTAGTGAATTTATCCTGCAGCCAAGGGATCTGTGCAGCACAGCACAGACCTGAATGCCGCACTGTGCGTGCAGCACCTCACAGGCTGTGCCTGCTCACGTTCACTGTTACATGAATCATTAACTCCTAAATATGTAACAGTCTCCCAGTCACGTCTATAACATCCAGAACAGCCCAAATTTGTTTTTGCTGTCTCAAAACAGAATCCATTGGAGACAGTGGGAAGGATTTCCTATCACAATGTGACGTGTCAAGCAAGTCTGCACAAGCACTTACTCATCTCATAGTTCTGCCATGTCTCATAAGGAGATTATGCTCTAGGTCTCCACTTGAATGGAAAATCAAATCTGTGTGCTGTTGAAAGTTGTGCTGGTAGCTGAGTAACTTTGTAACCTTACCTCTTGAATAAGTATTGACTTTGTCCTCTGTTGTGGTATTCGGGGAGTTGTACTTCTAAAAGATCATATTTTTGGGATGATACAGAGGATGATTATCCTGACCATTCTTTCTTAAAACCTAAAGTTCCTTGCAGTTTTACAAAACATTACCTATTTGTATCTATTAATTCATTCTGTTCTTCTGGACTGACTCCAAGATGCACACTTGCTGCTTTTCTCTTTTTATCTTTTTCCTAAATTTATTATTGGCTGTGTAGTCTCCTCACAATGAAGTAGTATCACTATATCCTGCTCATGTATTGCCATAGAAGTCGTGTATCTTCATATGTTATTTGTTTGCATCATTATGTTTAATTTTTAAATGTTTATAAAGTTTTGGGATTATTTTAGATTTCTTCAATTCTAAGCCTTGGAGACTTCACAGAGTTTTTCCACTACAAGGTCCAAATTAGGGCTATGAAATTTAAAAGTTTCACTAATATAGAGAAAGCTCTATCAAAATTATTATCATATTATACATTAACTTTATAGCACTGTAAAATAAATAATTTTGTTGTCATTTTGGAACATACCCTTCTGAGGAAGTTTTGGTAGATGCCTCTAGATTTGCAAATTTAGGTTTCCATTTGGAAATATTCCTAATAGTTGCAAGGCCCTTGTATAGGAAGCTGTTGCTATTTTGTGATGTCCCCACGGTTTCCTGTCTAATACAATAATCCTCCAGAGTTTTGTATCCAAACTAATATCTTAATTTTCTGGGAATTTTTTATAATCATTGATCAAAGAGTAGACTGAAAAGATCCTTAAAAGTTTAAACACTATGCCAAATGTGCATAATAAAACAATATCATTTTCCTAAATTATAAAAATAGGTAGAGGATGCTTACCATGCAATTTCAAAATATTAAAACTAGTCAGAGTGTCATACTGTAATGAGAACCACTCTGGGCTTTAATGTGTGATGCACACAGAGATGGAATTGCAGACAGAATACAACTTGTCATTATTAAAAGTTTGACATGCAAGAGCAGAATTGTGCTCTGGGGTTTATGCTTTGAGTGAGGACGCTGAGTTTTCATTGTATTAGAAACGTCTTACACCACCACACAAAAATAAGGCTAACAGTGGGAGGCAATCATACTTGGAAAAGCAGTTGTTATGAGTACTAAAGAAGCTTTGTGTGTACTTTTACATGCAATTTTTCTTGAAAAGACTGAGTGTATTGCAATGTGTTAAAATTATTTCTGTATGTCCATTTGAATGTTTTGGCCATCAGACTGTGAACTACTCCCACAGTATCTAAGAGTAATACTAGGGAATGCTGCTTTGATGCTTGATTTGATTCTGTCAGCTTTTTGGGGGGAAAAAAAGGCAAGCAAAGCAGAACAAAACCCAATCTCTCTGGTTTTGAAGCAACTTGAAGTAATTAACGTGCAAGAACTACCTACGGATAAAAACTCAAGCCCCATACTCCCTCTTGTGGTTTATCTTGAAGAACATGAAAAAATATTTATATACATTATGTACACATATAGGTGTATATGTATAGATAGAAAATGTTATCTGTATTTATACAGAAAATAAAGGTATAGCTTAAATAAAAACATCTTCCAAGTTTTTTAAAAGTTCTAATTTGCTTGTTTTAAATTGTATCAGAACATGTAATTCACCCTGAAGAACATGTTATTCATCCTCAGATGTAGTGTACTTCCGCTTTAATAGATTCTTTTCTCTGGGAGTTTTCCAAATCCAGTGAGGCAACTACTTGGCCTCCATGTTGGATACTATAGAATGTCCCAGTTGAGGAGACCCTAATGGCTACTCAGTAATGCTAATAAAGTTTCATTCTCAGTAACCATTTCAAAAGGAAGAAGATTCTTATTTTAAAGGACTATTTAAAGAAGCGAAAAGGATTTTCAGTAATATTTAGCAGGTCTTCTGGACCTTTTGCCATATCCTTGCTACTTGCATCCAATTTCTTTCTGGGAACTTTAAGTCCTATAGAAGTGGAACTAAGAATATTTCTAACAGTGGGAATAAATAAAAACATTCTGTTTGCTTGCTTTTAATTTAAGAAAGGGATAATTTACAGTTGTAGTTACTACCACTTAAGAAGAATGAAAAGAGAAACAATCTTGATAAATGCAAAGTTATTAGAAACATCTTGACTACAGATGTGTTGATGCTGAAATATTCCATGTCTATTTGTACATCAAAATTATGGTATGCTTTATGTATCATCTGTACTTGGTAACAGCAAACAAACCCCTATGTATTATTTGTTTGTGATGATGCATCTAACCTCTCTCTTGAGATTTTACTATATCTCAAGAAATAAAAATCCCAAAGCTTTCTCTAAACCTTACAGTTTTCTTATATTCCTTTTCTATGTGAAGTTTCATAATAATGGAGGAATTTCATAATAAAAATGAGGTGGCAGTAAAAAAAGAAATTAACACTTGCTTTAATGTGTATCATTTACGTTTTTAGTTCTTTCATTATGATTGCATTTGGGTTTTAGATTTCACCTTTTAGGTGCAATCAAAATGAAAGTATGAAATAATATCACGTTAAAACTCTAGTTTTCATTTGTTGTTTTTATTTTCCATGTAGAAAAGTTGCAATAATGGAAGACTCTGATCAAAACATTCATCTGAAAAACTTGTCTCTTCAGCAAGCAACCAATGAAGAGGAAGCCTTAAACCTACTCTTCCTGGGGGACACCAACAGAATGATTGCTGAGGTGAGATTTGCTGTTTCAAATCTTTCTTAATACCACCAGAGTTAAAATGGTCAAAAACCTCTCTCCTCCTCTCTCAAATAAGATGTATATTTTTGGAAGTTCTTGGAGATAGATTAGTATCCTCTTTTTGAGTATATTTCCACAGTGAAATTAAATAACTGTTTCTCTGATGATAGCTTTCCCTAGTGGAGCTGATTGGTGGTTCTTGATGTCATAACCTACTGAAATTCAAACAAGTAGAATACAAAAATTCTTGTAAACTACAGACTGACTTTTGAATGTGGCATGTATCAGACATGTAAAGATAAGAAAACAGGGTCTTACAAAGCACTGTCAAACATTCCTACTGAAGTTTTTTCCCTGGAAGTGTTCAACGTCAGGTAGAATGGGGTCCTGAGCAACCTGTTCCAGTGGAAGGTGTCCCTACTCATGGAGTGTGATGGGGTTGGGAGGTTGGAATGAGATGATCTTTAAGGTACCTTCAAACTCAAACCATTCTATGATTCTATGATTAAGCACTAAATTGCCTTTGAAGTATTTAATATAAGTCCCCTCTTTTTTTCCTGCTTATTGCATAAGCACATGGTGTTATGTGTAACAAAACAACAAACAAAAAAACCAAAACAATCCTTCCCCCCAAACCAAACAAAAAAACTCCAAACCAACCAAATAAATAAAAGATCCTCACCAAAAATCAAACCCCCAGATGATAGTTCAAAGGAAATTCAAAATAAATATGTGCCAATATTCAAACATAAGCATGTTTTTATTGATTCTGAAAAATTCAAATGAAATGTTTCTGTATCCGACATCTGTAAGGTTCTTTTTTTCCCTCATGCTTGGATATGGAATGTAAATATAAAAAGTGTATTGTATAATGTGAGCACTATCAATGTGTCTTTACTACAATACAGTTAACTCTCTTTTAGAACTTTGTGGGTTTTCTTCCTTTGTAGTTCCAAAAGGATATATCATAAATCATTAACAAGAAAGACACTTAGAGTATGTGAATAGTCAGGTAGTTCTGTGTTCCTGCTGGATGACTACGTGCACCTGGACACAGGGGAAGAAGCATTTGATTACAAAACATAAATAGGCAACCAAAGTGTTTGTTCTCTTTCTCAAGGATGACTATTTCAATGGTTACATTTTGAGAGATGGGAATATGTTAAGGCAAGAGATAATCAACATAAGAGCTTCTCATAAACCTGAGCATTGAGGCAAGGAACTGCTTGATGATATTGAAATAGAAAAATTGGTATCGTGTGAAGGAGAGGAACTTGACAAAGCATAATAGAGGAGACAAGGGTTAATCTAGAGAGCTAAAAAACAGGACTTATGGCATAAAACATAACTTCTCTGGAGATCCATATTTTTAAATCTTGAGTTATGATAATACTTTCTGACCTCTGAAGATTAGAACCCTCTTAAGTAAACTTTAAAGAAAAAGACACAAGATTAATGAACCTAAATAGAAAAGAAAGTAAAATAAATGCTTGAATCATCTTTTTTAATGAAGAAGAGTTTGGCTGTGGAAAAACTCAGGTGACTGTCATGGATCACATTTGGGATCTGTAGCCTCTAAAATTGCAATCTAATGCTTTAACCCTGAATAACTCTTCTTTGAAGAGTGACTATTTAGAAAATAAGAATTACAATTTAATTTTTGCATTGCCTATGCTAATGCAGTCTAACTTGTGGTTTGAGGGCTGCATTTTCCCCTCATCACTGATTGTGCTAAAAAAAAGTCATCACAATATTAAAAGTACTTTATAGGCAACATTCATTCATTCATTCATTAAATGTCAGAACCTAAGGGAACACTTACAACCGAATGCTTCTTTCCCACACTAACTATATAGCCCAAGACAAGGAAAAGAAAGGAAACCAATCTAATTTGTGCAGGATTGCTTTAATAGACAGTGTAGGACTGGTCCTTTGCTCTAGTTTTGATGTGTACTACAAGTTGTGTAAATGGTAAGTTGGAAGACATTTGTGCACAGACAATTCATAATGTAAAAATCCAAATAGGAATTTTTTGTCTCATATTTTGCTAGAGAGAAACAGGCAGAGATCAAAACCAAAAACTGAGTCTTTTGTTGGCAGCTCTGCTGAATGTAAGGAGTCGAATTTTGTTTGTTTTCCAACAAAGCAGTTTCTCGTTACATTTGAATACATAAGAATCTGCAGCAACAGCTTATAAAATCTGAACTGTTTTTTTATTTTTTTTATCTGTTAAAACAATTTTATGATTTCAGTATCTGATATGCATGCTGAGGATTTGAAAATCTAATTTGCAATGTAAGCAGTTGGTAGCAGCAACATCTGAAAAAGCTCCTGTGTGGGAATAAGTGTTTGGCCATTTAGGCAGTGTACTCAAACAATTTTATTTTGGTATACTATTAATATATCTTCAGCTGAAGAGGTCTTTTCTAAGTTCTTGTGATGAGAATCGCATATGACCCCTGTCTTCTGAAATAACACGCCTAAACCTCTGTGATTTTGAGAATTCTTAGGGATTTTAGTATTTCTCTTAAATCAGCAGAGTAAGGTAGCCTCCCAAGGATGCACAGCAATTTCAAAACTGTAAAATCATTTTCTGGGATTAGTACATCTGAGCACTGCAGTTGAATGTAGAGTTAGAATTTATTTTTCCTCTAATGAAAAAGTACATTGATTTAATGAGGAAGGAAATATTTTAGTGCATGGTTTTATACCTATAGCACTCCATTTTTTAAATTTGAGATACAGTGTATACTACACAGAATTTGTTCCATCATTTAAAATGTTTGAAATACACTTGGGGCAATCAGTAAGCTTTTGGCAATTTTAAATATGTTTATTTCAAGAAAGAATTAAACTTAAAGGTTTAAGGATAGCTGTGGGGACTGACTTGTGACCTCTGAATTGAACTAAATCTATTTGTATTTATTGTACGTTAGTATTCTCATGATTTAGAAAGTCACTGATAGTGTTTGACTGATTTTTTTATTGGGTGAAATAGAAAAAATAGGATTTGAGTGTGTGAGCATATGAGATTAAATGTCACTTTTGACAAAAATGCATGGTGCTGCTGTCCAGAAGAAATTGAAACTTTCTGCTTTCCTAGGTTCTTCATTGGTCAATTGCTAATTTATTTCCACTCCAACAGATCTGTTATATTGTAATATTAGCACCAAATGGCATCATCATTTCAGTACAGGTGCTTTCATTTCCATGTGTGGTAAAAAAATCACTGGTCATGCATACTACTTTGAATCATCCTTAAAATGCTTTGGGATTTATATGGATAAAAGGCACTATATAAAATAAGGTTTAATAATATCTTCACCAGGGAATATTAATTATTTTAAAAGTTACCTGAGTTTAGAACTTACCATGGCCTAACTGTGAAGTCGTAGTAAATATGGAAAGATAAAGTATTGCTCTCAGGAAGTGATTGCACCTATTCTGATCCTTATGTTTTCATAGCAACAGTTTTTCAATTTCAATTACGACAAGTGTACCTAAGTGCAACTGAGGAGCCCCTTCACCTGTACCATATTATTTAGAAAGTAAACTAAAGACATGTTAAGGTCTTTCTCATCTACCAGATATAAAGACAGGTACCTCCTTCAATTTATGTGCTCTTCCTTATAGCATCTTTCTGTTGGGACTGGTGGAGTTTATATTAATTAGACAGAGATATCCCTCTGAACTGTGGAATGACTGTAGCTGTCAGAACATCTCCCTGCAGATATCCCTCTGATTGTAGCATGAGTTCAGAGAAAATTGATTTGGTATCAATGTTGGATACTATCAGTACTTTTTTTCCCCCTTGCTCTTCTTTGAAAAGTTCAAAAGCAAAAAAACCTTAAGAAGAAAAAGAAACACTCCTTAAAAGAAAATTTTGTACCTTTTCACTGAGACATTCTCTCAAAAAACTCTGAACACTCTGAATCAGCTTTTCTTTATGCATTGGCTAGTGACTAATTCATTCGTAAAGGAAAACTGTTCTTCTGCTGTCTAAATATTTTGATTCAAGGAAGAAAAGATTCCACTGGAACGATATAAGTTGCCAGGTGGAGGTGGTTTGCAATATGGCCTGAACAACTCCATTTATCACTGGCAAAATTGTTTTGTTCCCATGGTCCTGAACTCTTTTCATGTATTTTCTCTGTCAGAGTGTTTTGGCAGCCATAATCAACACATTATTCTTCCAGGTAGTAGCAGCTTCTGTTAGTCCAGAGCCGATTTTCAAACAGCTTTTCATATGTCTTTGTCCCATTTAAGAAGCTTTCTCTTTCTCAGGTCCTCAACTATTAAGAACTCCATTTAGACCAGTAGCATCCATTTCTGGCTATTATTAGTCAAAACATTTATAATAGAAGCTGCAACAAATAAAAGGTTTGGGAAATACATAAATTCCTATATAGGGAAGAATTCCTGGAGTGTTTTGCTGACTTAAGATAGGTAAGAATTAGATTAAGATGGACAGCTTAGGTTCCAGCAAGTTTTTGTATGTTTCTTGACCTTGTATTCCTTGAAAGAAACATTCAACTCAGAGGCTTCTTCCAGTATGACTGTGCTGTAGATTCTCATTCAAGTAGAAGCCTCCTTCTTTTAACCTTTGTATAAATAGATGTAGTAGTTAAAGTCACAAAGTTTCTATACAATTTATTTAATTTCAGCAAACACAGGTATATTTTTGTCCTGGAATAAAACAAGCCTGGCTAGTATGGCTTGAAATACACCTTGTACATATTTTCCATGATCAAATGAAACACTGATGCTTTACCAAGTCATGATCCTAAATGTTATTGAATTTGTCCTTTACCATGCCACAAATGGGCAGCAACAGATGACCTGGCATTAAGTCCTTTGTAGTGTTCACATGATATTACAAAGCATCTAAAGTCTGCTTATGTGGTTCATGATGTCACAGAATTCCTGGAAAAAATTATTTCTTTGTAAGTAACTGCAGCTCATCAGTTGTTCTATATATAACTCTCACAATAGCAACCATCTGTGAGAACCAGGCCACTCCCCTCTTTCTCTTTTTTTCTTCATCACATCAAATTAGTGTGAGGATGATTTCATATACATATGGTTTGAATACTGCTAACAAAGCCAAAATGAACTCCGAAAACCACTAAAGGAGCATTTTAGTAGTCTCTGAGACACTGTCCAGAAAATTTTGTTTCTGTTTTCAAACTCTCTAAGCAGATGAATGGTGATACTCAGAAGCTGCATATGTAAGATAAGCAATAACCAAACAGAAAAAGGGCTTGTTTTTGGACTGGAGATGCCAACAAGTCATCATTTCTGTTGTGTGCTTTGCATCTACTTGTGTGGTAAAAGTAGAAAAGTATGGGGGGATTATGCAATTAACATTCATTATTGCATCCCATTTAACAGTTTAAATTTTTATTGCTTTATGCTTTCTGCAAGAGTTCTAGCAGAGCTTCCTATATATGGGAACTGCAAAGCAGAGAGAGAATCATACTGGAAAAGGGAGTCTTGGCGTCTTGATTAAACCATGGTTCTACTCTGAAGAAGGACTTCACAGAAATATCAGTTTGGGATTCTAGCCAACGACTTCCAGATCACCTACATTCATTTTTTCATTTACATGAGTAAAAGAAACTGTGGAGAGAAAAGCAATGGAATTTCTAATGACTAGTCCAGCCAAATCTACTTGGAACACACAAAATAAGGTCGTGGCTGGTGTATTGCAATAGACAGTAAAAGCCTAGAGCAAATATTGCCCTGTGCTTTTGGAACTCAGAGCCCTGAAATTATTTTCTTTCATGATCTGAATTTTTTTTTGCCTCTGTTGGCATTAAATGGGTCTGACTAAAAGCACATTTTTAAATACATGAGGTTTTGCTGCAGTGTGAAACTGAAGTTTGCGTAAGAATACTTATTCAGAAGTATGATGATTTCTTCAGCTTCTTTCATAGCAATGTTTGCTTTGTGCTTCCACCGCTGGACCTGACTGATATTTGATCTGGCTTAGACTTGTCTGCAGTATAGTGTGACTGATGCCATGTCTGTAGTGCAAAATATCCCTTAATATCAGTTCTGTCAAGGAGAATGTCCTTAAAATGAATTCTGTTGTGGATTTTGAGCTGGAAGAAATAAAATATCCAGTCCTGCTTCACAGAGCTGCAAATAATAAAATCATAGCTGTCCTAGTAAAATAAGTGAAGTTGGCTCTGATTATTCATGGAATCAGAATTGCTGAATAAAGTACATTTTCACAGCATATAACTTTTCCTTAGTGTAACTGCATTTTAAGTAAGTTTCGGAGTATTTTCTTGCTTGACACCTTTCCCTCAGCCTGTTTATTTTCATTCCAGCACTACAAATCACTTCCCCTTCATTTGCCCAGCCTCACCTCTGAGGACAGCATAGCATGTGACTGCACTCTGATGCTCATTTCACAGGATCATGAATTATAAAATTCTTCATCTGTATAAAATAATAATCAAAATTCTTTTCCCTCTCCCTCTGAGCTTGCCTTTATTAGGTAAAGCAGCCCAAAAGAAAATAGTGCTAGGACTGAAATTTCCTTACAGAATTTTCACCACCATACAAGTGTATGCTATTCCTGCACACTACCTACTTGTTCTCCTGCTGTATGCTGCCGTTTTCTGTATTCTATCACAACTGTTTTCTACAGCTGTGCTGTGGCTGAATCAAGAAACTGATCCAGGTTAAATATCTATGGTTTGCAGTCTTTTTTTTTTTTTTTTTTTTTTTGCTGGATCAGTTCCCAAAACCAATTTCATTGTGCTGGCACTATTAAGGCTGGAAAAAAAAAAAAAAGGAAGCTGAAATGGAGACAATTGAACCAAGTGGTATAGCTGTCCATATTATTCCTGTTAAAGGACCATTCACCTTGCAGTCTTTCTGTTAAGAGCTGTCCTTTCTGGATTAATAAGACAACATCTTCAATACCTGCAATAGGCAGGCCATTTTACCATCTACAGTGTTGCATGCTAAAGCAGACTGTGTGAAAAAAAGCAGTATCTTGGTATAGCTGGGCTGAATCACAGGATATGCCTACATTAAAAGTTACTCCAGAATAACAGAGGAATGAAGTAGAGCCAAGAGATTAATGTAAACAGTGTAACCAGGATTTTTAAATTACTTTTTTTTCAGCAGCTACAAATAAATATAGATTTAGTTGCTAACTCAATAATATTGATTTATGATTTTACTAGTCTATATTTCTGCAGTCAAGCGTTTATGTCATGAAAATAATGTAGTCATACTTGTTACAGTTTATGAATAAAAATACTATCTCTATGCTAAGCCTTTAATCTCCATATATAATCTAAAGCTTTAGCTATTTATGAAATGACGGTAATGAGGAATTATTTTTGATTTAAGTTTCTAACAATACCTTGATACAACTAAACAAAAGGTGCTTTAGATGCTGAAAGATATTTTGTATGTTTTTTAAGAAAAATGCATGTGTGATGGCATATGGTCATTTGAAATCTAAAGTTAAATAACTGAGAGCTGTTTAAAATTTTCAGTTCCACATTTTAAATACATTGAGAAAACCTCTGAAATAATGCTAAGACTGAGCATTTCTAAAAGCTGACGAAGAATATCCATGTGTTAAGGAAGTGTGGCTGTAGTTATTCCCAAAAAATAAATATTTAAAGCCAAACATTTTATGAAAACTCTTGTCATGCCACCTAAAAATATGGTACTGATTTTGCCAAGTAAAATTTTTTAATAAAAGTAAAAATGGAAAAGTTTAAAGCCTTATAGGAAGTCCTAGTCCTAGTTACACTGGTATCTACCTATCAGGAAAAAACAAGGAAGAATTGGTGCACCAATGGGGAAATTAATAACTTCTCGGGGATCAGGAGTTAGTAACTTTCCCTCCAGTCAAGGTGCCCTTTTCCAGTATTCCTCACATAGTAAGGCCACTTGCTTTGCTGATGTCCTCAATGTTACAGTATTTTGGAACAACCTTGATTCCTTGCAGTACAATTTGTCCAGATTAAAGTTATCCAAATATTTTTCCAGAATGTGAATGGCAGGTGAAATCCTTTTGGGGTTTTTTTGCGTATTTATTACATGTCCAATAGATAAAAAATTGGATAGATGATTTCAGTTGCCAGATTATTGAGCTATAAAAAGCTAATTTTATTTATCCACTAAACAGTGAGAGTTCTTTTTCTTCTTATCATTGTAGACACCAATGAATCAAGCCTCAAGCCGATCTCACTGCATTTTCACTATTCACATCTCCAGCAAGGAACCTGGATCTGCAACTATCCGACACTCCAAGTTGCATTTAGTGGACCTTGCTGGTTCAGAACGTGTTGCAAAGACTGGAATTGGAGGTCACTTACTGACAGAAGCCAAATATATCAACCTCTCATTACATTATTTGGAGCAGGTAAAATTGAAATAGAGTAAAAGATTTCTTCCTTTACTACATTCCTGATTAACAACGTGCAATGTTTTGGGAAACTGGATTCCAATATTCACTTAGGATATATTTCACAGGGTTTTTTTAATTATTGACTTGATAGGTCTTCCTTTAAAATAAAATATTTTAATTTAGGGAAAACTTAATAATTAAGCAGTAAAGTTATAGTTGATATACAGGGTAGTATTTCCAAAATAGTGTTCTTGTTTTCTTTGGAATACTAAAGATATTTACAAGACTTCAGCTATATTTCTCCTAAAAACGTTCTTTGTTATCTTCTTCCCCTTCCACAGCTGGGATCAGGATGTATCACTAAAATGGAAGCATTTGGGTTTTATTTGGTTCAAGCATTGTAATATGGTAAATAATTAGGCTCTCTGTCATGTGTTGTTTTATTCCTCTACCAATTCAAGTATTTGATCTTTTTGAGACAGAAGTTATCTTTGGTAATGTATTTATGGAGTGACAACCATAATTGGATTTATACCAATAGAACTCATAGAAATAATAGTAAAAATAATAATAATAATAAATGTCCAGAAATCTTTGTCATTCAGCTGTTGTTACTAAAAAGATTTAGCCTCTTTATTTAAGGTATACTAAAATTCCTAACCTCCTTTCACTGTTGCTTCTTATTTTTCCTCTTTGGAAAAGGCAAATATTGAGAAAATAGATTACTCCTAACTAATCTTATTTATTTAAAAAAAAAATTACTTAAGACAGCAGCAGTGAATGGAAACTTTGGAGATAAAGATTTCCAGTAGAAGGATTTGGTTAATTATTATTATTCATATGTGTTTTAAAATAATTAGATAAGTATTGATTCATTTAGTAAAATTAATTATTTTAGTGTTATATTTTTAAAAATATTATTATGGCTTTAATATATATCTCTCTCTTATCGACCATGATGTTTTACATGTTTGATGTTTATGATGCTTACCAAGTTAAGGTAAGAAACACTTGGCAATGAATTAAACCTCTTTCGTGAATGCTGTGCTATTAAGTTGGAATCACTGAAGATTTTCAAATGTCCCTTTCAGACCTCACACCTGTAAGAGAAATTAATTTCTTCCTGAGACTGAATATATAATGTTTTTTTCACAGTACAGCAAACACTGTTCCTGTTCCTAGAAATTAATTTCTTCGGGGATTCTGATGGAGGATACAGCTTTTTTTCCTAAGGCTTCTTTAAAAATTTTTATGTACAAATATAGCATGTCTGTGAGGTTGTCATTTAGGGAAAAAATAAGGGGGTTAGGGAGAAGAAAAAAGGCTTAACTCTAAAATTAAAATCTGTGCTTTTTAATTTACATTACAGTATATGTGCTATTTAGTAAAATATACAGTTGAGGAATTCATTAAACCTGAAAATTTTGTGGGTGTGTGTATATGAACATTCTTTAGAATTCTGATTAGGAAATATAACTGTTCTACTTGCTGGGAAGAATATTTTTCATTTTTGTGGTGTTCTTCTGTTAACAAAAACTGATCTCTTGGATTTCATTTAATTTATGATCAGAGATATTTCAGTGTCAAAAGAAGAAGCTGAGGTACAGCAGGTGGCAGTCAGTCATTTACTATCACATTGAATTTTTTTCATACCCCTTATTTGTTTAAATTTTACCTTGAAGAAAAATGTCTGTATTTGAGTTGTACTCAAGGGGAGTGACAAGGATCAGTGACTCTAAAATTGACATCTTCAGAATCTAGAAATTATACTCAGGATCCCTTCTTATTTATTGTATGATTTTTTTCTTTTTATTTAGAAGGGAAAAATATTTTGTCATGCAAGCTTTAATTCCTATTTTAGAGAAATACAGTTGGAAATAACCCTTTTGGATTCTGTCTGGGATTGTATATCAATAGAAATGTTTTATAATATTGAATAAAAGACCACCAAAGACAATAAAAATATCTTTTTATTCAGTGGGAATTGAACCATTCAATCCTGACCTTGCAGTGATTAACATTAAAGTGCACAAATCCCTCAAAATCAGCTTATTTAAATTCTCAACTATTTAGTTATCTACTGGTGGTCTAGTGTTGATTTATGCCATTTTGAAATACTTTTCACAGTAAAATAGTCACGAAAATTGATTTGTGTCAAGACGACAATGGGAACACAGTTTTGTGTTAGCACACTTGGTCTACTTGTTAAATATCCGCAGTGTGTTAAAAAGCTCTTCAAATAAATCCACTACACTTTTACTCCAAGCGGCCTCTATGTCTAGAGAAAAATGAGGATGGTTTCATGCAGCTGATCTAAAATGACAGCAGGAACTTAGAAGTCCCTACTACCATATCTAGGTAGCTTTATTTGTCTGAGAGATGTAGTAGCATGTTCTGGAATTACAACTGCAATGTAGCTGTGCATATGTAGATATTCCCTTATGATACAAACATAGCGGATCCTGGACCAAATTTAGAGTCACAAATTAACAGTTAAACTGCCTTGTGATTTGACACTATAATGGAATTATTTCCCCAAAATAACAGAGTACAATGTTCTCACTGCTTTAATGAATATGTTTGTTTACTGTCATTTAACATGTGTTCCATTTAGGGAATGTTGACAGACTTGATCCATTACTGAATGGTTGCTGCCCATATTTACCAAAAAGGGTTTGGTTTTTTTTGGTTTTGGGGGGAGTTGGTTGGTTGGTTGGTTGGTTGGTTGGTTTTCTCTGTAAGGACCAGAGCTTAAGCTTCTAAACTCTACTAGAAATGGGAAGTGGGATGAGAAACATAAAAGATGACCTCTGAAGCAGGCATATGGCTTCAGAGCATGTGATAAACTAAATAGCAAGATATAGGTGTACCTGACAGCTCTGTTTCTGCAAGTGATGCACCCCAAAATCCCCATCTCTTGAGGATTCTCTGAGAGCATGTTTTGGCTGCCTGACGACATGAGGTACTGGTGCAAATCTGTTCCTTGCACAAAGGATGTGTATAGAAACAGGGACTCCTGGGTGCACTTCAGATCATGTCAGAACCACTTGTGAGTCTTGCGCTTTCCTTTATGCTTACCAGTGTTTCCACATGTGTCAGTGGAGTTGAGAGTGAATGTACTTGCTCTACACAATTATGATTCGTATAGGATGCAACTTTACCAAAAGTGCCAAGAGTTCTGACAGCAACTAGGCCTTAAAGTGGTTTGTTTGACCCACTCAAAATGAAAATTTCTGCTTTAGTGATATTATTAAGTTTAGAACTACAAGTACTGTGTCTCTCAGGGCTGCCAGTGTAAGATTTATAGTTTTAACTTTTAACTTTCTGAAGACCATTAAGAGAAACTAATGCCACAAAAAAGTTGCTACTAAATTTTCTAAAATAGCAATTTTTGTAAATGTAGTATGAACAAAATATACACTGGTATGTAACGTTTATTAAAGAAAAACCAACTCCTAATCATTTAGGAGAGCTAGCACATGTATAGCTACAGTATTTCAGTACAGTACTTGGCCACATAAGAGTTCAAATCTTTTATATCACAGGACATCATGGGATAATCTAGCTTTTTATTTAATAATAATTAGATCCCATAATGTAAACAGCTGAGGAGGGAAACTGAGAATAGTAGGTGTACAATTTCCTTTTTGGCCAAGGCATATATATTCTAAACTGAGTCATTTCTTTCCAGCAGTACATTGTAATCATGCACCCTTTTATTTGTGCTTTGCTTTCCAAGACATTTTCTCAGAAATAAATGTATTGGCCTATCTAAGAAGCATGTGTTTCAAGAATGTGTAATTTTTAAAGCATGCTTTAGCAAATTTTGAGGAAGTTTTTACTTTAATACTGTCCATATTTTATTGTTATGGCAGAAAAAATTATGAGGAAGATTTTCAGTGAGTTCCTCCATCTTAGGAAAACTTGTGGGTTTGAGTTTATCGTGTTCAGTTTCCAAGTTGCTGAGAGACTATAAGGTTAGGATATGATAAAATTTAATGTATTTGGTCTTTCAGGTCCAGCTCCTACAAAGACGTATAAAAATGCTGAAATTTAACTTGGAATTCTTTCAATAAAGCCAGTGGGTTTACAGCTAACTGGGTGCATAAGCATAATTTTGTTGTGTCAGAAGTTCCTGAGCAGATTGGTTTTTCTGTTTGTGTGTCAACCATTAATAGACATATAAATGTAAAAGTCTTTTTTTTTTGCTGTTGTTTCAGGTAATAATTGCCCTTGCAGAGAAAAACCGGTCCCACATTCCTTACCGAAACTCTATGATGACCTCAGTGCTAAGAGACAGCCTAGGAGGAAACTGCATGACTACCATGATAGCAACACTTGCTATGGACAAAAGAAACATAGATGTATGCCATTTCTCTCTATCTTGAACAAAAATCTTGTCCCTTCTCTATAGATACTGCTCTTTTGATTTTTAGTATAGATTACAATTCTAGTGTGTAAGCTTTTATTCTTATCTTTTTAAAAGAACATTTTAATTTTATTTCCAGAAGATAATTTTATCAGTGGAAATTGCTGTAGGATATAGACAAATCCTTTAGGAAATAATGCTTTTCTCTAAGTAATCTCAAGTCAAGTAGCAGTTGGGAAATTATTTGCACCTAGTAATGAACTACTCCTTTTTTCAATTTACTGATTTCCTGATGAATAAATGTTTGAGTTATAGAAGTGCATTTCCACTGAAAACCTTGGCAGGACTTCTGTTAGACTTCTTTGGAGTCAAGATTTCATAGAGTATGGTAGACAAATGGAGAGTTCACTAGGAGAGAAAGGGAATTGGGTGGAGTAGTTTGGGATTTATGGAAATTTTTCAAATACTTTTGTGTCCTTTTACCAGTTTCCTGCACTGGAATTATATGTAGTGATGTTTTCTTCTTTTTGTTTACAAACAGGTCTGTAGTTTTTATCAAAGGGTTGTAGTGAATGGGGCTACATCTGGCTGGAGACTGGTCTGCAGTGATGTTCCTCAGGGTTCAGTTCTAGGGCCAGTTCTGTTCCATGCATTCATCAATGAGTTGAATGTCCCATTAGCAAGTTTGCCGATGATACCAAACTTGGAGGTGTTGTTCACTCTCTTGAGGGACAGGAGGCCTTGCAGAGGTTTTCAGATAGATCGGAGCATTAGGCTATGATTATTGAAATGAAATTTAACAAGGGTTCTGCACTTACAGTGGAGTACTGCCCAACACGAGCATCATTTGGGAGACGAGTGGCTGGAAAGTAGTCCTGCAGAAATGGATCCAGGGGTGCTGGTCAGATGAGCAGTGAGCCCTGGCAGCCAATAGGGCACCACATCCTGGGGTATTCAAACACAGCACAACCAGATCAAAAGAGGTGATTATCCTGCTGTTTGCCGTTCTGACCTTGAGCATGGCAAACAGCAGGATAATCACCTCTTTTGTGTGAGTGTGCAGTTCTTTTTTGACTGTGCATTTCTGGGCCTCACAGGTTGAGAAGGATGTGAACGTCCTTGAGTGCAGCCAGAGGAGGAAAACAAAGCTGGTGAAAGGCTGGAAAAAATGTCCAGTGAGGAGCAGCTGAGGAATTTGGGTTTGTCTAGTTTGGAGCAAAGAAGGCTGAGGGTGATCTCATTGTTCTCTACTTCTCCCTGGGGGAAAGTAGAGAGGGAGATGTTGAGTTCTTCTCCCTGTGACGGAATGTATGGGAATAGTTCAAAGCTGCACCAGGTGAGGTTCAGGCTGGACATTAGGAAGCATTTCTTTGAGAGGATGGTCAAACACTGGATCAGGCTGGAGAGGTGGTTGATGCCCCAAGCCTGTCAGTGTTTAAGAGGTGTTTGGACAATGCCCCTAACAATGTGCTTTAACTTGGTCAGGCAGTTGGACTTGCTGATCATTGTAGGTCCCTTCCAAGTGAAATAGTTTCGTCTATTTTATTCTAAAATATGTACCAATGTGAATACATAGAACACTGCTCAAAGCCATTTATAATCTATTTATTTCCTTATTTTCTTAAGATTAAAGCATTCTAATATGAATAAACAAGAAAAGAAAAACTATTTAATCTAAGACTGTTTTCTGAAATACAGTGGAAAGCATTATACTCAAACCATACTTCATCTAGTTACAGATTTTTTCTTTAGGAAACTGGACTTTGCTGTTAAATGAAAACATATTGTTTAGACTTGCAAACATGTAATTATGCAAGCATATTGTCTGGTAACAAATGTGGCTGGGTACATTAGTTAATTTTATTTTAAGCTCCTTGAGATCAGAACCCTTTCATATATCAATTCTCAGGTGTGTGTATCTCACATTGTGTTCTAGATATTATTTTGGAAATATTTAGACCAAGCAATTATCCAGAATAAGCTATTGACAGTTTTCATGTTCTTGCTTTAACGTACACAATCTACACAACAGACCTTATTCTTCGGTCCTCCCAAAAATTAGAAAAAAACAAAATACCTTTCTTGCTCCCCAAAATCTGATATATCCTAATAATATAGATGGATGATAAGCTAATATGTCCGAGTAAAATAAATGGATGATAAATTAATTCCTAATCATTAGAAATGCCAGAATCAGGATAGCTGCATGAGTCATTATTCATAGTTATGTTAGATTTGCATGTTGGTTTGTTTTTTCCATTGGTTATACATTTCATTCACAAACAATGCACAAGACAGAGCTACCCCCAGTATGAATTGAAGTTGTATAATAAAAGCCACTTGCTTAGGGACCTAGTGTTGTTTCTTGTAACAAAGCAGAGAATTCAGAGTAAGAAAGGGCACTCCTATGAAGAAGCCAAATAGATGATTATCCTAGAGAACTAGATTATATTCCTACTTCTACCAATGAGTTTGTACAGAATTTCTTGGATCACTACATCACATTTTTTTTGCTAGTTTTGTGGAGTGCTTGGATGAAGATGTTGATTCTGTATTGTAGATAGGTTAATATAGCTGTAACTGAAGCGGAATGGAAGCTGTTTTGAACAGCATGTCATAGAATGACAACAAATGAATATAATTTTTTTGGTACTTTTGACTTCAGTTTCCATTCTGTTAAGTATAATCATTCCACACACTTGCAGCAAAGAGTATTAATCGATTAATTCTTATAAAGTCCTGAGGTGCTGTGATGATAAGCATGGTAGAAAAATGATTAGGAAATTAGATGTCTGACTTGATTACCATTTTGATGGCATAGAATAAACAAATTGTAAGCTAACATATTGAACAGCGAGAACTGGATTGATTAGCTACTCATTAATTTAACATATGCTGCACACTAAATAAGGCAAAGAGATCTAGTGGAAATGCAGTATGTGTACTGTACATATAACTGTATTTACTATATGTATAGAACCTAATTAAAATCACATTGGCTGATCGTCATTGCACAGGAACAGCAGAGGCAGACATAGAGCCCAACTAATACTGTGTGCAACTCTCTTAACTGTAAGGTCTTCCTTTCCTTTGATCCTCTGTGTATATATTCTGTCTTTAGCAAGAAATATCTTCCCTTATTCAGATACTGAACCTCCATGCACTTAAAGAGACAGAAGTCATGTGGAAAAAGAAGTGTATGAACATAACATTTAAACTGGTATTTTCTTACATTGGAGGACTGAAAACTACAGAATTACTTTGATTATGAAAATAAATTTTGTAACAGTAGTGAATTAATTTAGGGGTTATGTATAAATTCTCTTTTAGATGCAGGCTGCCACATCTCATAAAATTTTATCATACAGTTTCTCAAACATCATTTGAATTTCTAAGACTACTGCCTAATATTCTATGTTTTATTATTTGACCTAACTGTAGACAGTTGCTGGGTTTTTTTTCATTAAATATGTAAGTTTTTTAGGAGGGTCTGGCATTTAAATGTCAGCTGATTGCGAATGAGGGAACAATACTTATAAGGATCTTTGATTTCTTTCTGTGCCTAGATGGAAGTACACACTGGCTGTCACAGAGTTTCCCCAACCAACTCAGTCTTGTATCTTTCTTTTTTTCTGCCTTCCCTTCCTGCTGCTCCCCATCTTAGCTCAGGTGACAGATTTTTGTCTGGTATCATAGTTCCCGTGTACACCTCCTAGTTCCAAGTCTCCTGGCTTGTTTCTCAGTGGTCTTGGACTTCCATTCATCTTCCCTTAATCTCTTTTCCCAGCTTCTTTTACATAAAATTATCTAGTCCCTTTTTTACAAAAAAAAAAAAGAAAAACTTTTACTTAGTTTTCTCTTTTTCTCATCATTCAAAAGTTATTACCTTCTAATTAGCATGGCTTTGTTATCCTACAGTTCCAGCTGCAGACTTACCTGAAACACAGTTGGTCAGGAGATAAACTGGGTCAATAAAATATGTACTATGATTTAACAGTTTTGTATGCCCCTGTCATGAATATGCTAACCTTATTTCCCTTGAATATTATTATTTTGGAATATGAAATGATAGATTATTTCTGTAAGATTGTCAAAAACCAGAAAAGTAGTTTAATGACTTCATTAGCAGTCTGGTCTACTTACCTAGTGCAAAGGTAATTGGAATTCTCTCCTTTCTCTCTTTTTTTTTTTTCCTTCCAGGAATCTATATCAACCTGCAGATTTGCACAGCGAGTTGCTCTTATTAAGAATGAAGCAGTTCTTAATGAAGAAATTGACCCCGCATTGGTGAGAGTTGTCTGGGGACAGAGGGAAGGAGATTGCTTGCTTTAAGTCTTATTAAACAATAGCAGTCAAATTGATGTTGAGGATGTTATACTGCAACATCCAGTGAAACTGTTTTCAGATGCAAGCTCCACCTTTATTTCTATAAAATAACTGCCCCTTTAGGTTTTTTTGTTTTGGATAATTGTAATTAGGTGGATCTTTATAAATCTCTAAAGGCTTTCTAAGCTCTTAAAGCTGAGAAACCCTAACCCCTAAGCCAAACCTAACCTTAACCGTAAGCCAACCCTAACCCAAACACCAACTCTAACCCTAACCAAACCCTAACCCTAACACCAACCCTAACCAAACCCTAACTCTAACCCTAACCAAACCCAGACCCTAACCCTAACCCTCGGCTCAAGGTGGTGGGTGGCATGAGAGGCAGAGCTTAGGGCGATGTGAAGGGGCGGAGCTGGGGATGGTGTGAGAGGAGAAGCCAGAGTTGTTTTGTTTCAGTGATAGTTTCTAAATAATTCCCACAGATAATTGGATGGTTCTAAAACTCTTTAAAATGTACTAAGATTGCTAGTCACTTGATGAAGGCACACGGCTGCACTGAAACAATTTGTGTATTAAAAAGCTAAGAAACATACCCATCCCGAGTCCTTCCTTGAGAATGACTCGAGGAACATTTTAGCTAGGAAGAAAGAACTCCGTGTAGTTACAGTTAGGGAAAAAAGGAAGACAAGCAAAGGAGACGGAAATAGGATTTCCAGAACCTGCAGAATGCTAGATTATATAACATCAGAAGCATTTGTTCTCTAAACCTCAGGGATTATGTAGCTAATGATTTCATTCATTGTTACTTGATAGTAATTAGCATATTTCAGTTACTGTTAATGATTGTGCTTTTATTTTTCATTGTCTCTTGTCCTTGAAGCTCAAAGGGAATAGAAGATCCTTGTCAGGTTTTCACACGGTTTTCTTCTTTATTATTATTTATTTTATTTTTCTTTCCAATCTATTTCTAAAAGCAAGAACATCAGATTTAAAAAAAAAAAAATAAAAACAACCCAGAAAATAAACCCAATAGGCATTGAACAACTTCTTCATTTCTATCTGTCTGTTCTTTTTTTCTTTTCTACATAGACTGTCTAGTAGCAAATAATGCAAGACATTTCTTCCATGGCCACAGAAACCTTTGATAGAGGTAAAACACATGCAGGCTCCTGAACATTTACTACATCCTGTGGACCTATACTCCATGAGTTTGGTATGTCTCACTCTGCAGGATCATTTAGCAAGTAAAGCAAAAGTGGACTCGTGAGAGTTAGAAAACTATCCCCTCTTGTGGAAAAGGCAGGGGAACACAGGTACCTTGAGTTTATACGGCCCTGTGCTCATTGCCCATCTTAAATATATTCCCAGGGTGCAACCTTACTATTCAGTAAAGTGCTTGATTTAAGATTTTTTTCATAAAAATCGAACACAATTTATTGGCAGTATCTATCATCTGTGAGCTGAACACATGGTTTATTAAGGGAGTTCACAATACCTCCTGGTGGATCTGAGTTAAGTCTGATTGTTGCGTAAACTTTAGTCTTCATGATGGAGACTTCCTGACCTTTTACCTTACTAAGAAGATGAATTTGTACCTGTTGTACTTTTAAGTGACTCCTCTTTGAATCTCTCTCACTCATGGTCAAAGAACATAGTTTAAACTGAAAATCAAAGTCTTGAATTAAACCTCATCTCTTCTGACATTCATGTAAAAATAGAAATTTTGTTTTAATAATATTTGAAAATGAATCTTTTATCCATATCCTGAAATTGGTATTTCTGTTGTTGTCAGATTGAAGTTAGTCATGCTAACAAATTTGAACATTGAACACAGAGGCTACTGTCATTCAGCTGTCTACCATTTTACACTCCAGCCCCAAATTTTATTTTCTTGACTCAGTAACTGGCACAAACTACATCAGAATGTGGCAGCAAAATGGGGCAATCTAAAATCAGGGTAAAATGTTTGGCCTTGCAAATTTTTCTAAGTGTTCTTGCAACTTCTCTAATTAACAGTCATCACTTTAATAGATTATTAAATAAAATACTATGCTAGACTTTCAATCTTTATTGTAAAAAATATATCAACTGTAGGTTTAGAGTTAAAAGAAATAATCATATGCATGTTTAGAATATTGTGATTTTTAAAGTAAAAATGCTTATTCAAAATTTAGGAAGTTATTATTAAATTTACTCATTAAAAGAAATAGAAATGTTTGAAAGAGTTTTAACATCTGGTGAAAATATGTGTCATCAGTTTCAACAATCTCATTTCTGGAAAGTGCATGCAATCAAGAGTGATTAATTTTTTCTTGAAAACATTCCTCTCTTGGAAACTTCTTTTGCCCATGGAATTAGTGTATGCATATCCATCTAAAAATATCATATAAAGGGCCATACAAAGGGAGGCTTCATTAAATGACGAACCGTAAAGTATCCAAGAGCCCTCTCATTCGTGTTGTAGACTTACAGATTTGCATATTGCCCTGCTTTGTAGAATTTGGCTTTGAGAGGTTAATGATTAGTAAAATTTGGTTTTATACAGACATTTATTCCCAAGGAACAGTTTCCAAAAATTACTTCCTAGAATTTAAAAATCTAGTTCACTTTTCCATGTAATATTCTCACATTGCTGCTTATTAATATGATTTCATTTCATTATGTTGCTTTATGCTATCAGTTTGTTGCTAGCAACTGATGCATCCTACAAGTATAGTGTGCTATAATTCTAATAATAATGAAATGTTACATGAAAAAGAAGAAAATTTAAGATTTAAATTAAGATAGTATTTTGAAAGTTCTGTTTCTGTAAGGGAAGGAAAAAATACCACTTTTGTTGTGTAGTTGCCTTTCTCTAACAAAGGCATCAGTTCTGAGATGTGTTTTCATTATTAAGAGGCAAAACTAATGAGTCAGAAAAGCTCTTTTTACTCCTTTGTCAAATTGTATTTCTCTTTTGAAAAAAATCTTTTGAACTCTTTCTGTACCACCATATCTTCCAACACAAGAATTTACTGAATTTGGAAGACTTTTCTTGGGTTTATAAATGGAAAAAGAAGGAAAAAAAAGGTGTTTGGTGTATTTAAGGCATTTTGACAGTTTTTAGAAAAGAGACCTTGTTTAAAAAAAGAGAAAACTAAAGTATCATATTTACCTAAACTCAGCCTTCTACTTCAAAAATCATAAACTAACTATTAATTTGTAGGTGATGCTTGGTTTATGCCTTGCTGTTTGTAGATGATTGTCCAGCTGAAAAAGGAGATCCAGGATTTGAAGTATGAGTTGGCACTGGTGACTGGCAAGCAAAGAACGTCAGAGCTTTCCCAAGAAGAGCTACTTCAGTAATGTCTTACATTGCTTTCATTTTCTTCTTTTATTATTATACTTTTCATCAGTTTCTTATTTGCATAAATATTTAAATTCGTCTCAGAATTTTAAACTTCCTTGTGTGAATAATAAAGTGGAGTTAGGTGCCAGTTTAGAATGGCAGATTTCCATGAAAAGCTCTATGAGGCTGCTGGCTGTGTTTTTGCAGCCTCAGCGTTGAGGAAGTGAAGTAAAGTAAATGCAAAGGATGGGAATGCCTGTCAAATGCCAGGCAGAAAGAAGTGTTATATAATAGGGCAGAATTAAAAACAGTCTCTCTCAAAACTGGGTATGCGATCTGAGTAAAGTTCAAGAAATGTTCTTGTGCTGAGAAGTATCCTGCTGCAGTGTTAGTTTGACATAAACCAAAAGAAATTTCACCTTTCTGATCCGCAATTAATCAATGTCTTAAAAGCCAAATATTCTTTTTTCTTTTACTGAACATGCTGTTGAAATGCAGTATTAATTCATGTAAATATGGTGACATTCTGTACTGTAGATCAGTACAGCACAAAAGAACTTTCTATATATGATGTATTTACTTAGGTCTAAATGTTCACAATAACTTAATTCAATTTCTAGGCTTGAAAAATTGATTCTGTAAGATAGGCCTATTTAATCTCTGTACTTCATCTCTATAAAGAAAGTAGTAATTGCCTGATTTTGTTTAATTAGTACATTAACAGTAACCAAATTGAAGCTGTGGGAATATTTGGTCTTTAGTTTCTCTCGGGACTGGTCCAGAAGACAGCTACCAGTGCTAGCAATTTCCCCTGATGCATAGGAGAGTCTGGAGACATGACAGTCTGCTACCTTGAACCTTGAATTTCTCATGCAGATTGTTGCCATTGTTAATCATTTACAGTTAATCAGCAGTTATCAGTATATTCTCCTAACCAGAAATCTCCCTGCATTTCCTACTCAGTTAATATATATTTATCATCTGCCCAAACATATGAGAGTCAAATGCACAAATAACACTACAGAGTAGCGCTAGATGTGACCAAGACTAGCCATTGAAAGAAAAGTACCTTTCTTTGTCATTATATGCAGAATTAAATGCCCTTATTAGTTAGTTTCTTTTTGCCCTGGCAGAAGGATAAAAAGAAACCCTTCTTTTCACCCTTCAGAAGATAACTGACTTTCAGTGATTTTACTCAGACATACTTAAATAAACTATATATTAGTTTAAATAAGTGCATTCCTAACATTATTCTAAAAATCTGTCACATGGATTTTCCACTGTGGTCTTGTTTGCTGCTTGCTTTGTATAGAGAAACTGGGATTTTGGAAATCATTTGGTTTTTCTAAGACCCCACTCACAAATCTTATTTCCTGAGATTTTTACCTGACTTTTTGCCATGAGAATGGCAGTCTTATAAATAGGAATGGGTTATAAGTGTAATGGATTCATGGTTGATTAATTTTTTTACTATGATTATGCAAAGGAAAACTAGGAATGTACCATCTGCATACAATTGCACTGTAGCATCCATCTGGGAGGCTTGGTTTCAGAAATGTGACTAAGAAGTGTGTTAGTTGTATGTTTCTCCTTTTCATCTATGTAGCAGAGTATAGGGTGCATTACACCATCACAAAAAGTTTCTTCTGAGATCATAACAAGGAATTTTTCATCCCATTACTCCAGAAAGAACCAGGGTGGAGACTTTAATGTGTTTCTACCTGTACTGTCACATAGTGAGAAATAACTTCCAAGGACCTTAGATACATTAGGTCAATGCAAAATTTTAAGGTTTCTGAGTCTGTCATTTATTTAGATTTACTCAGGGTCATGTAGCACATGTGTTCATTGTTCCAAAAATAAGTTTTTTCTTGGAACAAATGCCGTGTAATTAAAATATAGAACAGCACTTAAGTACTGCTGACTGGGATATAATAATTTTCCTAAGGATCAATACAAAACAAGAAGGGCCTCAAACAATTAACCTTATCAGTCATCAGTGTGATGTAATTTCAGGGATCATTTTCTTAATATGATTTAAAGTGAAAAAAAGAAGAAAGATTTGGATATACAGAGCTTTTTCAAACAGGCAGAGTGCTAGAGTATAACTGTCACATACATGAGTCAGACTGGCTTGTTCATACTTTGGGCTGCAGTTGGATGGAATGTTGAAAGCTAAGTCAATCTTTTCTAGAACAGTTCAAGGGGAGGAAAATATCAAATGTCAGGGTTTATGAGTTTTGCATTTGTATGTGTTCATGCAAACAGAGTGCTCACAGATAAACAGCTGATGTGGCTCAAACACCCAAATGAAAGTATAATGAAATGATAGTATAAAAAACCACTGTTTCAATGAAAATACGTTTCTGTGGTTTTAAACATTTATACTTTTTGAGCTTGCTTTCATATGGCAATAACATTTGTGACCATGCTGATTTACATGTCTGAGCCTGAGGTCCATAAATGTTCTGAGCATTTATGACAATCAGCAGATAGCATTGAAGTGTTCCGTCTCCAGTTACAGTCTATCAATACATAACACAGCAAATCTTCGTGACACTTCTGTTTATTGGGACTGGCCATCTGAGTCTGGAGCTACTCATTATCTGGAGAGTTTGTACACATTAAAGAATAAATATACAAGTGAGTAGTCCAAACAGAAGTATGGACCTGGATGATGGCTGATAAAGTCATGATTGACTATTACTGGCAAATGTCTATGTTGGGATTCGCATCTAGTTTTGCATCTATAATGAAACCTAAATAATATTATTTATGAGGAGCCATACAGATCAGTTTGTTATGACAGGCAGAAGAAGAAAAGAAATGTATTACAGGTGATAATGCAACATACTGTGTTGTGCTTTATTTCAAGTGGCCACCCAAGAACGGTTCTTAAAAGACTGCTGTTGTAGGGGGTTCTTTTATTATTATTGTTATTATTATTGGTAGTTTTTTTAATATGTCAGAGAGGAAATTCTAATGAAGGTCATTATGTATTTCAAATCCTACTTAGACATTTTTGCTTAGGATTTCTTCTGTTTAAATTTAAATAAACTGTATCTCAACATGTGTATATATATATATGCATATATCTATATAAATAATTCAAGTTTATCTAGTTCTTTTCCAAATTCTTAGACTTTGACCAAAGTCTTACTGTGGTTAATTTTATTGCAAATAATGACTAGCAAGGAGAGGTGCTACAAAGGATAGTCTTATAAAAAATGGATGCATTTTAATCCTTCTTTTTCTGATTCATCATACATATTTTAGCAGAGGTCACAGCAAAATTAATCTGCTGAAAGTATTCTGAGCCTGGGTTATATTTTTTATTCTTTGATGCTGACCACAGATGGTCAAAGGTACAAGACATGTCAGTGAAAAACTCCATGCACTGAGTACATTTTTTTTTTTTTCTCCCCCACACAACTCTTTATCTCAGGCATTTTTCAGTAGAAGACAGATGCCAAAATGAAACTGAGTGGTACATATGTAGATCCAATAATATTTTTTAGTCTAACAAAATGCTTATGGTATTGCGTAGGTTTTTTTGCTCTCTACGTATGTTGCAGGAATTAACTGTTAGTGATTGCCCAGGAAATAAGTATTAATAATATCTGAAAACTGTATTTTGTATTTTTCTCGACTTAATAAGTCAAGAAATTCCAAACATTTCTTGCAATAATGAGCTTCATTCCACTTGTTTACATTCAGAGCATTCCAAATGAAATTGGTGGGCTACTCAATGCAGTTGAAATTGCTAAATATTTGCAGATAGCATATGAATAAGCTGATTTTCCTTCTTGATTGTTTTTTCCTCAGTTAAATCAAAGAAGTATCTTTGGGGATTTATTTTAATTTTTTTTTCAAAAACCTGTCAAATAGGCTTTCCTCATCACTACAATGTCACATTACCATTCACTAAGTTTAAAACAAAATGGGAAACAAATGCTCTTGACTTTTCTTGTGAATGGTAAATTATAATATGACGCAGCTTGCCAGTCGTGTGACTAAAGCTACAGCTGTCTGAAATTCAGAATTCCATGTTAAATGGTGAGCTTTTGCATTACTGTGTCATATTTTTGATTTTATTATTTTGTTCTCATAAATGTTAAACATAAATTAATTCTTCTGCTCTCATTTTGTTTATCTAAATAACACAGAATAAAAAATGCAGCTAGATTACATAAGTGGTTCAGAATGTAGATCATAAAATGCTTCCAAAATCTGAATTGCTTGCTTTGGATCTTACCTTCTACTTCCTCAGCTGTAAAGGGCTGATCTAAATATTTCTGAGCTGGAGAATTAGTTTCTTATTTAAGGAAAAAAAAAAATTAGAAAAGGAGCTCTTTGAACTATTTTTAAAAAGTAGAAAATAACATCATACGTCCCAAATACAAGGAAATTGTACTCTTTCAGGCTTCTGCATTATGCTTTAGAATAGAATTAAATTACCTTCAATTTTTTTTTTTTTTTTTTTTTTTGTGAATTGCATGCCAGAAGTAAAAGGGAGAGTCCTTTTTGTTTGAATCATTTGGGATTTTTTTTTTTTTTTTAAATAATATAAATGAGCTCACTAGCAATTTACAGTGTGTGCCCAGAAAGTCAGGATTTTAAATCAAGGTCCTGCGTTCCAGAGCACCCACACTTCCAGAGTTTTTGCCAGTTGGAAATCTCTAAGAACAGGACCGGAAGTACTGGCTTAGCACTTTAATTTATTAATAACTTTACCTTATTTCTTTCTGATACATATGTTATTACAGGCGCTTCTATTTTTTACTTCAACAGTCATATACTGTTCATCTTACTCAAGTCCTGGAGATCTCATTACTTCTTTCTGTCTTTCATTTTTCTGTTTCAACATTGTGACATCTGTATGCTATCATAGTATTAACAATATTGCACTGTTGTACAATGTAGAGCTTTAACAGTTACTCAGAGTTAAGCTGTTGAACAAATGGCCTCCTTTACAAAACAGAGCAAATGTTCTTATTTGCTGATGTCAGTGTTCAATTTCATTTGCAAGGTGGAAGAAATAAAGGCCTATCACCTTGCCTTTTGTCAACACAGCTTTGCAGACCATAGATCTGTGTAGAAGTTAGCAGATTTAAGAACATGAGCTGTGTAGGCAATATTCAAGAAAAAACAGGCTACCTTACCTATAAAGTAGTCTTAAAATGTCTCACATTAACTGCTTGCTTAGATGCCTGATTTAGAGTGCTCTTAAATCAATGTCTTTTTGTAGAGGATATTTTTTCTCTTACATGTTATGAAATCTTTAGCAACAGCACAGAAAGTTCAGATTCCTAATGCAGGTACCAGCACTACGTGCTTAAATTGTAAATACTTCTCTGTGATCCTGGTTTTTGTTCCAAGGCCCCTCAAAGTAGGGAAAAAAAATCTTATTTAAACTGATCACCTTTAATATTGAAACTATTGAGAGATAATAAACTGTAAAGTTCTTTTCAAAGCTTAGTGAGTTTGTTTCAGCGTGGGGGTGGGAGGGAGGTCTACAATGTACTATGTTCTGTTTTCTAGTGTTCAAAATTATACCCATCATCTAGTGTCATATGGTTTCAAGAAAAATAGTGAAATATGGTATAGCTCATATTAGTGAAGTGTGTGGAGATAACATAACATAGCTCCAGTTGATTATTAAGATTGAAAAAATCTTGGGGCCAATTTTCAAATATATATGACCAAAAAGTGATCATAGAAGCATTTTGAATCTCCCTGAAATTCATGAACACTTTGTCAGCTGAGTTCTTCTGAAAGTACCACTAAATACCTGTTTGCATCTTTTGGAACTTAAATACTTTTTGAAAATCTTTTTCTTTTGAGCTTATACATGTAATTAATAATCTGTGATACTTTGCAGATTTTTTTTAAACTACTTCTGTCTTCTTTACTGTAGGATTATCTTGGTGTTCATCCATATGAGTACTTTTGGCTTCTTTGAATAGCTGTTATGCTTCTCCTATGTTCTTTCATTTTAATTCAAGTTCTTCCTACCTTACAGACATTTTGATTTTTTAAATTTTGATAAACTAAAGGTTAGTTTTCTCTTGCTACTTTTGGATATACTCCAGTGATTAGAACATAACTGTTGTTATGGCCACAAGTATTAGCTGGCAGTGAATAACATTCCTTTATGTATGCGCTTTTGGGTTGTTTTTATAAAGTGCTGTTGAAGAAGGAAATTGTCTACTCAGCAAGCTACTTGACATGTTTCTTCTCTGAAAAAAAAAATTGCGTGTGTAGAATTACAGGCAGTAGGCACCTTTTTCCCTCATAAGCCTGTCTTGATCTTTTTATTGTCTTTATCGGTCCAAATCACCCCTTTTCTTACTGATACAAAGATTTAGAGCTGTGTGCATTTCATCATTGAAATATGATTAATGATTTTCGACTGTGTAGAAACTCTTCTTACATCTGCTTGCCACATGGTAGCCATCTAATTCAGAAGAATCTCCTGTAGTATGTAGTTGTTATAGCACTGTATAGCTATCTTTTAAAAGGTAAAAATCTTCCAGACTGTAGAAATGCAAGACACTCAAAGACTTACTGCTCTTACTACACTGCTCTAAGACTGCACCAAATCAATGCAGACTATACCAGGGCTATGATAGTAACACTATTCTATGAAATATCTACTGAAGGGATTGCACAAAGGCTTATGTAACTGCTTCCACTATTCAGTTACCTTAATTATTATTATTTCACCCAGGAGTTAGCACACGTTTTTTAAATGACAAGTTAAGCTGTTATTTCTGGATACAGAATACAGCATTATTCTCTATATATGTCAGTTATGCTGTCATGTGCACTACCTGTCAGTCAGTAATGTATAACAGATCATCTCAGGGCAATATGGATCTGTTCTGTGTACTTTTATCTTCTGTCATTTGATTGGCAACAATGCCTGGAAATACCTTCCTCTTTTCCCCTTATCTTCCATAGCATTATTCATAAAATCCACTACTTTGAATCTCCATGGTCTTCCCATACTGATGCACACTTGAAGCTAACTTAGCTTCAAGTTAGATGTCCTTATATGTCTTTCTTCTTCAACTATCACTCATTTTTAGATCAGTGGATTCCTAAAATTTGTAGAGATACGGAGTTCCTATTTAAACAATATAGACATTGTTAAACTTAATTTGCAGAATTAATATATTTATTAAAAATTGATATCAATTATGTTACCAATAGGAGAACTATTGTAAAGTCAAGGTAAACAAACTCCTTTAATTAAAACAACCTCTCTGATTACCACAAGGGCTTCATTAGCTGGCTTGTTAGCAGCCTACTTTTCATAAACTTGGATTTTTGCTTGTGAGAGAGTTCACAGCTGACACACAAAATTAATTGTTATTTAAGTGAACTTAATTTTGATACATAACATACAGTGTCAGTGATCAGGGGTTAAAAGGCAAGTTCTCTCAGAAATGAATCATGGCACATAAAGCAAGGTCAAAACAAGTCCTTCCAAATCTGCGTTTTGAGACTGTGCATCCTGCAAACTATTGAGAACTCCAGACTTTAAAAACATACTCTCAGTTGGCTGGGAGTGCTTTTCTGATGCATTTCAGCTGTGTAATTTGCATCCTGGTTCATCCAAACAAATGACTGATTCAGAAGCAGATTTTTAAAAAAATGTAGGTGGGTGTTATTTAATGAATGGGTAAAAGTGAAGTAGCACAGTGCTCATTTAATCATTCTGCAGTTTTGCTATCAGAAAAATTGCACAGAATCTGAAGTAATGCGGATAGGGAAGTTTTGTGATGTATGTGTGGTCTAAACAGTAAGCAGTCTTCATTAAGGAAGAATTTCTGAAGGGTGGAAAGTAACAGAAGAGAAATAAAGTTGGTAATGTAAAACCCGTCTCTAAGCTGCAGTACAGTGTGTGTTTACATTATTTGTAAAAAAAAAAAAGAAAGATATAAAGAGGGAAAGGCTAAACCAAGAACTTGGGCCTGATTTACAGTCACTAATGAAAGAGCACTGTTAGTTTAACACATTTCCATCCCAACTGTTTATGACTGATCTACTGTGAGTTTTCTTCCAAGCATCAGCATAAGGACTTGTGCTTGACACAGCTTGTGGTTTCACATTCTGGTATCATGATTCAAACTTGCCTGGATCAGCACTCTATTACCTTTCTTTTTGTACTAAGTTAGTATGTAAAAGGCCACTATCAAAATTAGTTTTAAATTAATCTTGTCTATTAATCTTGACTATTAAGTCACTTAATAGTCTTCTCTTCATATTGACTTAAAAACTTTTCTGTCTGTGTGTAATATTTCGCTCCTTTTTTTGTTTGTTTGTTGCTTTGTCTTTTTTTTTCTTATGAGCATTGGGAGAGAAAGCCCCGTTCTTTGTTTACTGCTGTTTTTCACAGAAAATGAGTCTTTGTTTAATACTTTCTTATTCTTGCTCCTTTAGAGAATTTCTATTGGGAAAACTATTTTTTCTGATACAGCAGGGTTCTGGCAATAGGCTTCAGCACACCCTTGCTCTTATTAGTGTGAGTTAGCCCTGCTGTTCTCAGGGCAGAACCTTGCAGTACTAAAAGAATGGAAATTTATGAAAAATTGCCTTTGGCGGCTTCATCTACTTTAATAACATTAAACAATGTGGCAGCTGGTGTGGGGTCTGTAGCTCAGATCCAGGAAGCCGTGACTGGTCGGGGGGGATGGTCCCACGAGGAACCATCTTCCAGGGGCTGTGCAGCGTTCCCTCAGCTGCTGGAGTGCCTTTGCAGAGAGGCTAACAGCTCTTTGGTGATTTTCAGCTAGTGATTTCAGCTCTTGCTCTGCGAGACAGTCTCCAGGCCAGACCAGGAGAGACGAGAGGGCCATGTGGCATTCCCACATAGATGACTTTATTGTCCTGCACCTGCGAAAGGCGGCCAGTGACAGGCTTGCTCTACCGACTGAGCTATCCAGGCTTCTTTTATGGGGATACAAAGGTGGGTGTGAGAGGCCAATGGGTTACAAAGCCAAATGGGTTACAAAAAGCCAAAGGATCTACATAGGGTCTCCCAGAGGATCATGGTTCTGTGTCCTCTGTCGCCGTAACTGAACAGTGCTGCCTTTTCCAAGGGGATTCTGCTGGGAGGTTGTGCAATCTCTTTATCAGCAGGCTTCCCTCCAGGGCAGGGGCTGGGCATATCCCACAAAGCCATATTTAATGCTCTATACTTTACCTTACAAAATACAAGAGAAAAGGGGAAAAAAAAGGGAACCAGTTTGGATCTCCATGAGTTATAAGAGACATCTTCATACGACACTGATTTTCCTGTCGTGTGACATTAACTGTGTTCATCCATGCTCAGTTTTGATTAGCACAAATTCTGCATGGAAACATTATTGAGAGCCTTACTAAGCTAAAACTAAAGAATGCAGCAGCTGGTTTGCTAATGTTACTAACTACAACAAACAAAAGACTATTAGTTTAATATTTGTTTCTACACAAAAATAGAGCTTTTAGGATTTCCAAAATATACTTTTAGGTTTGGGGGTTTTTTTAATGTTAGTTTAATATTTCAGTGCAAGTATCTTGTGCCTAGGTACTTCTATTTCAGGTTAATGGAGCCTTTTCTGATGTAACTCCCCAGTATAACAAAATTCCCTCAAATTTAAAGAAATTAAATTGACCATCTTATGTTAGAAGAATACGAAATTCTGAAATACATATACATACTGCATATTTCCACTGAGCAGTTAAGTGTGACAAGTAGCAATTCAGTAATTTTCAATTCAGTGCTTGTACCTAGTTCAATAATTAGGTTTCCACTGAATTTCAGTTAATTAATCAGCTTCCCATCATGGCTTTTTTCCATCAAGTTGACTTTAAAAACAGAGCAGTGTGAATTCTTAGAGCTAAGTATATTTTTATAAGGATCTCTCCAGTGTGAAATAAAATTCCTGGTGTTGATCTTCAGATGCTAGTACAGAGATCATCTCTTCATCCAGTTTTCTGCTCCAGTGAATGGCAGGTATTTGTTACTTGGTTTTTGGTGTCATTTCATTACAAGGTCTTTGGCTCGATTATCTTGAATTTTAATTTTAGTAGGGGATTATTCTTTTTGCTACCAATTTATATGTTGCAAAGCTCATTTTGTACATTAATACAGAGAAATAGAATGTCAAAACAGGAATTTATTTCTTCAGCAGTCCATCTCTTTTATAACAAGGTCCAGCACTGCTGTAATGCTAGTCTTCATAAGATAGTCAAGAAAGGAAAACAAAATATCATACTATAAGGAGCAGAGTTCACATATATTCAATATTATGGAAAGTGGTTTAGGGTGTTTGTTAGTTGGCTTTTTTTTCTTCTTAATTCTAACTGGTTTTCATTATATGCTTGAACCAAAGCATTTGGGCTTTTTTCCTTCCCTCTGGTTTATGAGTTACCTTGGCACTCTCAGTCATGTTGTAGAACCTATGTATATGATTTTTCTAAATTATTTTCCCATTGATTTTGGCAATATGTGCCATGGGGAAATTAAGGTTCAGCCTGGGTTGCTTTGGGAGAAGAAAAGCTCATTAACGTACTTAGAAAATTTTCATATATATTTTTCAGGTATAAATTCTGTGCCAAGCATGTTCTTTCCTTTAGCAAGTTCATTAACAAAATGCCCTTGTTTGAGCAGCTTTATTTCCTAATTTCTGTTTTGAGAGGATGGGAAAATGCTGGCCATTATCCTTGGCATAATAGCATAAGTAAATATAAGGATTGATTGCTCAGGTGTTTTTGAAAGAAACTCTATTCTCAACTCTTAGACAAAATAGGACATACTGACAGACTAAGAGAGGTCTAGGTGTATGGTCTCAGGGCTGAGCCACAATAGCTGACTAAAAATACTTTTATTTCCTATGCCTTTTTGTTGTTTTACTATGACTGAGTTGAAAGAAGGTCCTTTAGAAAGAGAACACTTTTATTTTACCTCATGATTTCATATTACCTTTGTTCTGATACATACCCATGCCTCTGCATTGGCCAGTAAAGCAAGATTTGCTAGAAAGTTCTCTGGATTTCTTGTTCTCTGTGAGTTTCTTGCCCCTCTTAAACACCTAGACCCTACCTTGTTCAGTGTTGGGGTGTTTAATGTGTTTTTCTGGTTCAGTTCTTGCTGACATATATTCTTGCAAAAGTCTTTTGTTTGAGGAAAGCTGTTTGATGCGCATTCTCCTTGTAGAGAACTAAGGATCAAACGTAGGTGGCTATATCAGAAGATGCTATTATTGCTGAGGAGAATGGTATTATCCATCTCTCGAAAGTTACAGAATAAAAAACAAAAGCTATTTTGGTTCTCCTTTATTTCCAAAAACGTTTTTCTCACTGTCTCTCTATTGGAGGATGACTACAGCCTGTGCATGGTTTTGACTACAAAGAATGTGTTGGACTTGTAACTGTAGGTGCCCTATATGAATTTCATAAATTTTTTAGAGCCCTATTTTATGTAATTTTGTGCTCTAGTTTTCATATATTCCATATATTTAATTTTATTTTTATGGATGTATTTAGAGATAAATAATAAACTGATTTAGTCAGGAATATGAGAAGTAAAAGGATATTCATCTTGTAAGTTTTATTGTCATTTGTTTTTGTGCCACCTAGCAAACAGATATACCTTGTCTAATATATGTTAGGAAAAAGTAAATGTACAGTCAGTATTCTTTTTTTATGCTTATTCTCATCTGTGGTTTTTTTCCCTTGCCCTGTGATTCTTCATTGTCTCCTTGATTAATCTTGTGAATGTTTCTGGAAATGAAGTAGCACTGTTGTCTTTTTTTCAATTTGTAAAACTGAAGATCTTGTTACTGTACAAATTCGTATGTTGTTTTGACAGTTTTTGAGCTGCTAAATAACTTAAACAAAAGATGGTTCAGTTTAATAAGATATACTCATTGAGAAGAGAATCTTCAAGTTGCCTCTGTATCGTATGGTTTATTTTGTACCTTTGTTTAGTGCTTCAATATTCTGGAAGAACTCCCAGAATATCCAGCATGTTGGCAGACTGTGTGTTTATTTTAGAAAGAGTTCTGGTGTATTTTACATGGAAACCTAAAAGAATGAGGGAGGCAGTGATTTCTTTTGCTGTTATTCATGGGGATTTGCATGGCTGGTTTTGTTTTTTAATTTATTTTTCTTTTTGTTCTATCCGTAGCATTTAGACTCGGATGGTCTGTTCCTTTTCTTGTTCTCATTCTTAACAATGAAATATTGAAAATTTATCTAAAAATACACTGACAATGTAGTGTTTCCTGCAACTGGGAAAGAGGCTGAATTGGTTTATAACTTCTGATTTACATTGTGCTATTTCAGACTTGACTTGGTGCTCAGATCTCTTTTCGCTCCTATATACTACTTGGAAATCAAAAAATGAATTGGACTGTTGTGTTTTTTCAAGAATTCAAAACACATTAAAGGTAATGTAAGAGAGAGGAAATAGCATCCTATATCTATAACTACAGCTTGTCTAATTTGGTATACTTAACAAATGAACCTTGATTCTTGACTGGAAAATAATAATTTCAAAAAATAGAGCATTATGTTTCAGGAATTATATATTCTTTATCTTTCTCTTAAAATATTTTCAGATTATGGTAATGGTAATTGTGCAAGTTAGTGCAATTTTTTTTATTGATTCCCGTAGCCTAAATCTGTTGTAATCTGAGTATGGGTAAATCCCTGGCAACCAGATAATCTTTGAAAGGTTAAAACATCTCCTTCATAATTTCTATTTCAAGATCAAAGGCCCATTTTTATAGATGACTTCATATAGTCAGTCTAGACAATCTAATTATCAAAAAATATTTTTACTTGTTTCCTCTTTCTTACTGAAACCAATAAGGTACTTAAGATAGTGACAAATACTGACTTATTCTGTGTCTGTGTAATCACAGACATTTTCTCATTATTAGTATAAATGCCTTTCTTTTCCCAGTGCTTACACAAATGCCTACCTCCATGTATGAAGGACTAATTCTCCTGCCCTTTGTGCTTAGTGTGTCTACAGAGAGCATGAGTAACTTTGTACTATTGGCTTCTGTTCTGTTGTACTCTTAATGTAATAAAAAGTCATGGAGCAATAAGTAAAATTTTGGTTTCTTTTACTGAGTAAATTTTGTGGTCTCTTAAGCTGAGAAGCAAGTCACTTCCAGTAATTCTTCTGTTGCTAATATTTCTCTTTAAATGTCCTCTCCTTCAAGCTCTCCACGTGTACAGGTCACGTTGACTTCAGGGAGTGTCCTACAATTTCAGAAGTTGTGAATTTTGGACATTCAATGAGTGGAATAGACAACATATATGGCTCTAGTTATTTAACTGAAACAAAGAAAATGAGAAAGCAAAGTTTGTCTGAAACTGACCCTCTTGTTTCCTTTTTCTTCTGTTTTGAGTATTGGCACTTTCCTATCTCTAGAGGAGATAAATACCAAAACTTTCTGTTATGTTTTCCAATTTTCATTCCAGTCTTGCAGCTACTGATTTTCAGATATTTATGTCCTGAAAATAATGATTTTTTTTTAATGATTGTTGTGTATCTCATTTTTTCACTCTCCAGCAGGGATTTCCTATTACTGTAATGTGAGGAATTTCAGTAAGAGAAATCTTCAGAAGCAGAGAAACACCAGAAAACATACTCAAGGGTGAACTTTGGATGCTGTGATATTATAATGCCTAAAATTTTTGTATGTGGTTACAGAAAAGTGATTCCAATAATAAAATGGCAACAAGATTCCCAGTCCTGTAACTGAAGAGGATAAATGGCTATGAAGTTACATTCAGAAGGCTTGCATATTAAGTGGGGAGCTGAACAAAAATAGTCCAAAAGACACACTAGGCGCAGAGATGAGCTCTTGCCCTTCTTGGCAGCTGGGCACTTGATGCAGCTACCTTAGATACCCTGGCTCAGGCTCAGAACTTAAGTTCATCTTCTGAGGATGATAACCTAAATAAACATTTAAATGATAAAATTATGCTTTACAGGGCATATGCCTGTCATTGTTGCTTACCATTTGCCTACTAAATAATTGAAACAGCATTTTTCAGGAACTAGGAAGCCATAAATCTAAACCCAGTTGATGGAGTTTGGATTTGCACTTGCAGTTTTCCAGAAATGTGCTTTAGTAAGTGGGTTAAGGGTCTAGTTTGGGCTTAGAAATCCTCTTTCCTTTGTTTTGAGAATTAGCTGCTATACATCCTGAAATATGAGACCTGGAAAGAGGGTGACAGCATGCAAAAGGAAGTCTGACTCTATCTGTATAGATGCGATAACCAGCCTAGAACATGCTATATTATGCCTATGTAGGTTTCCAGTCTGATAATTTTAATTTGGTTTTGCAAAATAAAGAAGGTGCTTCTCTGTGCCAGATTGTCTTATGAAGACCAAATTACGGAAATAATTGTTTCTCCCTGAGGAAGATTTTGTTAGTTGTTTGTAAAGAACACGTTGCAAGAGAATAAAATGCTAACTACATTTCATTACTCAGAGGAAGAGCAGTAGGTCCTTGAGAAATGTATAAATATCTGCATTAAAAGATAGTATGCCTTGCTTGGTGATTGGAGCAGGTAATTTATGCATGAAAGCTATGCTATCTGCTGACTATTGTAATAGAAAAAGTAGACTTTTCTTTTGCACAAATAGTCGTATATAGTAACAAACCCTATGCCCAAAACCTCTTAAAATCTAGTCTTCTGAGACAGCAGGTTTTAAGTCTTTTCAATTAAGAGATAGCAGAAGAGCAAAAGTTTATACAATAAATGAGAAAAAGAAAATATTCCTTCTTAGATGCTTTTAGTTCTAGAACTGCTCCTTAGCATGTGCCAGTCTGTTCAGATTTGCAGTTGTAGAATCTTCAGTATCAAATGCAGCTTTCATTAATCAGAACAAAAGTACATTTCAAATGCTTGGACCTGGAAGAAAAATAGCCTGCTAATATCAGGCAGCTTGGTACATTTTGTATTGCATTTGATGCGCCATTTTGCAGAGTTGTCTGCTTGTTTGTGATATTTTTTTCTTCCCTTAAAAAACGCTATGTATTTCCAGGTTGGATGAGTTAATTGAAACATTTCTCGAAGATAATGATCCTGGTAGCTCTCTGGATGTTGGTGCTGACATGCGCAAGATCAAGTATTGCTTTGCTCACATGAAGGTATTTTTTTTAAACAGAGATGAAAGCGTAGCTGGCACTGAAAATAGCTTGGAGATATTCATGGTTGAAAAGTGTTAGAAGAAATGAAATGCAGTGGAGAGGTACTGGAAAAGTAATTGAAAAACAATTGAACTTTAAAGTGCGTGGAGGAGTCACGGAAAACTTAAATTTATCTGGAAAAATTCAGCAGCATTTTATAGAAACATCAGCAAGGATCCCAGCATGCAGTAAATTGCAAGAGAGCACTGGGAGCTACTGGAATCAACAAGACAAGTTATTTGTATATGGATAGATATTCCCATCTGTATTTCCAGCATTACTGAGGCTTTATTTTGGACAAACTGTGTTGAAAGTGATAAAAATGTAGATTAAGAACAGTATATCCCTTTATGTGTTACACTAATTCTTCTGAAGGTGTTGCAAGCCCTTCTGAATCATTGAGCGAAAAAGATACACTTGATAATTGTGAAATTAATGGGGAAAGCAATAGAAGATAATACTTTTCTGTATTTTGGGATATAGATTTTCCAAAATAATAGTGTATACATCCCTGATCCTAATTTATTGTCCTTAAGTAATTAGTTTTTAATTATACTTTTAATACTGAAAATCCTTTGATGCTAGAGAACACTGGAATTTATGTGTAGAAAGAGTAAAATAAACTGTACCCTTGCAAGTGAAGATTAAAAAATACAATTTGTTTCATACTTGACACAATGGATATAATGTGACAATCGACTGTGGCATGATTTTTTTTCTGTCAAGGGTCTAGAAAGGTTTTACCTTTCTTACTATAGCTAGACTCTCAGAATAGAATATAGAGATGGAGGCAAAGTTAAAGGGGTGTGGTTTTTTGTTTCTCCTAATAGCAAATAATGAATCGTCCAATGACTTCTGGAAAAAAACTGCTCTCACAAGACACCTCTGAAGAAAAATACAGTAACAAAGAAGCAGAAGAAGAACTGGAAAAATTGAAAGGACTTCTGCAACAAAGAGACAATGAAATCAGTATCCTTTTTGAGGGAAAAAGTATTGTTTGGGTTTGAGATGATCTGACTTACAACCATTTTTCTTTGTGTGAGAGAGTCTGTACTGTGTTAAAGCAAATACTCAATTCCCAGCTTTTATGTGACAGGAATTCTGCTTTGCACCTGCTTCTCTTTCAGTTTTTACCCAAATCAGAACCCTGGATCCAAGCAACACTTAGGTTTAGAATGGTCTGGCCAGTAGCCAATTACTGTGGATTAGGCCACACCTAAAACATTCACCTCAAGCAAATTAAGCTACTTTTTAGAGGGGGAAACTCCGATGCTGTATAAAGACCAATCTATTACCTTAAAAAGAATAGAATTTCCTGTATGTGTTATTTTTAGCCAAATGAAGTGTTGCTTTGGGGACTGCTGGGCTATTTGCCCTTAGAACAAATATAAAACTTGCACGTTTTACACTTAAATTTAAAGCATTTTGCACATAAGAATGCTAAACTGCTCAGATGTGCTTTGTCCATTTCACTGCCTCACAGGAAACACGAGTAGCCGCACTGCAGCGCTATGGGTGGGAGATATTTTTAGCAGGTTGACAGATGTGTGGGCAAACCGCAGCCACTGTGACCCCAGCTTTGTGGCTACTCAGTGAGGAATGTTTGTAATAGAGCAGAGAAATGAAAATGTGGGGTTGTTGAATGTAAAGGTAACGGGTTCTTTCGCAGTTATTAGTAAAGAGCAAACTCGGTTTCATTCTTTGTGCTTAAGAATTCCAGCTCAATTTTAGGTGTCAAATGAGAATGGCATTTTTCTCTGGGGTGTAGCATGTTACCCGTCTGAACTGAGGTGGCAGGAGAGCTTTCCTATTTCAGTTCTGTCACAGATGATAAGATTTTGTTTTTCCAAGGTGCAGTTTCAAATAAATTTAGCTAAAACACTGACTCATTCCTTTCAAAAAATTCTTCAGTTTTTTAATGTGAATTTTAATATCTGAATTCCCAGAAACACTTCCTCCTAAACAAATTTTTTCATTAGTATGAGAAAAAAACCAAAATATCTCTATCAAATCCACTTGTGCTCAACAGATTTATACAGCTTTGCTCACAGAAATAAAACGAGGAAACTTGTGTAAATCCATGTAAGAATTAAATAGAAAGAATATAGGAATTTAGACTTTGAAGACAAGACTGATTTAGGGAGTCTGCAGTGGCTAAGTGACAGTACATCATCACTGGAAAATTAATAAGATGTCTAACGTGATGAAGTGGTGGGAAGTATGGAAGGTGTTGAATAAACTATGAGTTCCTTCTTGCCTACAGTAGCTAGAAGCTATCATAAAACCTGAATTGGAAAGTGTTTTATTATTATTACCTAGTCCAGTTAATAATATTCCCCAAACACTACTTAGATTTTCTGCTGTTCATTTAGAAGATTAATTAGGATTAAAAAGAATAGCATATAAAAAAAACATATCACAGGGACTTCAGCGTTCATGATTGAATGCATGCAGGATTTCCACTATACTTCTTCCATAAGCTCTTAGGCAAAATGTATTTAAATCTAATACACTTCCAGTAAATTCAGTGTTATTGCAAGAAATTTCCTAAAGACTTTTTTTGCATTTTAGTAAACCTTATTGTGAAAAGCTTACAGATGAAATACACTTGCAAGGTTACCTGTAAGTTAAGAGCTTTTTCTTTTGTTTGGAAGTCTTGTTTATTGCAGAATTTAAAAAATAAAAAGAGTCTACCATGATAGCAACGAGATCCTGTTTGTCTGTAAATGCTTTTATCAGGAGTTGATTGAATGGGATCAGCAATTGGGGTCAATGTGTGACTTGGTTATTGTTTTAGTAAGAATTAATCTGCTGTTTGGAAAAACTGAGGTGGATGAAAATAATTGCAAAGAATGTGTCCAACTTTAAGTTCACATTCGTACATATGCTTCCATAATGTGAATTGTTCCACTTTGAAAAAAAAAAAAATACTTATGGATAAACAATGATGATTGTTGCTTTAAAAAAAAAAAAGTAATTATTTCCTTAATATATCTTGCAGATATTCTGGTAACTATGCTAAAAAAAGAAAAAAAGAAAGCACTAGATGCTCTTTCCCAGCTTAATGCCACCTCTGCTGGTTCTACAGTCTTGGAGCAGTCTCCTTCTATGAGCCTGGAAGAAAGTCAGAGTCCATCTAGATGTTTTAGTCTGAAAGAGGCAAAAGATTTCAGCTCTTCCGTTCCCAGACCACCTTTTCTTTCCAGAGAAACAGGTTAGTGCAATTAATTAAGTGAGCAGTTATTGGATTATTGCAATATGATTTACAACATATCATTCAAATGTGAACCAAAACAAGGAAGCTTTGTTTTCAGTATCAGTCATATTGTTCTAATTCTGTATCTACAAATGCAGGGTTTTAAATTTAAATCCCCCTAAAGGTGCTGATGTCTTTTACAAACTTATGTGCATACCTCTTGAACAGCCCTGTGGAACCATAGTATAACTTCAGTTGCAAGCCCTTGATTCTTTGAGTAAATTCGCAGAAAAAAATGGGGCTTTGAGCATAATTCACTTAAAAATATTAGGAAATTATTTTCCCTTGGAAGATCCATTTCCATTTATCCATATAAATGATACTACGGGATTTAAATTCATGTTTAAATCATTGTAGAAGCAACTCAAACGATGGAAATAATATTGACCACTTAGCATGGATTACATAAGTAGGGCAGTTTTTAGAGTGGTTATTTGAAAAGGGTTGACTGTTGAGCATTGAAATTTTCTTTCCTTACATCATTTAAGCTGGTTATTTATGATAATAAGTAACAATATTCTTGCAAGTTGTTCATTTCAAAGTCCACATTAAAAAACTTCCAGTAACTGTAGACAGATTTTTCTTGCATGGTTTCATGTTTTCTTCATTTTCTAGTTGAATTGTTCAAATAAAAAGATTTTTTGGTGTCGGTAGGTTCTAGAAGTGCTTATGTTTTTGTTGATAAAGAACATACCTCATCCTAGATTATCACATATAATTATTACATATTAATGATTATATTTCTGTATACTTTTTCTGCATTTGGCGGGGGGTAGCTGAAAGAAAAGAGAGTTTTCAGCTTGAAACTCAGACATGGCAGGTGGCAAGTAGAAACTTAGGTTTTGTTAGAGTACCAGTGGGAATGGAGTTCTTAACCTATTTAAGGTTGCCAACTATCCTCTAAAATTGCATTGTAATCGAACTAGTCAATTGTCACACTTGTTATTTTGTTTCAGTTGCTCAGCTACTGAGGAATTCCCTTTGCCTTCTACTTTCCCTATTTACCATGCTTCTTCTCATTTTATAGGAAAAATTTATTGGATTTGGTGTCACAATAGTATTAACTAAATGTAATCATGTCCTTCTAACACAAAGCTTTTCATTACCTCAGAAATATGCTAGCAAATAATAGTTTTATTTTATCAACAAATGACTAGTATAATTGCATATTTTTTATAGTGACACTTACACTTCAGTCTTTAAAAAAACCCTCACATTAGCAAATTCTTTGTTTTGATCAATGCTTTCTCTTTTTGCGAACATTTGTGTAGGTATGTTCATATGAGTTTTCTCTGAACATAAAGTAGGAACCAGCATGTCAGCTCAAGTTGTCTGGATTGTGGAACCTTATCTCCTGCACTCTGCAGTGGCAAGGCCAGGCTGGATGGGGCCCTGAGCAACCTGGTCTAGTGGAAGGTGTCCCTGCCCATAGCCAGGGGTTTTGGAACTCAATCATCTTCAAGGTCCCTTCCAAACCAAACTATTTTGTGGTCCTTTGCTAAGTTTAGACAAGGCACCATTCCCACTCGAGCACAGATCCTCATTTTTCATCTATTGAAAGCCTGAAAATAATGTTCATCCTTATAAAATTATCCATTAATTTCAAAATCTATCTGAACTGTATACATATGCCTTTTGTCTATAGGCTTTAAGAATTCGCTAAAGACTGTGAAAGGACTTGGGCCTGAGCCAAGGCCAAACTCCCAGGTAGAAGCTTTAGTGTAATATTAAAGCTATTCTTCATCACTTAAACACTTTGCATACTTTACATTATTTATGAAAATTCCAATTTACGGCACAAAGACTGTGATATGTTAAGTTTTTTAACAATCTAGCTTGCTTTATTTGGTTGTGTACTCTCAAACCTGCCATCAGCCTGATTTAATTCAATATAACACGGTATTTCTAGTGTCTCTGATGTGTTTTCCATTTTCCTATCTCATTTCCTTATCCTGGAAACAATTAAATTAGGAAATCAACAGAAGGTATAGGAAAAAAAATTAGTTTAATGAAATAGTTGTTGGAAAGTCTGTCTAATAATTTGGTAAAAAACAAACAAATAATTAATTTTATTTAGAACCTTTCATTTATTTTGCAGTTGATTTATTGTGTAGCTTTAACATTTGCTTGCCCAGAAACAGATCTTTATCACTCTGTGATTAGATAGAATAATATTCTTACCATGTTTTTCCACATGATCTAGGACCATATGCATGTTGAAAGATGTGTGTAATCATGTTTCTTGTCTATCCTATCCAGACACTGCTTAAGTAGGAGAAATGCAGTCATACTCTTTCACTGATGAGCTTAATGTAATAATCTGTGATAACAGGAAATATGTCTTGATCTCATCACAGCAGTAAAACAATTCCTGGTCCAAATTTGACCCACAGCAGGCTGACTTTGATGGTGAATGAGTAGTGACTTCTGCAATGGTACATGTTTGACAGGTACAGCTGTAATTTATCTTTTTTTCTGTCCATCCTACATTGGATGTTCATGGTTTTTTCAGAAGAAACTGAGTGAACATAATATATCTTCAAAGGTTTGACATATGGTAGTATTTACCTTCCTGTACATTCTGCCTTTTCCCCACCATGTGTCTGCCTGAAACTCTAAACAGAAGCCTTTAATGGCAGTACAGACTCAAGGATTGACAAGGCCTAACACCCAGATTTGATTTCTGAGTAGATTTTTGGGCACCATTCTATAATATTTTCGACTGCTAATACTAAGTCTTAAAGAGTTTACTCCATAGAGTCATAGCATGTTTTGGGTTGTGTAAGGATCCTTAAGAATCATCTAGTTCCAACCCCCTGCCATGGACAGGAATCCCACTCACTAGACCACGTTGCTCAGGGCCCCATCCAAGCTGGCCATGAACATTTCCAGTGATGGGGCACCCACAACTTCTCTGGGCAACCTGTTCTGGTGCTTCACCACCCTCTGAGTAAAGAATTTCTTCCCAACGTCTATTCTAAACACAGCCTCTTTCAGTTTAAAACCATTTCCCTTTATCCTGTCACTATCTGTCTGTACAAAAATCTCTCTCCATCCTTTTTATAAGCTCCCTTTAGGTACTGGAAAGACACAATGAGATCTCCCATGGGTCTTCTCTTCTCCATGCTGAGCAACCATAGCTCTCTCTGTCGGTGTCTGATACAATGTTAAAAGGTATTTTTTCTGAACAGATCTGTCTTTAGCTGCTTGTTTGAATATCATACTTGAAATAAAGTCACTAGTAAAATATTGTTGAACATGAGGTTTGAAACCAGTGGAAGACCTAACTAAGAATGACTGAAATTGCACTTGTGGATCATTGTTGTGTTTAGTATTGTGCTTTTTCAGTTTGTGTCAGAGTCTGGATTAGGATGTTCTTGATAGCTGCAGCAGAGGAAGATGCAAGTGCAGTGTCCTAGTAATGCCCTAGGTTTCTTTGCTGGTATTGGGTTATACAGCATTGAATTCTTCCGTTAAAAATGATGCCAGTTTACATGCTGTCAGATTTCTTTTTCGTGGATCCCAGAAGACTTCTTTTAGGAAGGAGTCGTAGGTAGGCAGGCTGCCTGAAAGCAGTGGAAGGCTGTCTGCTGCTGTCATTTTGGCAAGTCAGCTCCCATCTCTAGGGAGGTTTGATGGCGTAAGACAGGGACCTTAGAGTGAACAGACCAGAACTTGTTATCTTAGTCCAAGTGTTGTACCCTGAAAGGGGAAAACTTGCCTTTCAATACCCATCCTTCATCAGAGAGTTCTCTAAATTATAAATCCATAACTACATGAGGGGGAGGGAGCAAAATAGTCTAACATAGTAGATGCTGTTACTTATTGCATCATAGTATCTTTCATTAATCTGAAACAGACATAACTGGCTATGAATTTAAATTACAGGTCAGATGAACATTCCAGAAAATAAAAAGATAAGCTATTGGCATAATCACCTGAGCTTCACAACTGCTTCAACAATTTTACTTTTAATATAATCATTTAGTTCATCATAAAGCATCTACTGCAGCTTTAATTGTATTAATAATTCTTATCTGCTGGAGATATAAATGTAGAACTACATATAATCTTTCTTAGGAATTAAGTCAATATTAGTAATTTCAGGATAAATCAAAGAATGAATGAATCTAGCAAAACAAGAAAAAATCAGACTTCATCAGACAGTGGAGTGATAAACATTGTGTTGTATTTTACTTATTGCATTATATCACTCCTTCTGTACAAAGTCTTATTTTGAAACCAGTCTCAGACTGCTCCTTGCTTCTTAGGATAATTCTGTCTGCATAAAAGACGTATGATACCGTTTTTTCTCCTGCTGGATTTGTTTTTCTCCTGAAATATAAACAGTTTGGTTACCAGAAAATTATTGTGACATTTAAAGAATACAGTAAATCTTATTAAGAGCTTCAAATGGTTGTATGTGCTGATGGACTTGAGTGGGATTGCTTTACTCTCACAAAAGATTTTGTTAAAAATCAGCATCATATTTTGACCACTTTGAGCCATTTCTTTTATCTTTCACTGAGAAGTTGTGAGGTTTTTTGAGAGTTTTGTGAAGAATTTACTCCTATGTATCCCATTCATGATTTAAGATCACTTCTTGACACTCTGCAAACACCTATATAAAAGAGCATTCCTTGCTGAAGAGCTGACAAGCTGACTTTAAAATGTAAGGTGAGAGATAGTTTCTATAAACAGATGATGCTTATGGATAGCATGAAAGTAGTGATGATAACACACGTACTGCTCATTTCCGAAAGCTAAATATTTTTGTCTTGTATTAAGACTTTTCAAAATATTTATCTTGTCTGTTTTATATGTTTATATAATAATTTGGGGAAAATGCTTCCTCCTGTTGTTGAAGACCCACAGAAAGTTCCCTAAGGGAAAGGACTGACTGAGTTTTTCCATCAGAATCTCTTCTATGCCTTTCAGTTCAGAAAAAAAGGCAGGTCTCAAGTCTTCAGAAAAATTAAATGCCGAGCAAACCTATATGTTTCTTGGAATATTTTCTGTGTCCAGTAGTGCTTTGGGAATCTGGGGGCAGAGTCTCAGCACTGTGCTCATGACAGAACTTTTGTTAACAAACAGATGTAGCCATTTTATTGCTATTTGGCCAGAAAAAGAGATCAGTGGTGCATTTAGGGCACTGTTCAGACTTACTCTTGATGTTTCTCATTAGTCAGAAAAGAAAGTTTGTTCTACATTTCTATTAAAGGTCCAGGAAAAAGTATATGTTCCATTTGCTCTCCAGATGAACTTCTACCAGCTCTTAGTAACATGTAGTGCATATTTCATTGCTACTGTTAAATCTTTGTAACAACTATTTAAAACAAGATGTGTTGTTTTGCTAGTTTCTTAAGCATTAGATGTTTTCTCTAATGTAAAATGATATTTGCTACAATATATTTTTCCTTATTGCCAAGTTTAAGGATCAAGCAGAAAGTGTCAGACTTCACTGCTTGATTTACATATTTTTAAAAGCCTCAAAATAAATTCAGCAAATGTTAACAGTCAGCATAAGCTTTTGAACGATTTTATTGAGCTTTGCTTCTGATAATCTTAAAACAATTATATTCTGGTATTTCAAGTTACCAGATAAAACATGTATTGCTAAGGCTCCAATTTATGTCATAAATGTGAATGGAAGTCTATCTTCAGTGAGACATGTTTGTAGTGTGTAGTTGTGGAAATTTTTTACTTTGTCATGTGCTGTTATACATTTTGGTATCCCTGTTTGTCTTAACAATCACAGTTTTAGGCCCCTTTTTATCTTATTACATGAACAAAAAGTAAAAATTAAAACTCAGAATAGTTTCTAAAACAGAATGACCATCTTTAAATGCACACTGATTGCAATAAATACCAAGTAGACTAACTCTGTGAGTTATGGGAGACTCAACTAACTTCTGGGGCTTGCTCTTTTGTTTGTTTGGGGTTTTTTTTCAAAATCTATTCTTTTATCTGTACTGCTTCCGAGAGCTTTATTTTGTCAGAATCCACAGTGAGCCCACTGTGACTGTTGTTTGAGGACTTTGAACTGAACTCACTGAGATTAGTGAACAGCAAAAAAAGAGCTATGTTAAGAAGTTCGAGACTCCAGAAACACCTCTGTAAGGAACAACAGATGACCATTCTTTGTGACAAAGAAATATAAATACATGTTGTAGGATTTAAAGTGAGCTCTTGCAATTGGTATTCAGTGATAAAACCCTGTGTGTTACAACTTTTGTCATCTTGACTAAGTATGTATAAATATGAACATAGGGTTATTTTTAGGAGATGAAGCCCAGATTTTCCTTTTTGAAGCTTGGTCCCCATTTGTAACTTCAAAGGCAAATTTTGTAACCTGTTGGGATTTAATGAGAGTGAGGAGCAGATCATTACAGTACTTTCACTAATTTTTCAGAGACACTGAAACTTACTTATATATTGAAAATGTTGTTATGTAAAACAACTTACTGCTTCCATCATCAGCTTTTTCTTTCTCCACATTTATTTGGTTTTACAAAACATTTCTGTTTTTTCTAAGATGCTCATCATGTTGTTCTTTCCACTTCTCAAGTGGGAATCTCTTCTGATGTGGAACGTATGTTTGGAAGCTTGCTAGAGATGCTTTTGGCAGTTTTTACTGCCTTGCTCTTGAGTCTGTTTAGATGGGGAAACTTTCCAGTATTTTTATGCTAGTTTACTGTTCTCTTATCCAGATTAGTCTGCTAAATGTAACTTAGTGTTCTTTGGAAGTTCTCTACTATTTCAAATCTTTTTGGCTTCCTGTTTCATTAGCCGTATTTTGGCTGTCTAAAATTGCTATTGGATCCTTCAAACTAACTCCTTAAAGTTGTTCTGGGGTTTTTTTGGTGGCTGAAGCTCTTCAACTCTTGATATTTTAGAGGTAAAATATGCTTCCAAAAGTTTTTGCGTACTTGAAGGTTGCTCAAATTCCTTTATATATTGACTGTCAGGTTTGGCAAATACCTCTGTAAAACTTCTTCTGTATTGTTGTTGTTATGAACATCAGTCCCGAGAGACTACAGTGCCTTTTAACAGAGCCACTACATGCACATTATGTATGCATACAGGTCATCAAAATAGTAGAAGGTTCTTCTATTAGCTTAAACTTCAGATATTTCTGTACAGATATTGCTAATTCTGCTAAATAATATAATAGTCTAGAGTTCTGTCTCTCTTTTTTTTTGTATGTATTTAACCTAAAAATGCATTTTTTCATTCTGTTCCTAGCAGAAGCAGATATTTTTCTTGAGACTCTAGTCTCAGCATATTTGAATATAAAACCAAAGTAGGAATTACTGGAAATATCCCACAAATCCCTACTTTTTTTTTTCTGATACTTGCAATACATTTAAGCAGCTAAAGTTTCATACAAATGTTGCAGGCCAGTTTCATGCTTCTGGTCTTGTACAAATTTACCATTGAAGTTTTGTATGCCTGTTTGCCCGTGACAATTGGCTCTTAAGTTTTGGATGCTTTTGTTGAAAAAATCATTGCACAGTTCACTTACCTCTGGTGCATCATCTTTTTGTCTCTTACAGTTTTAACTCTGAAATATCTATTTAGTAACTGTGCCTTTGTTTCATTAATTTTCAGCCCTGCTGTAAGTTCAGAAGGATACTTTTGAAAGAATAACATTATGTTTGCTGGTTATATTGTATTTAGGTTAATTTGAGAAAAATTAGACAATTATTGACATCTGTGTCAAAGCAAAGAATAACCCCATAAGTGGAAATGAGCTAACAGCTAGAGATACGGTGGTGACATTTGGTTTTCCACACTTATTCAGTAAGTTCAGTAGGTTTTAATTCTAGGTCAGGTAAAAGCTCTTACTGATTTTCCTTGCAGGGGCTGCTCTTACAAATCTATGGTTGAGATGCTCTGCTGTAACCATCTACCAAACTACACTGAAAACAGTCTTTGATCTTTTTATTCATAGAGTCAGGTAGGAGCTGGTCCAGGACTTCCATAAGTAAAGGCAATTTTGCCATTCGAAATGATTACACAGTTATACAAAGAGCTGAAGCTGTTCTTCTTAAACATGTGCATATCAAAGATCCTTCACATGTAGGTAATTATGGCCTTTCTCCTGTACCAGTTGATGTGACTGAAGAAATAACTTAACATTTGTAAGCATTTAGCAGTAATTCCAGCTCTTCAAATCACTTGTATTTGACTTGGATGCAGTGAATGGTGGAGTTGGGCATGACAAAGTTCTGTCTACTTTTGTGTTCTGTTACAATGTGCTTATGTTTAATCTTCTCTCCCTTAATAGTTTTTCTGTTTTCCATTTTTCCTGGTAATATTCTTCCTACAGATCAATCATTTGGTGATGATTGAGCAAAACATTTGCTGAAAGATTTTGTTGTTGTTGTTGTTGCTGTTGTTAATGGTACCATGCTAAATACTAGTACAGATAGCCCTATCACACTGTGAGCCCTCTACCTGATTTTCAGCATACTTTTACTAGACCTTCGTTCAAATAAAATTAAATTTCATCTTTTACTGTTTCCTAATCATCAAACTGATTTCCAATCATTTTCTATACCCAGTATTCTCAGTCTTTTATTTCATTGTGTCTTGAGTGTAATAATCTCGAGCCTTTTTATTTTGGTCACCTCATGGCCCTTCAACTGCTGCTGCATGCTCATGTTACTTAACTTGCTTATGGTTACTCTCTTAGTTATTGAAATCTTTATTGTAATTCTGTAATTCCTTAAAATAAAGATCATCTCGGAAGCAACATTCTGAAGCTCAGCTCTAGGCAAAACTAACATAGACATGTAATCTGAAAATCTGGTGCTGTTAGTATTGGATGCCATGTTTAAAAGCTTCTGCAATTTATTTTATTATGCCTATTATAATTGTCACTATTGCTTTCTACTGCCATTTTAGGCTTTCTGCTACCTAGATATAAAAGCCTTTAAGAACATCAGTTTATTATGTTGGAAGTCACAATAAACTTCCCCAAAATCTGCATGGAGAGATTAACTTCTTTAATATTTATACTATATATTTGAAGCACAAGTCTTATGGGGAGAGGCTGAGGGATCTGAGTTGTTTAGCCTGGAGAAAAAGAGGCTCTTGGGTGGACCTTATCACTCTACAGCTACTTGAAAGGAGGTTGTAATGAGTTGCGGGTCCCCTTCTTCTCCCAGGTAACAATTGACAGGTCAAGGGGAAATGGCCTCAAGTTGCTCCAGCAGAGGTTTAGATGGGCTATTAGGAAACAATTTTTCTCATAAAAGGTTGTCAAGCATAGGAACAGGCTGACCAGGGGAGTGGTGGAGTCATCATCCCTGGAAGTGTTCAAAAACTGTGTGAATATGGCAGTTGGACATGGTTTAGTTGTGATCATGGTGGTGGTGCTGCGTTGAGAGTTGGTCTTAGAGATCTCGACCTTGGACTTAGATGACCTTAGAGATCTTTTCCAACCTTAAAAATTCTGTGTATCTATGATTTACACATTATTTTATTTACGTGCTGCCTTTTTTTTCCTTATTCCTCAACAGAAATCAAACCAGTTTCTCCATATATAGGTCTCAATAATAAAGAGAATACAAAGAGGACATGTTCCTGTGTCACTGCCAAAACAGACAGCAGCAGCACTTTCTGAGCATAAAAGTGCTGGAAATACCTGCATCTGTTCCAAAGCCAAATAACTCACAGGAAGGGTAAAACCCAGCACAAACTGCTGATTGATAACTTGTGGTTCAGTTTGGCTTTTTTCTTGATGTCTGTTACTTAGTGTTTAGATGGAGTGCAAAAGCACAAGATTAGTATTTCTTACAGTTTTTAGTTGCCATCATAATTCTGTATATGTATGTGGCCAATTCCCTTCCGATTTCTGATGTGCCACGTGCATATTTAAAATAGTAAGTACTTAGACATTTATAGCTCAGTCTTTTACACATTTGTTTTCTGAGCACAACAACTTCTGCCCCATCAAGGCCTGATGATCAAAACATCCACATGGCTGAAAGAGGATAGCTTAAGCTATCTAATTTCTCACTCTTGTGGGGAATCCTGAGTTTGGGGACATAGCCTGTAAAACTAAGGAAGTTAATCAGAAAAAAGATAAGTGCTTAGAAAAATAGGTCCAAGGCAGTCAGGAGGTTCATTGTATCATTACATGACCAAGCAGGATTTATTGCCAGGGCTTCTGTAAACAACTAATGGTGTTTTGGTCTCTGAAGAAGTACATATAGCCATGTTGTTATTTCCCTATGATGTCAGTTGGACCTAATCATATGTTGAACATTCATGTAAGGTTTTGATACTTTCTAAATTAGAACTTTCTTCTATTTATCCTTACTGTTTGAAGAGGCAAGGTTAAGTCCAGAGAATTTCTTTCCCATGCGTAACTTCCCTTGTAAATCATTGCAGGTTGCTGTCATGTGTTGTTCATAGGTATGACTTTGAGTGATTTAATGGTAAATAAAACTGGATATAAAAATTAAGATCTTTTTCAAAGTAAAAAAAAAAAAAAAAGCCCTGATAGGGATTTCTGAACTTTATGATTGTCTGGAATAGATTTCAGTTATGACTGTATTTTGGAATGTGGCCTGCTTGATTTTGATTAAAAATTTTGACAAATGCTTCTTTGAGATTGGGATATAAATGAGGATTAGCATATCCAGTTCAAGCCACAAAAGTATTATGCAGCATTATGGGGCAATGAGAAGAACTACTCAGAATGTACAGTATCATTCTTAAAGAGAAAGGTTACCTGTAGTTTGTAATACAACTTTGTCATATTTTAGACTCTGGTAAGTAGGGATGTTTTAATCTTTGACTGACAAGCACTGGATTAATAGAGCTGTCTCCAAATAAATTATTTTGTTACACCCTTCCATGCATTTGTTGCCCTAGGTTTGATTCCTGCAGTGTACTTTGTGTAGAGCTACAAATTTAAACTGGTTTGAAATTGAATTTGGTATAAAAGTAGCTGCTTGTCTGTTAAATAGAAATGATCTCTACATATATGTAATTGCACAGTTCTACAATATTTCTCAAATTAAGCCTTTGGCCTAGAAATGTCAGTCATTTGGGACCTGCCTTGTTAAGAAACACTGCTAGAAGTTGCATCTATTACAAAAGGGAAGATCTGTGGTCAGGCCATTGTTTCAGAAATGTCTTCACTGTTGGCCTCCTCATGAAGTACTCCAGAGTTTTCTTGTTTTTGACACTGTAAAAAGTCTGATTTTCTCCAGAAAAAGAAAGAATAGGGTGCCAGCCATGAGGGGAGACGTAAGTTTTATATTCTGATGACTGAAATACTGTTAGCTGTAGTTTTTAATAATAAATCATTGAACTTATATTTAGGGGAAGAAAGCTTGGGTAAATTGAATCATGTCTTGAACTTTTGAGTAAAATAACTTTAACGCTGGGTTGAAAATTTCTGTGATAATGTCTAAAACAGTGGAGAGGGACTCAAAAAAAGGAAAGAATTGAAGACGATCGGTCTTTTATTCTCTTACGCTCTGTTTCTGGGCTCTTATTATTCAAGTGTCAGGAATCTTTTTGATCTGTTTAATGGAACACATTAAGAGACCATGTGCTGGTTACAAATAGCAAATGTGTTTCTGAATACTACTTTTTGTCTTTCTTGTGAAAATACTGTGGCTGCCAGGAAAATGGAGTAGACAGTGGAAGCAATTGATACTACAATAGTTATTGTACCTCACACTTGTCTGTCTAAACTCTCGGATGAGAAAATTTATTCAGAAGGGGGAGAAAGGGAAGGGCCAGTATGGATTGGAGTTCTCTTTTATGTAGGATAGAAAAGAGCAGAAATTTGTGGCTTAGAATGTGTTCCTAATGAAGCTGTGAATGAGATCAGGAATAAGAGAGACTGTAGATTCAAGGGAAGGAAGAGCTGAGTTACTAGGGAATGCAAAGTGAACCCAAGAGAGTTATTGAATAGAAAATGGCTAGAGAGACAAGACAGTAATAGGTGTTCTGAAATTACATATGCTATAAAATGGAAACAATGGTTGGGAAGTGACTTCTTGTCACCCTTAATTTACCTGTAACACCCAAAAAGAACTGAAGGTTCACAAACAGGGTCCTCAGGGAAGTAATATTTTAGATTTAACAGAGCTTCATTAAATTAGGAGTGCTGTAGGAAGAAGAGGTACAGTTTTAAACTGATGCATATATAATTGTGATCCCTTTGGTAAATTTGTTAGTCTTTAAGATAAAGAGATCTGGAGTCAAAGCAATCAGATTAATAGCAGATTTTTTTTTCTTTATTGGTACTTTTAAACACTTGGTTTGGAAAAACTGTGTTGTTGCAGTCAAAGACTTAATTTTGTCATAATAGACGTTGTGCAGGGCAAGGTCTGGTAAAACACCTGTTAGCAAAGTCCAACAAAATATGATTCAGTCATTGACAGTCTGCTCAGTTCATCTGATGAGTATCATGTATTTCACGATTCTCTACTGCAGCAGCCTAAGTGTTTGTTAAAGAGGCTTTCTCATTAAAATTTCCTTTTTTATCTGCCACTGAATGAGCCATAAATAGTGTCAATGCCAAGAATAACAATGACTATGTTATGTCATGTTCCAGTGAGTGGTCTCTCAGCAGCCTTTTCATACGTTACTCTTTACAGTGCATTCACGTGTGAGGCTGTACAGAAAGAGGAGAGGAAAAACAGCAAAATGGAAAAAATGGAATAGTATTAGGTCATGGATGAAGTAGTCAGTGTGTTTTTTGTTTGGAACCTGTTGGATACTATTTTTCCTGACAAATGTAAAAATGAGTTTGTTATTACTGGACTGTAATGCTTTGAGTGGTCAAATATATAATACTGGCATACAGATCTGGGGCTAAATTGAGGTTTTGTGTGGCTGAATGGAATGCCCAGCTTGGTTGGATTGAAAAATGTCATAAGACTTTTTTTTCCCCAAGCATTTCTGCCAAGTGCGTACAGGAAGTGGCTTTGGCAGTTGTATCCAAACAAGTAACTTCATTTCCTGGAATCTGCTTTTTTGCAAAATGTGGATTTTAGGAAAGAAAGTGTAAAGAGAGATGTTAGGCAGTAGAGGAAAGATCACTCTTAAAAGCCTCTGAGAAGAAGGCACAAATTATCAAACTCCATTTTTTCTAGATATAGTCACAACAGTGTTAAATAATTTCTTTTTTTTAATGTATATTCTCTTTATATAGTAAAAATAATATTAAAAATCTATTGACCCTAACAGCACATAATTAGTGAAACCATTATGTTTATTACAGTTCATTTCACCATGGTCTATTTTATGTCTGGAAAAAAAAGGAGATGGTGTTTAGTGTTTACGGGCAAGGCAGCCACAAAGTAGTTGAGATATAAGAGAATGTGTTGTATGACTTACATTATAAGATCCTATTAGCAACCTGAGGTTTACTAAAACTTCCATTTACTGTCATTTTAAAAAAAAATTAAAAAGAGAATAAATGTTGCAGGTATAATTTTCAGATATAAAGGAGACATGAGTTGATGTAATAGTAAACATATTTGCTAAAAATATGGACATTTTATCTGACTGGTCAGGTGCTATTTTTCATGCTATTGCAAATTCATCTTTTTCTAGTCTAACTTGCTAGATTTGAACCACACTATTTTTTTCCTCTGGGTTTTTTTTTTCGTGGGTTTTGGGGGATTTTGGGGTTTTTTTGCCTACTCTCCTAAAGTTAGTAACCTTAATATTTCAATAAAACTGTCTGCAGCCTTTCTCTTAGTGCTGGATAGCTGCCAATAATATAAGCACAGCCTTCATCTTCCTAAACCCTTAATCTGAGGGTCAAATCATGGGTGTTTTTCAGATGCTTGAAAAGCAGTAGTCAAAAGCTGGTTTGTATCAAATCATTTTTTAAAGGGTTGTTGCTAATGAGGGGCTATTTCAGAATTGCTAAGAGGGAAAAAGGTACATTGAGAAATGTGGTAGCAATGAGTCATACTGTGATGCATCAGATAAGAATCTTGAAAAAAGTCCATTTTCTTATAAATAATATTGCAAAATCCCAAATTTTTAGAGAGGAAAGTAAATACTTAGGAAAAATCTTAATGTCAGAAAAAAGCTGCAGCTTTCAGAGATAATCAAGGAATCAGAATATATATATATATTTAGTAATAGAGGTAGTTGCTTACTACAGAATAACAGTATGTGAAACAACTTAGCGTAACCATTGTTTTATATAGTCTTTATCCAGTCATTAGAGGCACTATTAGTGGATGAAGAGACAGGAAATGTTTTGGAAGCAGTTCAGAGCAATAATTAGAACACAAGTAAAGATAAGCAAACATGTTGTATACCTTTCCCAAGTGGCAAAGGTTGAGCTTGCTAAGTCATAAAGAGCAGCTGCTGTAAATTTTGAGGGGAGTGAAAGCTTTACCTTTCCCTTTTCATCTTTGTTACTTCTTTTTATCTTTTACTCTTCATGTAATCATCTACTTTTGGTTTTGTAATGTTCACTTTTTTATTACTTGACCAGAGAAACTTCAGACAGTTGTGTTGTTTGCAGTTGTGCCCATTGACTACTTGTGCCACTCTTATTACTCCTAAAGAAATTAAACTTTTTTGTAAGAATATTTCCTGAATAATGTACGAGTTCTGATAACATTTGCCTTTGTTTCTGATTTTTCACTGAGTGCTTGTGGTAAAGTGCATTGTCCAACAGAGGTTGTTAGCTGGCTTATTCTTTTTGTTTGTCATAAAGAAAACGAGTCAGCTCTCCACTGCATTACAGAGGCAATACATTGCATGGAATAAGATCCTAGACCGAGGTGCAGGGCATCTGTTTTTTATTTCAATCCTTATTATTTACTAAGTTTGTGAACTTACACAAGTGACCTCATCTCTCTGAATCAGTTTCTTCAACTGTGAAATAAATTAAGAGTGGCTTATCTTTCTTGATCGCTTTGAGATTTCATGTTCAAAGGCCATCTGTAAGAGCAAAATCTTGTTTTTCTAACACTGAGGAGCAGTTGAAATGATTTGTGAAAGTAAGACAGTGAATTAGAAGCAGAAACCAATATAAAGCCTTGGAAGTCTTGACTCTTCATTCTTAGCATAACTGTTCAACCCAGTTCTTGACATTGTTTCTCTTTATTGATAACTAATTTGTTTGGGAAGCTTTGCTGAAACTCTGGGCTATGCTGGCTACTTAAAAGTCTATACAAGCATGGGCAAACATACACTATATTTGATATTTATTGCAAATTCTGAGAGTAAGCTGCATAAAAGTATATTTCATGCAAATCTGTCTCTACTTGCTCAGTAAAAGAGAGAAAAGCACTCAGAGTAGGCTGGGAAAGTTGTGTTAAAATTATTGAATATTTTATTATGAATCTTTTCTTCTGCAATACCTCCCCACTTTGATCAGCACTCTTGATTTATGCCATTTACATCTAGCTATATTTCTGGGGAGAAATAATTCTAAATATTTCAGAAATTTCCTTTAATCTTTAAGTGTACAGAGAGAGAGTGACATCAGTTTGAATAATGACCAGTGGTTGGAAACAGAAGAATGTCTTAGTTTTGTATCAGAAGTGTTAAAACAACTTTCTGTTAGGGAATACTAGAAGAAAAAGACTTCTGGGAAAACATCCTTTTGATTTTCAGCAGGTTTATTTAATTAACTGAAGCTGATACAAGAGCTCATGGCTCTGATACAGCACATTTAATATTGTAGTAAGCTTGAATGACAAGGAATGTCCATAATTTACTGTCCCCTTTTGATCTTCAGGAAAACAAGCAGTTTAAAGCCATCAAATAAACATAGTGTACTTGGCCTTCAGGAAGAATTACGCTATTTTTCTAGTGATTATCACTTATTTCAACAGATTTTTGAGTGGCAAAACCGCTTTTAATTCTATGTCCTGACATAAGCAGATTTAGAGCTATAGAGGTTATTGGTTCAAAAATTGTCCTTTGATCCTTAGTTGCACATTAATTATATAGTTCAGTTGGTTACAAATTTTGGTTAAAAAGGCATTGAAAGAAGTTGCTATTCACAGTGGGAATTGTGCCAATATGAAATGGAATTTCACTCAAATACTTTCTATTACATGATTGGGCTTTTTTGTTTTGTTTTGTTTTTTTGGTAAGAGAATTTCCCTCAAATAGCTTCTGAGACCATTGAATTTTCACCAGAAAAACTCTGTGGTATGATGAGCCAGGGAGACAACAGGGGATTCTTCCCTCTGTGAGCAATCAATTTTGCCTTTAATATCTCTGGTACAAGAATGTCATCACTTTTGATTAAAATGAGAGTTTTTTGAATCATGGAAATAAAAGGCAATAATTAAAATTCAGAAGAACCCAGATTACTTTATTTTTAATTATGATTATTCTCAGTTTTAATACAATAGACATGTTAGGCATCATAACAATAAAGTTCTCCTTTTCTCTTTTTATTTACTGTGGAGGCTATAGGCAGAATAGATAAAGCTGACAATAAATTAGTGGGAGCAGTTCTCTGAAGAGAACATATTTAGGTTATGTCAAGTGTGTTCCATGTTATTGTGCAATTGTATACATGTTGTAAAAAGAAAAACAATTTGTATTTTGAATAATGAAGATGTCCTAATATTTGAGGGGTTTTTTTTCACTTGTTTATTCTCAGGAGCAAGTAAGGCTTTGTGTCTTTCTGCTTATCCGTTATTATTGTGTACATATGTTGGCTGTCTCTTCAATTGCCATGAATGTACCTGGGGGAAAAAATGTCTGTGCCTGTTTATTGGCAGGATCAGGAATTTGGCTTCTAAATTAATTTGCTTTCCATCATCACTGCTGAGGATGGAAAAAAAATGTGTAATCATGTAGTGTAAATATACATCTAATAGTAAGTGATTTGGAATCACCATCATTTTTCAAAGGCTCATGGAATTTATGTAATTCTATAAATAGGCACCCACCAATAAGACAAAAAGATAAATGGTCAAGAAATTGCTAAAGATGTACGGATAGATTTCTGAAAGACAAACATTTTGTGAATTATTATAAGCAAGTAGATGTTGCCAAATCATAGGTTTATTTTACCACACACCAGTATCACATCTGATTTTTATATCATGGGGAATGGTTGCTGTACATGAAGACAATGAATGATTATTTTTCTGAATGTGCTTATTTGTTGTTATGGAAGCAGGACTTACTTTTAATGGGATAGGCCACACTAACCCACAACTACAGGGCAAAAGGCACTTCCTGCCTTTAGGGACAATTTAAGATGGAAGTTTCATCCAAAATTTGAATTAATTTTAGCATAGTGAGGTTTCAGGGATTGAATTTAGAGTTAATATGTGCACTTCTGTTTCAAAATTATATTTGTAAACCCCAACATGGTTATTTCTAATGTTTTCTTTGAAGACAAAAAATAAAGTGAATAGCACAGATCTTTTGGTCAACTTAGTGGCAGTTGTCTCTGGCTATTCATTTTGCCTTTGTTATGATAGAAATTCATTCTCTGCAGCAATCCTGCCCTCAAAGATGGTACCTTAATCATTTCAGTGGCCCAATATGGTGGGATTTCACCTTGAGAGTATGGGAGAGTAGGAATTAGTTGTCCAGTAGTTTTACAGTGCTCATAGTTTTGTAACTCTAAATTCAAAATAGAAGTTTCTTGTCATTAAGTCGTAGTTCTTCATTAAAATGCATTAAGATATATTTAACAAAAAAATCTCCAATTTTTTGCAGCAGCAGTAGCATAAACATTGTTCATGGCCAGTGTGATCCCCCTTGCTGCTTCCAACATGTAGCAAGCCTGAGACTGTCAGGTGGAGAATTAATCTTTAATGAATATGGTCCTCCTCTGTTCCCATTTATATTCCTTCTTGGTTCTGGAAGCAGTACTGTAGTTAGGCATAAAAGGTGTTCTTCATTCATCATCCAAGAGTGCATGTACCATGCTCCAAAAATGAATGTGCAAAGAGGAAAAGGTCCAGGTGAATCCCTAGATTGAAGGGAAGAGGCTTTGAAATCTGGCTGCAAAGGGCTACACATACAATGTAGTAAAGAATAATCCTTTTTTAGTTATTTCAAGATTGCAGAACTGGCAGTGGGGAACTCTCACATTCAGTGTTATTAATTCAAAACCTAGAGATATTTATATATTTGAGTGGCTATTTTCACAATAACAGTGGGAATTAAGGATTGTATTTCAGGTCAGAATGATAGTACTAGTTGGAGAACTT